>NC_042616.1:672698173-673001154 GCF_901001135.1 Rhinatrema bivittatum | reverse complement strand
CTCTCCGTGAAGAAATACTTCCTGACATTGGTTCTGAATCTTCCTCCCTGGAGCTTCAAATCGTGACCCCTGGTTCTGCTGATTTTTTTCCTATGGAAAAGGTTTGTCGTTGTCTTTGGATCATTAAAACCTTTCAAGTATCTGAAAGTCTGTATCATATCACCTCTGCTCCTCCTTTCCTCCAGGGTGTACATATTTAGATTCTTCAATCTCTCCTCATAAGTCATTTGATGAAGACCTTCCACCTTTTGGTCACCCTTCTCTGGACCGCCTCCATCTTGTCTCTGTCTCTTCGGAGATACGGTCTCCAGAACTGAACACAATACTCCAGGTGAGGTCTCACCAAGGACCTGTACAAGGGGATAATCACTTCCCTTTTCTTACTCGATATTCCTCTCTCTATGCAGCCCAGCATTCTTCTGGCTTTAGCTATCGCCTTGTCACATTGTTTCGCCAACTTCAGATCATTAGACACCATCACCCCAAGGTCTCTCTCCTGCTCCGTGCACATCAGCCTTTCTCCCCCCATCGAATACAGTTCATTCGGATTTCCATTCCCCATATGCATGACTTTGCACTTCTTGGCATTGAATGTCAGCTGCCATGTCTTCGACCACTCTTCCATCTTCCTTAAATCCCGTCTCATTCTCTCCACTCCTTCCGGCGAGTCCACTCTGTTGCAGATCTTAGTGTCATCCGCAAAAAGACATACCTTACCTTCTATCCCTTCCGCAATGTCGCTCACAAAGATATTGAAAAGGACCGGTCCCAACACCGATCCCTGCGGTACACCGCTTAAAACCGCTCTCTCTTCAGAGAGAGTTCCATTTACCATCACACATTGTCTTCTGTCCGTCAACCAGTTTGCAATCCAGGCCACCACCTCGGCACTCACTCCTAAGCTTTTCATTTTATTCACCAGTCTCCTGTGCGGGACAGTGTCAAAAGCTTTGCTGAAATCCAAGTAGATGACATTGAGTGCTCTTCCTCGATCCAATTCCTTGGTTACCCAGTCAAAAAAGTCAATCAGATTTGTCTGACAGGATCTTCCAATGGTGAATCCATGCTGCCTCTGGTCCAGCAATTCTCCCGACTGTAGATAGTTCACTATTCTCTCTTTCAACAGTGACTCCATTACTTTTCCCACCACCGAAGTGAGGCTAACCGGTCTGTAGTTACCAGCCTCTTCTCTGTTCCCACTCTTGTGAAGCGGGACCACCACCGCTCTCCTCCAATCATTCGGCACCACTCCCGTTTCTAGGGATCTATTGAATAGGTCACACAGCGGACCCGCCAGCACATCTCTGAGCTCCCTCAGTATTCTGGGATGAACTTCATCAGGCCCCATGGCTTTGTCCACTTTCAGTTTCACCAGCTCTTCCCATACATTTTCTACTGTGAATGGAGTTACATCTACTCCATTCCCCTCCAGTTTCTTGTTAACTAGTGTCGGTCCTTCTCCAGGGTCCTCTTTAGTGAACACAGAACTGAAGTATTCATTTAATATTTCTGCCATTTCTTCGTCTCTCTCCACACATTGATCCTTTCCACCTTTCAATTTCACTATACCACTTTGAACTTTTCTCTTTTCACTGATGTATCTGAAAAATGTTTTGTTACCACTCTTTACCTCTTTGGCAATCCTCTCTTCCGTTTGACTTTTTGCCATCTTGATTAATTTCTTCGTCTCCCTCAGTTCTACCAGATATTCTTCTTTGTGTTCCTCCTTTTGGGATCTTTTATATTTCTTGAACGCTGTTCTTTTAGCCTTTATTTTGTCAGCCACCTCCTTTGAGAACCAGATAGGTTTCTTTTTTCTTTTGCTTTTCTTTACTTTTCTAACATATAGATTAGTTGCCTTGGTGATTGCTCCTTTTAGATTGGTCCACTGTTGATCCACATCTCTCTCGTTTTCCCAGCCTTTTAGTTCTTCCTCCAGGTACTTCCCCATTTCATCAAAGTCTGTGTTTTTGAACATCAAAACTTGGGTTTTTGTGCTTCTTTTCCGTGTCCTTTTTGTGATATTAAACCATACCGTTTGATGATCACTGGTGCTGAGGTGGGCACCCACCTGGACGTCTGAGACATTATCTCCATTAGTGAGCACTAAGTCGAGTATAGCTCCTTCTCTCGTGGGTTCCATTACCATTTGTTTGAACAAAGCTAATTGCAGGGCATCTACTATTTCTCTACTATTATTAGATTCTGCAGATGGGATTCTCCAGTCTACATCTGGCATATTAAAGTCTCCAACGATCACCACTTCTCCTTTCTTTGCTATCCTGTGGATGTCTTCAATCAGATCTCTGTCCAGCTCTTCCTTTTGGTTTGGAGGCCTGTAAACCACTCCAATAAAAATGGATGCCCCATCTTTTTTTAAGTCGGCCCATAGTGCTTCTTCTTTGCCCCATCTTCCTTGCAGCTCAGATGCTTGGATATTGTTTCTGACATATAGAGCCACTCCTCCCCCTTTCCTATCCTCTCTGTCCTTCCTTAACAAGTTATAGCCTGGTATTGCCGTATCCCAGTCATGATATTCTGTAAACCATGTTTCCGTGACAGCAACAACGTCCAAGTCTGCCTCCACCATTAGGGCTTGCAGCTCTGGGATTTTATTACCCAAACTACGAGCATTTGTGCTCATAGCTTTCCAGCTTTCTTTGCTCAGGTTACTGCTGTTCCTGGACTCCTTTTGTGAACTATTTAGTTGAGTTTTGTTATCCACTTTTCTCTTTGCATTTGTGCAAGGGAAGATATTAATGCCTCTGATGACAGAGTCATCCATCACTGTGAGCTTTTTCCTTTGGTTTCTGATTTGGAATTTCTGTATGGATTGGGTTTTTTCTCTCTTTTCCGATAACATTTCAATCTTTTTCTCAAGGACTTCTTCAGAATTTAATACAGAGAAGGCATTTTGTACTTGTTGCACTTGATACAGTGTGTGTCTACGGAACACAGGTCTTATTCTTCCAGAGCCCACTGTAATACTTTTTAAGTTCATTAATGGCCTGTGTGAGTGGTGGGATAGAGTTGTGGGTTGCACAGCTTTCAATAATGGGTGTCTGTGGGTTACAGGTCTTATCCTACTTGAGCCCACGGTAAATCTCTTTTTTCTTGAGTTTTGGTTATTCAGTGGTAAGTGGAAATTATTTCCTGAATAATGTACCGTGGCTGAGACTCTCTTTATTGAAGCTAATTCAGCTTTAAAGTCATCCAGCTCCTTTTCCAAGGTAGAGAGTTTTGAACAAAAGGGGCAAGCCTTAAGTTTCCATATGATTACCCTCAATATAAAGGCTCCACAGCAGTTGCATTGAATAGTACTCATTTAGGTAAGTTATTTGATTGGTGCACCTAAGGAATAATAAATTTACTAATTTATCTGGGTGCCTATTATGAAGTTAGGATGACTACATTAGAAATACAAACCTAGGGGTGGGTGGGCAGAGGGGGAGGGTGGGAGGGAGTTAAACAGTTTATACCTAGGTCAAGCTGGGTAGGGCAAGACACTTTCTTGTCCTTTAGCTAGTAAAAGATCCCACAGCACTTATATCCCAATTTGGAACAGATTATATGACAGCTATACAATTAGAGGGATACTGGGAATTTTTTTTTTCTTTTTTTTTGGCTTTTTTGAATCTTACAACAATCTAATATCAAGAAACCAAACAGATTAGTATACAATATAATCAAGAAACCAAACTGATTAGTATACAACACTGGAATAGAAAGGGATTTGAAATCACAGAGCAGTTTTCTATACAGAATCAAACCAATATCAAGGAACCACAGATTATAATACTAGAATAAAAAGGGATTATGAAACATAGAGCAGTATTTCCAGAAACTAGTATCTTATCTGCACTGGAACAGTTGGCTCCTCTCCTGGGCTGTGCACAGTCTGTATTGTTTCTGCTGGCTCACAAGTTAGCTACCTCTAGCCACTGAGTGAGCCACACCCAAACTGGCTATACCTGGACTCTTCTGGATCTGGTCCTCTAGCTAGTAAATGTAAAGATCCTGGATCTGGTCCTCTAGCTAGTAAATGTATAGGATGCCACAGCACTTATAATCCCAAAATGAAACAGTTTATACCTAGGTCAAGCTGGGTAGGGCAAGACACTTTCTTGTCCTTTAGCTAGTAAAAGATCCCACAGCACTTATATCCCAATTTGGAACAGATTATATGACAGCTATACAATTAGAGGGATACTGGGAATTTTTTTTCTTTTTTTTTGGCTTTTTTGAATCTTACAACAATCTAATATCAAGAAACCAAACAGATTAGTATACAATATAATCAAGAAACCAAACTGATTAGTATACAACACTGGAATAGAAAGGGATTTGAAATCACAGAGCAGTTTTCTGTGAATCTTAGTGAATCATCCATTATCTGTGGAGCTAGTATGTACTAAGGGGCGGATTTTAAAAGGTGCGCGAATAGCCTACTTTTGTTTGCGCTCCAGGCGCAAACAAAAGTACGCTGGATTTTAGTAGATACGCGCGGAGCCGCGCGTATCTGCTAAAAACCTGGATCGGTGCGCGCAAGGCTATGGATTTTGTATAGCCGGCGCGCGCCGAGCAGCGCAGCCTACCCCCGTTCCCTCCGAGGCCGCTCCGAAATCGGAGCAGCCTCGGAGGGAACTTTCCTTTGCCCTCCCCTCACCTTCCCCTCCCTTCCCCTACCTAACCCACCCGCCCGGCCCTGTCTAAACCCCCCCCTTACCTTTGTTGGGGGATTTACGCCTCCCGGAGGGAGGCGTAAATCCCCGTGCGCCAGCGGGCCTCCTGCGCGCCCCGAGCCGCGACCTGGGGGCGGGTACGGAGGGTGCGGCCACGCCCCCGGACCGCCCCGGGCCGTAGCCACGCCCCCGTACCCACCCCCAAAACGCTGCCGACACGCCCTCGAAACGTCGCGACGACCGGGCCCGCCCCTGACACGCCCCCCTCGGAGAACTCCGGGACTTACGCGAGTCCCGGGGCTCTGCGCGCGCCAGGAGGCCTATGTAAAATAGGCTTCCCGGCGCGCAGGGCCCTGCTCGCGTAAATCCGCCCGGTTTTGGGCGGATTTACGCGAGCAGGGCTCTGAAAATCCGCCCCAAAGGATTTGCATTTGTTTGAAATAAATGGGTAAAGTGCAATAAATAAGTCCATTTTCATTTTATTCATGGAAACCTGAAACAAATAAAGAAATTCCATGAAGGTGAATGAAACTTTTTGTTTCATTCATCTTTCCCATTCAAGTCTATAGCATATTCAAGTCTATGGCTGTGCACTGCTGATCAAATAAACAACTAGTAATTATAGCAACCTTATTTAGTCTTTTAGGAACTGAGGCAGGGTGAGTTCGCAAGAGGGCCAGATGGAGGATAAATCACAGTGAAACATCATTTTAACTAGCTAATAGCAGCCCTCTGGAACAAGTGAAGTTGACATCCTCTCACTGAAAGGTCTGGGCATGAACAAGAAACTCTCTATTTCCTCTCTTACAGTAGGGAGAAGAAGGATATGTTTTTGAGAAGCTCTCTGAAAGGTTAATTTGAAAATGATTGCTAGAGATGTGTATCGTGTGATCGATCGTCTTAATGATCGATTTCGGCTGGGGGGGGAGGGAATCGAATCGTCGCAGTTTTGTTTTGGTAAATATCGTGTAAATCGTAAATCGGGGAGGGCGGGAAAACCGGCACACTAAAACATCCCTAAAACCCACCCCGACCCTTTAAAATAAATCCCCCACCCTCCCGAACTCCCCCCAAATATCTTAAATTACCTGGGGTCCAGTGGGGGGGTCCCGTTGTGATCTTCCACTCTCGGGCTACGGGTGCATTGATAGAAAATGGCGCCGGCACTACCTTTGCCCTGTCACAGGGCAAAGGTAGCGCCAGCGCCATTTTGGTTCCTATCCCCCAACGTCACGAGCGTAGGAGATCGCTCCCGGACCCCTGCTGGACCCCCGCTGGACTTTTGGCAAGTCTTGTGGGGGTCAGGAGGCCCCCCCAAGCTGGCCAAAAGTCCCTGGGGGTCCAGCGGTGGTCCGGGAGCGATCTCCTATGCTCGTGACGTCGGGGGACAGGAAGCAAAATGGCGCCGGCGCTACCTTTGCCTGACAGGGCAAAGGCAGCGCCGGCGCCATTTCTATCAACGCACCCGTGGCCCGAGAGTGGAAGATCACAATGGGACCCCCCCACTGGACCCCAGGTAATTTAAGACATTTGGGGGGGGGGGGTTCGGGAGGGTGGGGGATTTATTTTAAAGGGTCGGGGTGGGTTTTAGGGATGTTTTAGTGTGCCGGTTTTCCCGCCTTCCCCCTTCCCCTCCCCCTTTCCCTGATTTACGATTTTTGAAGATAAATCGGGGGAATTCCTATTAAATATAACGATTTTTGACAATTTAAAATATATCGGACGATATTTTAAATCGTCAAAAAATGATTCACATCCCTAATGATTGCATGAGCACTCATACATGCTCATGTCAGTGAGCGAGCAAGGATGCACTAGAATTTTTAATCATGCACACATATACCCATGTATGTTTTAAAATGAATCAAGCATGCATAAGTATGCTCCTAATTTTAAGAAATGAGCATAGCTAGCACGAATATGTCTTCAATAGGACCATATCAGCTTCCAAGCATGAATGTCAGCAAATTTAAAAATATGCTCACACGAGGCAGATTCCCAGTTTTCCAATTAGTCTATCAATTTGTCCAGTTAATAGCGAGGTCTTTCAGACCCATCTAGTTCATCATCCTGCATGCTGCCAGTTAACCAAGATGCCTCACACTTTTCTCTAAGCCCTAAAACTTGAGATCTACAGACTTGCTTCTCATCAAGAGCAGCAGTAAAGTTACACGGATATCTAGCATATTGGCACTGCAGGTTTCATTTTTAAAATTCAGAGTTATACAGGTAAGTCTTGGCCCCACTCCAGAATCCCCATTCCCCACCCATTTTCCACCCTCTTATTTCTCAAGTGCACATGGTACATATGCATGTATTTTGTGGCTATATAAAATCTGCGTTGCTGTCAGAGTTCAGAAAATGCTCTAAAAATTGACATTGCTTCTGGTGAAGAGCTGTTTCTGATCTTCTCTGCTGCACTGGTCTCACTTACAGTGGTAGAAAGAGAGAGGTAGTACACTGCATTCTTTCTCTGTTCACTGGTGGAGGTTAAGAGCGGTATAGAGAGATATTTTAACAGTGGTAGTGACGTTTTTTCTCTTTGAGTATCTGACATAGCACAGTGCAGTACAGTGAGGTTAGAGGGACAATGAAGTGAAGAAGATTATTGCCAGTCTGCCAGCCTTCTTGGTTCTATTTACATTGTTTTTATGTAGAAAAGGAACCAGTCATCAGTGCACACACACACTATTTATGTGTATGTGTGAAACAGGTATTTTTGCACCTACTAGAATGGTACCGTGGGTGATAGTACAGTATCAATAAATTAAATTCCTTTATGATATCAAAACCCCCAGTAGGCACTTCAAATTCCATGTTACTAAGATGAAAGGGCAGAGCAGAGCATGGCAAAGGGAGATTATGTCCTGCAGACTCAGCAGTCTAGTAGTATCAGCAATGAGGAAAAAGGCAGCCCTGCCCCTAACTTGAAAATAAACATTTTTAGCCAGAAAATGGCAAGAGTGAAAGTCACCTCGAGGCTGAACTAAATTGATATTTGGAGAATATGTGGCCCTCCACATGCTCCTCTCCTTCCTGTTTTGGAACAGAGTGAAAAGATGGGATAGCAATCCAAGGCTGGCATTAGCAGTGCAGGGACATGGACAAGAGTAGCAGAAGTGTAACAGTCAAAGCCAGCAGCACCCTCCATTACCTTTATGGTTACTGCTTCTGAGGCAATGGCAGAAGTATTCTGAGGAAGAATTTTATCTGGGATTCCAGGAATCAGAAATTGAAGAACTAGTAGTTGAAGAAAATTTGGAAGGTTTAATCAGTAGCATCTTAGCCTTCAGTGAGGTGATGGGGAGATAGAAGATACTGACCCTGTTGAGATCAACCATATACACACATATATGGGACAGTCATGCAACAAAGTTATTCTCCCAATGTAGTCCTGGATGGCATTTTGTAATTGGGGGCTAAGAGAGGCAGAAGACATGTAGGGGTAGATATCCAAAAGAAATTTAGATGGATAACTCATAAGTTATCCATCTAAATGGCTTAAATAGCATAGTGAGTCTCTAATTCAGCTAAATTATAGCCGGTTATTAAGGATGTGAATCGTGTGCCCGATCGTCTTAACGATCAGGTTCGGCTAGAGGGGAAAAACAATCTGATCGGTGGTGATGTGAATCGGAATAGGTTCCGATTCACATCGTTATTTTTTTTTTAGTAAGGCCCGACCCTTTAAAATTGACCCCTTACTTTCCCCCACCCTCCCGAACCCCCCCCCCCCAAAAACTTTTTACGATTACCTGGTGGTCCAGTGGGGGCGCGGGGACCGATCTCCCGCTCTCGGGCCATCGGCGCCATTTTGGCTGCCACTCAAAAATGGTGCCAATGGCCCGATAAAAAACCCCCCACCTGACCCTTTAAAAATGACCCCTTAGCTTCCCCCACCCTCCCGATCCCCCCAAAACATTTTAAAATTACCTGGTGGTCTAGTGGTAGTCCCGGGAGCGATCTCCCATTCTCAGGCCGTCGGCTGCCACTCATAAAGATGGCGCCGATGGCCCTTTGCCCTTACCATATGACAGGGTATCCGTGCCATTGGCCGGCCCTTGTCACATGGTAGGAGCACTGGATGGCCGGCGCCATCTTTAAAGATGGTGGCGGCCATCTTTAAAGATGGTGGCGGCCATCTTTACGACGGCGGCGGCCATCTTTAAAGATGGCGCCGGCCAGCCTGTGCTCCTACCATGTGACAAGGGCCGGCCAATGGCACGGATTAGGGATGTGCAGAGCAAAATTTTATGTTCATATTTTTTATGTCCGAAAGGGGGTCCCACTTGCGGCCAATATGGACATAAAAAAAATCCAATGAGTTGGGTATATGTACATATGTGCAAAAAAAAAAATTAAACCCCCTCACCCTCCTTAATCCCCCCCCCAGACTTACCACAACTCCCTGGTGATCGAGCGAGGAGTGAGGACGTCATTTCTGCAATCCTTGGCGAGAAGCATGTGACGTCGGTGGCACGTCGAGTGACGCGGCGTCACGTGATTCCCGGCTCGTTGGCGCCGGACGGCTCGTTCGGCCCAAAAAGAACTTTTGGCCAGCTTGGGGGGGCCTCCTGACCCCCCCAAGCTGGCCAAAAGTTCTTTTTGGGCCGAACGAGCCGTCCGGCGCGAACGAGCCGGGAATCACGTGGCGCCACGTCACTCAGACGCGACGTCACGTGATTCCCGGCAAGTTCGCGCCGGACGGCTCGTTCGGCCCAAAAATAACTTTTGGCCAGCTTGGGGGGGCCTCCTGACCCCCTCAAGCTGGCCAAAAGTTCTTTTTGGGCCGAACGAGCCGTCCGGCGCGAACTTGCCGGGAATCACGTGACGTCGGCGTCACGTGATTCCCGGCTTGTTCGCGCCGAACGAGCCGTCCGGCGCGAACTTGCCGGGAATCACGTGACGTCGCGTCTGAGTGACGCGGCGCCACGTGATTCCCGGCTCGTTCGCGCCGGACGGCGCGTTCGGCCCAAAAAGAACTTTTGGCCAGCTTGGGGGGGTCAGGAGGCCCCCCCAAGCTGGCCAAAAGTTCTTTTTGGGCCGAACGAGCCGTCCGGCGCGAACGAGCCGGGAATCACGTGACGCCGGCGTCACTCGACGTGCCGCCGACGTCACATGCTTCTCGCCAAGGATTGCAGAAATGGCGTCCTCACTCCTCGCTCCATCACCAGGGAGTTGTGGTAAGTCGGGGGGGGGGGGGGGATTAAGGAGGGTGAGGGGGTTTATATTTTTATTTTGGCTCAACAATCGCGATTTCCCACATATCGAACATATCTATGTTCGATATGTGGGAAATCCGATCGTTTATGTCGAATCAATTTTTTAAGTAAAAAAAAAATATGAGTTGCGTTTTACTAATGCGGTCAATCCGAATGCACACCCCTAGCACGGATACCCTGTCATATGGTAAGGGCAAAGGGCCATCGACGCCATCTTTATGAGTGGTAGCCGACGGCCTGAGAACGGGAGATCGCTCCCGGGACTACCACTAGACCACCAGGTAATTTTAAAATGTTTTGGGGGGATCGGGAGGGTGGGGGAAGCTAAGGGGTCATTTTTAAAGGGTCAGGTGGGGGGGGTTTTATCGGGCCATTGGCACCATTTTTGAGTGGCAGCCAAAATGGCGCCAATGGACCGAGAGCGGGAGATCGGTCCCTGCGCCCCCACTGGACCACCAGGTACTCGTAAAAAGTTTTGGGGGGTTCGGGAGGGTGGGGGAAGCTAAGGGGTCATTTTTAAAGGGTCAGGTGGGGTTTTTTTTTATCGGGCCATCGGCGCCAATTTTGAGTGGCAGCCAAAATGGCGCCGATGGACCGAGAGCGGGAGATCGGTCCCCGCACCCCCACTGGACCACCAGGTACTCGTAAAAAGTTTTAGGGGGTTCGGGAGGGTGGGGGAAGGTAAGGGATTCGTTTTATAGGGTCGGGGTGGGTTTAGGGGTTGTTTTGGTGTGCCGGTTTTCCCCGCCAGTTGGGTCTTCAGGATCATGGCAGCCTGCTACTGTGATCCAGGACCTGCACTTTTGGAAATGCTTCTGCCGTTCCTTAGGGGTCTTTCAGCTACTGCTCTGCTTACCTGCCATGCCCCAGATGTACCACTTTAGAGGTCTTGCTGCCAAATGCCTACCTACTATGCCTCATATGTACCACTTTATGGATATTGCTGTTACCACTCTGCCTACTTGTCATACCCCGGATATACCACCTTCGGAGTCTTACTATTAAATTGCCTACCTGACATGCCTATTGTGTACAAACATGGAAATTTTGGTGTCTTCGTGTTGTTTGATGTATCAATTTCAGCCTAGCTGTCCTTTCCTCTTTGTTTGTTGGTTATACTTAAATGTTTTGTCCCCTGAATAAAATGTGAAAGAATTTAAAAAATACAAGTATCTCCTTCCAACCCACCTCTTTTCTGGTTGTTTGTTTGGTTCTACCCCTCTACAATCCCAGCCTAGTTCTCCCACCCTGTTTGTTTGTTGATAATACTGGGGTGTTTTGTCCTCAGAAAAAAAATTTAAAGAAAAGAATAGTAGTTTTTCCTCCCAGCTTATCACTTTTCTGATTCTCTACCTTAGGGGTAGATTTTAAAAGGTACGCGCGGGCATCCATGTGTGCCCACTACCCGGCGCGTACACATGGATGCCCGATTCTATAACATGTGCACACCAGCGCACGAATGTTAGAAAATCGGGGATCGGTGCGTGCAAGGGGGTGCACATTAGTGCAACTTGCGCTTTCCGAAGCCCACGGCCTTCCCCCATTCCCAACCCCCTAACCTTCCTATCCCTTCCTCTAACCTTCCCGCTCCCTAGCCCTATGCTAAACCCCCCCCCCCCCCCCCCCAGACCTTTATCTTACCTTTTGTGCCTGGCTCTGGGCAGGCACTGGTTGCGCGCGCCGGCAGCCTGTCGGCATGCGATCCCCCGGCATAGCAGCAAATGGCCACTGTGCCTCTGACCCCGCCCCACCCCCGGACCTCCCCACCCTTTTTTCAAAGCCCCGGGACATACGTGCGTCCCAGGGCTTTACGCATGTGGCCGGTCCTTTTTAAAATAGGCCCAGAACGCGCAGGCCTTTTAAAATCCAGGCCTTACTGTTTTGTTATACATCTCTAGAATCCCAGCCTACTTCTCTCACCTTTTTTCTTTCTTGGTTATTCTCAGATGTATTGTCTACAATAATCCTTAGTCAGAAGGAAGAAATGCAGGCACAAGAGAAAAGAAGCAAATGAGAGAGTTTTGTAATTATTCTGAATGTGGAAATGGTTACAGTAGGACGAGAGAGCTAATGCAACAGCAGAAAATCAACAAAGGGAAGAGAATGTGTTCAGTTACAGAATATGGTAAAAGCTCTCTTAATAAAGGAATCCTCACAAATTACCAGGAAAACCACACTGAGAAACGTCATTGCCATCTGCTGATTGTGACAAAAGTTTCAATCAAAAAACAAATTCCTCCCCCCCAAAAAAAATTCTACCCACAAGCAAGATCAAGTTCAAGTAGTGAATGTCATGAAAGCTTATGTCACAAAAAATAATACTGATCACAGATCTTTCTCTTGAACTACAATGAAGCAAATTGCAAATGCTTCAACCGATATTTCATATGCCTCGCTGCCTTGCTTTAATACCCCTTCTCCCTTACCTTAGGAGACTTGTTTCCATTCAGCATTGTTGCCATTCTCAGACTTCATACCCTGAGGATCTTGCTATCACACATCTTTTCTGTTATACACCAGTCTCTATACTTTGGGGTGTTCTTGTCACTGTGAGGTGCTGCTATGTATCACGGTGTTTGTATGTGTTGATGGCACTCCTTGTTCTGCTTTTTCCCTTTATTGGTACCTTGGAGTTTTTCCTGCCATCTGCTCTTCTTTTTCCCCGTTCATAGTGCCTTAGGATGCTGATATCACTCTTGGTGCCACTTTGTCTCTCGGTGCTGCCTTTGAGGGTTACTTCCATTGTTCTTGGTATCCTCTTTTAGAGCCTTGGGGTGTTTTTCCCCTTCTTGCTACTTCTTCGCTATTGTGAGGGTGCCTTGGACAATTCCTGCTATTGTTGATACTGGTTTGCCCCATTTTGGATCCTTTTGGCTCTTCAAGCCACTTTTGGTGCCACACTGACCAAGTTTTCATTTGTTGGAATGCCTTCATCATTCTGATGATGTCTACCCACAAGTTTAATTAGAAGCAATCAGGAAAGCTCAATTTGGAAGGCGAAAATAAGTTGGGTTGCTTCCCTCATTGATATTAATGAGAAACAATAAACAAAAGTAAATAATGAAACCATTTATTTTCCATTTAAAATTAATGAAATGATTGTAGGTGCCCTACAAAATAAATGAAAGAGCCAAACAAAAATTTTCCTCTGTACATCCCCAGTAAGGTCCGTTTGGCCGTTTTCCAAACCTTTAAGGGATGTCTAGTGTGAGAACTAAGGGGTAGATTTTCAAACCGCGCGATTTGGCATACTTTTGCTGGCGCATCAGGCGCAAGCAAAAGTACGCGGGATTTTAGTAGATACGCGCGTAGCCGCGCGTATCCGCTAAAATCCTGGATCGGCGCGCGCAAGGCTATCAATTCCATATAGCCGGCGCGCGCCGAGCCACGCAGCCTACCCCCGTTCCCTCCGAGGCCGCTCCGAAATCGGAGCGGCCTCGGAGGGAACTTTCTTTTGCCCTCCCCTCATTTTCCCCTCCCTTCCCCTACCTAACCCACCCGCCCGGCCCTGTCTAAACCCCCCCCTTACCTTTGTCGGGGGATTTACGCCTCCCAGA
Source organism: Rhinatrema bivittatum (assembly GCF_901001135.1). Classification (NCBI taxonomy): domain Eukaryota; kingdom Metazoa; phylum Chordata; class Amphibia; order Gymnophiona; family Rhinatrematidae; genus Rhinatrema; species Rhinatrema bivittatum. The sequence continues at coordinate 672,987,693 of NC_042616.1, read as the reverse complement.
GGGAGGCGTAAATCCCCGCGCGCCAGCGGGCTGCTAGCGCGCCGGGACGCGACCTGGGGGCGGGTCCGGAGGGCGTGGCCACGCCTCCGGTCCGCCCCGGGCCGTAGCCACGCCCCGGGCCCGCCCCCGGAACGCTCCCGACACGCCCCGAAAATGCCGCGCGGTTCGGGCCCGCTCCCGACACGCCCCCGACACGCCCCCCTCAGAAAACCCTGGGACTTACGCGAGTCCCGGGGCTCTGCGCGCGCCGGTAGGCCTATGTAAAATAGGCTCACCGGCGCGCAGGGCCCTGCTCGCCTAAATCCGCCCGGATTTGGGTGGATTTAGGCGAGCAGGGCTCTTAAAATCCGCCCCTAAGAGAATACCTGATAGAAATAGTGGGCCTGATATTCAGCGCTGGCAGAGTAAGTAATTTAGCCAGATTTAATTTATCCGGCTGAGTATCAGCAGTCAAGGTACTACTTAGCTGGATAAATTAACTCCAGCTAAGTTAGATCAGCTCTATAGCAATCAGGCCGATACAGTAAAGTTCACGGGAAAGCGGGTGAGCACCTGCTCTCCCGGTGCGTGCACAGGCCACTCTCCTGTGCGAACGATTCACTAAAACAAAATATTCAAATTAGGGCCCACGGTAAAAAGAGGCGCTAGGGACACTTGCGCGTCCCTAGCACCTCTTCTTTGACAGGAGCGGTGGTTGTCAGTGAGTTTGACAGCCGACGCTCAATTTTGCCGGCGTCGGTTCTCAAATCCTCTGACAGTCACAGGTTTGGAAACCGGACGCCGGCAAAATTGATTATCTGGTTTTCAACCCGCGAGCCGCGGGCCGATTTTTTTTTTTTAATTATTTTTTTTACTTTGGGACCTCCGACTTAATATTGCCATGATATTAAGTCGGAGGGTGTACAGAAAAGCAGTTTTTACTGCTTTTCTGTGCACTTTCCCAGTGCCAGCAGAAATTAACGTCTACCTTTGGGTAGGCGCTAATTTCTGAAAGTAAAATGTGCGGCTTGGCTGCACATTTTACTTAGTGAATAGCGCGGGAATAACTAATAGTGCCATCAACATGCATTTGCATGTTGCAGGCGCTATTAGTTTCAGGGGGGTTGGACGCGCATTTTTGACGCGCTATTACCCCTTGCTGAATAAGGGGTAAAGCTTGCGCGTCGAAAACGTGCGTCCAAACGCGGGTTAGCAGTGTGTTCAGCCGGAGCGCAATGTACTGTATCGGCCTGTGTGTAACTTATCTGATTAACTTAACTGGATACATAGCACTACTCAGATCTAGGGGTGTGCATTCGTTTGCAACGTATTGGCAATCCGCAACGTGTATTCGTGGGGAAGCGAAATGTATCGCGATTCCCACGAATACAACGAATCTTCACCAAATTATTCGGCCATCTAAAGGAGCGAATTTAAACAAACCCCCCACCCTCCTGACCCCCCAAGACTTACCAAAACTCCCTGGTGGTCCAGAGGGGGTCCGGGAGCCATCTACTGCACTCATGCCATCGGCTGCCGGTATTCAATATGGCACCGATAGCCCTTGTGAAATAGTAAGGGCAAAGGCTATCGGCGCCAATTTGATTACCAGCAGCCGATGGCCCGAGTGCAGGAGATCGCTCCCGGACCCCCGCTGGACCACCAGGGACTTTTGGTAAGTCTTGGGGGGTCAGGAGGGTGGGGGGTTTGTTTAAATTCGCTCCTTTAGATGGCCGAATAATTTGGTGAAGATTCGTTGTATTCGTGGGAATCGCGATACATTTCGCTTTGGCAAGTCTTGGAGGATGCACTCGGGCCGTTGGCTGCCAGTATTCAATATGGCGCCGATAGCCCCTGTGACATAGTAAGGGCAAAGGCTATCGGCGCCATTTTGATTACTGGCAGCCAACGGCCCAAGTGCAGGAGATCGCTCCCGGACCCACACTGGTCTACCAGGGACTTTTGGCAAGTCTTGGGGGACCCTCCTGACCCCCACAAGATGGCGCCGGCCGTCCATTGCTCCTACCATGTGACAGGGGCCGACCAATGGCACTGGTAGCCCCTGTGACATAGTAAGGTCAAAGGCTATCGGCGCCATTTTGAATACCGGCAGCCAACGGCGTGAGTGCAGTAGATCGCTCCCGGACCTCCGCTGGACCACCAGGGAGTTTTGGCAAGTTTTGGGGGGGGTCAGGAGGGTGGGGGTTTGTAATTAATTAAATTTTAGCTGGGAAACAAATAAGAATGGAATGCATAAATGGATCGGGGGCCCCCCCTTGCCAAATGCAACGTATCTGCCCCCCCACGAATACGAATACCGAATTTAACATATGCGGTCCCTCTGCACATCCCTACTCAGATCTGCCCACTGCACACCCACAAATTAGCCAGCTAATAGATAACCAGATAAGTACTTATCTGGTTATCTAGTGGCTGCTGATTTTCAGTAGACTGCTGGATATCTGGATAAATCCTATTTATCTGGATATTTGGTGCTGCTAAACACATTTTCCATAGAGATGTGAATTGTAACCGGAATTGGTTAGGATTCCGGTTCCGATTCACATGTGGGTTTTTTTCATCGGGCCCGATCGCGGTTTTCTTTATCAGCTGCCCCCGACCCTTTAAAACTAATACCTTAGCTTCCCCCACCCTCCCGACCCCCCAAAAAACTTTTTACATGTACTTGGTGGTCCAGTGGGGGTCCCTGGAGCGATCTCCCGCACCCGGGCCGTCAGCTGCTAGTAATCAAAATGGCGCCGATGGCCTTTTGCCCTTAGCATGTGACAGGGTATCCGTGCCTTTGGCCGGACCATGTCACATGGTAGGAGCACTGGATGGCCGGTGCCATCTTGTGCTCCTACCATGTGACAGGGGCTGACCAATGGCACTGGTAGCCCCTGTGACATAGTAAGGGCAAAGGCTATCGGCGCCATTTTGATTACAGGCAACCGATGACCCGAGTGCAGGAGATCGCTGCTGGACCACCAGGGGCTTTTGGAAAGTCTTGGGAGACCCTCCTGACCCCCACAAGACTTTCCAAAAGTCCAGCAGGGGTCCGGGAGTGATCTCCTGCTCTCGGACCATCGGCTGCCAGTATTCAAAATGGCACCGATAGCTTTTGCCCTTACTATGTCACAGGGGCTACCGGTGCCATTGGTCAGCCCCTGTCACATGGTAAGGGCTGGCCATCCAGTGCTCCTACCATGTCACAGGGTCCGGCCAATAGCACGGATACCCTGTCACATGGTAAGGGCAAAGGGCCATCGGCGCCATTTTGATTAGTGGCAGCCGATGGCCCGGGAGCAGGAGTTCGCATCAGGGACCCCCACTGGACCACCAGGTACCTGTAAAAAGTTTTTTTGGGGGTTGGGAGGGTGACCCTTTACCCTTGACCCTTTAAAACTAAGGTATTAGTTTTAAAGGGTCAAGGTGGGTTTAGTGGTTATTTTTGTGTGCCGTTTTTCCCGCCCTCCCCCAAAATGATAAGAAAACCCCCACGATCAATATCATGGGGTTTTCCTATCGTTTTGGGGGAGCCCCTGATTTCTGACGATTTTGAAAATATCGTCCGATATTTTCAATCGTCCGAAGCCCGATTCACATCGCTAATTTTCAATATTTAACCCAGTCCGTTGTGACGGTTTGTATACTTTACATTCTTGCAGGTAAGAAGGTACACCATCACACTGATGGGCTTGTACATCATGGTCTTATAAGGTCTAAACATCATCCTACAGTGCTTCCAGAGATTCCAGAGCACCTAGTGAGTCAGAAGAGGAGGGTTCCTGGAAACCAGTAGCTGCCAGACATGAGCAGGATATGAAGGAGATAAGGAGCAGAAAAAGACTTTGTTGGAAGATAAGCCCAACCCCATAAATGATGATACATATTCTCCTAGTCACATGATGCAGGTGATGAGGAAATATGCATTGGATGGGAAGAGCAAAGCTATTTGCCAGGTGGAGTTGATCAATTTTGTTCACTCCTACAGAGAGCTGAATGCTTGGTCAAAATGATAGACTGGCAGACCCCCTTGTTGGATTACATCAGGACATTCAGGGCATAAAGGAAGTGCTGTAAGAGGAGCTGTATTGAGTTAAATATGTGTGCATGAGAAAATGAATGCCATTAGTTCTGTTTTGAGGGAGATGCTTCAGTGTGTGACACCATGCCAGCCACAGCTAGCATGGACCACTTCCTGGCAGCCACTTGTCTTACGGATGCTGCTTCCCTCTGCAATAACCACCACTACCATGGTTTCAAGCTCTATCAGTTGTTGTACCACCAGTCCAGTTGGAAGCTACCCCTGCATGCCCAACACATCAATAATGACTCCTACTACTATGGCTCCATTACCTTTAAAGAAGCTTCATCACCTTATAGAAACACCCTATAGACTCTGATGTTCAGGGAATGACCTCATGTTTCACACCCTGCGAGGAGGTTCACCACACTAAGACAATCCATCTTCCTCTGGCCTCCCAAACATCCACTCTCATAAGCCTCTCTAGTCTCTGATTCCTTCATTTAGATCTCGCCCCATGTTACAGAAGTCTGCATCAGTGGCCTCTGAGGGCACACTCAGTATTTATTAAATTCTCCTTTGCTGAAGCAGCAGACTAGGCCAGTCTAAGATACCTGAGGCCTCCCAAAACAGATTGAATGTCCCATTGAAAAAATAATAATGTATGCACTATGCATATGCATCTCATTTCACCTGTTAATAAATTAACCTTCACCTTGAAAATTTCAATGTACCAGAGTGTTCCTTTAATATACATCCTGGTGGTGATCCTGGCGCTGTGTCTCTTCCCATTTCTCCTCTTCCATTTAGTTTGCCTCTTTCTCCTCCTCTTCATCCTTGGCCACTGGACAATGGGCATCTTCCTCTTCTGGAGGAGGACACAATTTTGATCAGGTTATGGAACATGCAGCAGGTTAAATACATGTCACAGACTTCTGTTGGGCTGTAGATAAGACAGCCCCCTGATCTGTCCAGGCAGTGGAAATGTGTTTTAATTAGAATAAATGATCTACCACTGATTGCCCTGGTCTTTCTGTGGGCTTTGTTGTAGCATTCATCTGCTATGGGTAGGCTAAGGGGTTTCATGAGACAGGTTTTGAGAAGATGCCCTCTGTCACCTGTTGACGTGAAAGCAGAGAAGAGGAGAGTAAGGTATTCAAAACAGGTTTTCAGTAAGGCCTGCCCATGATAGTGGCTGGCCAATGGTAGAAGCTGGAGTGGACCTCCTGGGGCAAAGCAGTAAGATCACCTTGAGTCAGAGAGAGCTAAAAGGGCAGCAATTAGTTGTGCAGTGTGAGCAGCATACATACCTAGAAGCCAACCCCCAGTGATATGGTCAACCTGGAATCATTCAAGAATTCCTGACTGAGAGAGGATGTAAGCATCATAACGGAACTCCATAAATGTGAGTACTATGTCAATGATGATCCCCTTGACATTGCAGACCATCTACAGCTGGAGGGAGTGAAGGAGCTTGTAGTTGTGTCTTTATAGGCAGGTACATGAGTGCAATCAATAGTCCACAAAACAGAGCTGAAACATCCAGTTTGGTAGAAATCAGTCATAATTTGATGTTGTTCCCTGCAGCTAGTGAAGACAGATAGGACTGCCTAGAAACAAAGCTACAAGGCAATGAGGGATCTAAACTTGTCCTTATCTAATGCCCACCTAATAGTCATCCTGATTTCTTCATTAAACTGTCTGAATTTCTTCTATCACGCTGAGTCTCTCCTCATAGGTCACACCACCAGCTTCCAATGCAACATGGATGGCCAAACTAATCAAGGCCCCTACACTCAGACATTATTTTCCAATTAAGTTGACCCTGGCTCAATATCTGCAGTCACTATTTCCTGGAAAAACCAACATTTTTCCAAGACCACCATCCCATTACCATATCATATCCTCCGTGCTCTAATACCCAAACCTCCCACCAGGAATTAAGTCTGTATTGCAAGCAAAAACCTAAGCAATTTCAACAACATATCCATAACAACTACAACCTCAGCCGTACAAGAACTTCTAGACCAGCAATGAAATGATTAGTCTTCCTCAGTGATTGAGTCTCTAGCCTCTTTTAAATCTCATCCTACCTGAACCCCCAGAAGCTGTCCATAGTTCCATGAAGGTTTTCTTCTTCAAAACAACAATTCTGAACCCTTGAACAGGAATGGTGGAAACAAAAAATATTAACCTTCTTCTCTGCAAAGATACCTCCAAAAACCCCGCCACAAAGCAGCTATCCAGCATGCCAGAAAAGACTACATTTCCAAATGACTAGAACTGTGTATGGTATAATGCCTACATGTGATTGTAAAACAACTAGCATAACAAACCAACTGTTACTTGCATCGTAAAGTAACAAAGTGGCATTCTGAAATAAACCCCATGTAAGAGCAAATACCCTTAACTTGCACATAGTCTCTGTGTTAAGCTCTTCTGGCAGTTAGAGAATCATTGGTGGCTGTTTCATAATGGGTGTTAAATTAGCACATCTGGTAAACAATTTCAATCCAGTGATATTCTCTGCAAACTTTTCTTCCCCATGCTAGAAGCAGCCAGAGTTCCATGTGGCCCAAAAACATTTCTGTTTCTTTGTCTCTCCTCTTTTTATAAATCTTCTTCTCCCTCCTTTTGCTAATTAGCAGAGACAATATTTCTTCTTTTGTGTCCAGGTGATTGGTTCAGCCCTCCTGTGTTTTCTTAAATGCATCAGGTCAGCCTTGGTTGGCAGGAAATTGAAAAGACTTTGTCAAGCAAATTTCTGTTCTGATAAGCCCACAAACACTGATTGAGGGTTTGAACAGTAAAGCTGTGAACTCCAGACAGAGAAGCACCTTGCCAGTTCTGTTATTTTCAAGTACATAATTCTTCCTTTGCTTCATGACATCTCACCAAATAAGTTTGTTTATATGGACTCACACCAGGCATTTCCTTATGTGGTTAGAAATGTCCAGCTTGTCAGCATACATGCAGAGAAAAACAGGCCAAACATCCATCTTGTTTCAAGAGATTCCATTGTGTATGATACATATACAGTCAGAAGATTTTACAGGATCTTGCCCCTATAAACCATCCATGTAAACTTTTTCACCTGGTACAGAAATTCTCCAAACCAGAAACCTAAACTCCTTTAACCAACATACAGGGTCAAACAGGTCACTTAAAAATACAAGCTTTTCATTCCTACTTTCATCCCTCCACCTCCTTCATCTCATTCACCACTTTGATCAAAAGCTTTTGGTAAGGATGCAGAATATAAATTATTGAAAATAAATAAAATAAATAAATAGCACTAACCACTTCATGAATGCAACAATCACACAGGTAATTTAATTTAACTCCCTCCAGACGTGATCCCTTTGTCTAATTTCAGAATAATCACTCTACTGGAAGAGGAAAAGCTCCTGCAGTGAATCAATCAGTCCATGGATCCATTAGTTATAATTCCATCAAGATTCATCTGTAACCTGAAACATGACCTAATTCCCTTGCTAACCATTATAATAAATGCCATTTTAACCCAAGGCCTTTTAGTGTTCATGCCACTATTGTTAGTGCCCTCTTTAAGAGCTTTGGGTTTTCCCCCCACCTGCTTCTTCTTTACTTCTGTGATGGTACCTTGGAGAATTCCTGCCACTGCTGGTATTGGTTTGCCCCATTTTGGGGTCACCTTGCTTGCTCAAAAAGGCTGTATCAAACCAATTCTAAAAAAAAATCTGGCAATAATCCTAAAACAATCAACTAATGCCCAGTCTCCAGCCTCCCCTTCTTATCAAAGGTGATGGAAAAAGTAATTTACTTCTGTTAGATTTCCTAGCGTGTAGCCAGATGGAGTCAGGACCAGTGGGTTATGTGCTCTTCTGCTAGAAGATAGGAGACGGAGACAGATTTGAAAGCTGATGTCACCCTAGATATTAGAGATGTGAATCGGAACCGGAATCTGATCGGTTCTGGTCCCGATCCAAATCTTAAAATTTTTATCGCCCAGCCCGATTTGAGTTCTGATTATTGGCTGCGCCCGATCCGATAATCAAAACACCCTCCCAAACCCCCAAAAAAGGTTTTAAAATTACCTGGTGGTCCAGCGGGAGCGCGGGGAGCAATCTCCCGCTTTCAGGCCATCGGCTGCGTTAATAAAAATGGCACCAATGGCCCTTTGCCTTTACCATGTGACAGGGCAAAGGTAGCGCCGGCGCCATTTTGAATATTGGCAATACGGCCCAAGTGCAGGAGATCGCTCCCGGGCCCCGCTGGACCCCAGGGACTTTTGGCCAGCTTGGGGGGGCCTCCTAACCCCCACAAGACTTGCCAAAAGTCCAGCGGGGGTCCAGGAGCGATCTCCTGCACTCGGGCTCTATTGCCAGTATTCAAAATGGCGCCGGCGCTACCTTTGCCCTCACTATGCCATAGGGGCCGACGGTCGGCCGATGGTCTGCCCCTATGACATATGGACCTAAGGGGTCCAACCAATAGTACTTTTGTAGTTTGACCAGTGTCCGCCGTTGACCAGGGTGTCCAGCCAGTTTCGAATCATGTGCCCATCTTAGTAGTTTCTTCCTTAAGTTGTGGGGTACAATGGTCTTGCCTGGGACTACCGGATGTGTAGCTGAAAGGACCACTCGCTTCGGGTCAATAATATGCTGAGGTTCATCAGGAATGTCCTTCGAGAGGAAGGACCAAGATAAAGCGTCTGCTCTGACATTCTCTGACATTCTTGTCACCAGGGCAGTATTTCAGTAAAAAGTCAAATATGTTGAAGAACAGGGATCATATTGCCTGTCTATGGTTGAGGCGTTGAGCATGACGGAGATACTCCAGATTTTTGTGATCAGTGTAAACAGTGATCTGATGTTGTGCACCTTCAAGCCAGGGGCGCCATTCTTCAAATGCCATTTTTATTGCCAACAGTTCTTTATCCCCAGTGCTGTAGTTCTTCTCCGCTGGCGAGAAGCATCGGGAAAAGAATGAACAGGGGTGCAAGGTCTTAGAATCACCTGTTGGCTTAGCATGGCCCCAACACCTACATCAGAGGCATCGACTTCCACAATGAAGGATCGTGTAGGGTCAGGATGTCGAAGGCATGGCTTGCTTTGAAAGGCATCTGATAACTTCTGGAATGTGGTCACAGCTTTAGTAGACCGATTAGCGGTGTTGGCTCCCTTCTTAGTCATTGCTGTTAGTGGAACAGTCAATGAGGAGTAATATTTAATAAAGTTCCTAAATCCCAAAAATCATCTTAGAGCTTTCAGAACAGTGGGCTGTGGCCAATTCTGAATACTCTCAAGCTTCTGAGGGTCCATTTGAAATCCCTTGTTTGAGACAATGTACCCTAAGAAAGGGACGGATTCTTTATGAAATTCACATTTAGCCAACTTGGCATATAAGTGGTTCTCGCAAAGTCTCTGCAGAACTCTTTTGACATCTTCCTGATGGAATTGCAGGCCCTGAGAAAATATCAAGATGTCGTCCAAGTAGACAAAGACACATCAGTAGAGTAAATCAAGCAGAATATCGTTCATCAAGTTCTGAAAGACAGTCGGGGCATTGCACAAATCGAAGGGCATCACCAGGTATTCAAAGTTTCCATCCCGGGTATTATACGCCGTCTTCCATTCATCGCCAGAGAGCATGCGAACTAAATTATATGCTCCTTTAGATCAAGCTTGGAGAATATCTTGGCTCCCTGTAACCTATCAAATAGCTCTGAGATAAGTGGTAAAGGGTAGCGGTCCTTTATAGTGATCCCATTCAGACCTCTGTAGTCAATGCACGGATGTAACATTCCATCCTTTTTTCCTACGAAGAAGAATTCTGCACCAGTGGGAGATTTAGAGGGTCTTATGAAGCCTTTCTGGAGATTCTCCTGGATGTAATCTGATATCGCCTTACTCTCCACAATGGAAAGGGGGTAGACCCTTCCTTTGGGTGGCTCCATATTGGGCTTCATGTTGATTGCGCAGTTGTAGGATCTGTGTGGCGGTAATATATCAGTGGCCTCTTTTGAGAATACATCTTGATAAGATGCATATTGAGGCGGCAACCCAGGCAACAATGGGGTAGTTGGCATGCATGGTATAGGAGAGACTTCCATTAAGCATTTGCCATGACAGTCTGGACCCCAACGTGAAAGTTCCAAGGTGGTCCAATTGAATTATGGCATGTCTTCCTGCAGCCAAGGTAACCCAGGTTCCACAGGGTGCATGGTCTTCTCTAGTACAAAGAAGGAAATAGTCTCTGTATGAAGATCTCCAGTACGCAAACTCACTGGCTTGGTAAGAAGGGTTACTTCACCAGGTAAGAGTTCTCCATGAATAGAGGACAGTAGTAATGGAGACGTCATGGTAGTGGTAGGGATCAGCAAATGTTCCATTAGATGTTTCAAAATGAAAATTTCCCCTGCACCAGAGTCCACTAAGGCAAGGGTTTGATATTTCAAAGGCCCGCAGATTAGAGATACTGGAAGAGAGAGTGGAGGAGAGGGTGCAGTTAGACCTAAGAAGAGTCCTCCCACAGGACATAGGTCTGCTAGTTTCCCAGACATATAGGGCATGTTTGTACATCATGGCCAGCTTGTCCACAATAAATGCATAGTCTCAATCTCTTTTGGAATCGTCTCTCTTTAGAAGTCAGATGACTGTGGCCCAATTGCATTGGTTCTTCTTCACCAGCAACAGATCCTGAGAGAGTAGGCTTGGGTGCAGGCTTGGTTCAAATCTCTCCCTGGACTGGTCTTCTGGGACTCTTTTTTTTTTTTTTGTTTGTTTAAATTTCTTTATTGAACAAAGACAGAACCATACATAAACAAATGCAGCCTGGATAGGAAAACATACCTTAAATCTAAAACAGTTGAAGTCACTGCAAGATACATATAATAATGTAAAACATTGTCTTTGTGTTATTAAGCAATAGAGAGAAGAAGAAAAAAGAATAAAAGAAGACAAAAAGAAGAGAGGGAAGAGGTAGAGAGAGAAAGAGAGAGAAGGGAAGTAAGCTGACAGAGATTACCAAAAAGGCATAATATAATGAAAAAATCATATCCCCCAAACAAACATTGTGCATAATAAGAATAACCATTCATTCTAATGCTGTGATGCAATGTAGTCATTGAGCGGCTTCCACACCCTACACCAAGAGGCTAATCTATTATATTTGATAGCTACAAATTGTTCATATTTACTGTTAAGGCAGACAGAGTTCCACCATAAATGTTCCGATAGCAAATCACTGTGTTTCCAGTTAGATAGAATATTGTGTATGGCCACTGTTAGAAAAAAATCAAGTAATTTGCAAGAGGAGGCAGATAGATTGAGGGAGGGATCTGCCCCTTTTAAAATGATTAAGGAAAAGGTAATAGGCTGGGAGAGGCCTAGTACCAAGGATATGGTTTGCCAAACTTGTTTCCAAAATAAGGAAACCAAAGGGCAATAAAAAAGCATATGAGACAAGGTACCGTTACCAGCTGAACAGGACCAACAACAATGAGAGGCTAGCAGTCCAGCGCGGTACAACTTCCAAGGTGTCCAAACTGAGCAATGTAAAACAAAAAAACCATTTGAGTGAGACTGGAAGACAGTGAGATGCGATTTTATACTTTCCATACATAGGACCAGGTTGCTTTGGAGAAAGTACAGGAGAGTTCAGAAGACCACACAGAGTACAAACTCGTGAGAGAGTTAGAGGAAACTGAGAAAGCCTGAAGGAGTTTATAAAAGCGGGACGCTAAATGGCCTAGCTTACATTAAGCTTGATATATTTTAAGAGCTGGGGGTAGGAGTAGGCTAGGAAAGACATATGTAAGGACATCAGATAAAGCATGTTTGAGCTGTAGCCAAGCGTAAAATTACGTGGTTGGTAAAGAGATGTCCCACCACTCTAATGTATGGGTTGCCCCATATCGGTGCAAAATAAGATTGGTTCCAAGGACAAGTATCTGGATGCAGTATCTTATCCAAGGCTTGAAAAGCCTGATGGACAGCCCATATGATAGGATTTATGATATGCATAGGAGAGAGAGGGACTGCAGGAAAAAATTCAACTGGATATGGATGCATCAGATATAGCTCCAAAGAAAGCCAGCGAGGTATATCATAAGGGGAGGTATGGTTAGCAAAAAAGTGATAACCTTCCTGAAGCATAAGTGCCTGATGATAAGAATAAAGGTCAGGGAAATTAACCCCTCCATCTCATGTAGTCTTTTTTAGCTTGTCCAAGGCTATTCTGGGGGACTTATTCTTCCATAAAAAGCGTGCTAATAATCGATCCACATGTGAGTAAAAATCTGATGCGAAAAAAACTGGAAGCATAGAAAGTAAGTGATTTTAGGGACTAGTACCAACTTAATGGTATCCAGGCGCCCCCACCAAGAAAGGTGTAAAGGAGACCAGCGTAGCAAGGCATCGCGTACCTGCTGCAGGATTAGGGATTCACAATTACTAATTGTTGTGAGTAAATAGGTGTAGAAGTAAACCCCTAGGTACTTAAGTTCTTTGGACACTTTCTGGCAACATCTCAGTTTTGTGCCAGTTAACCTTATAACCAGATACTGCAGAGTAGTCAGAGATTAGTTGAAAAAGAGAAGGAATAGAAGACTGGATTAGTAAGAAATAATAAAACATCATCAGTGTATGCAGATAATTTGTATGTCTCGGAGCCGATGGTAAATCCTTCAATATTGGATGACTGCCGAATAGCCATAAGTAGTGGTTACAAAACCAAGTTAAACAAAAGAGGGGAGAGAGGGCAACCTTTCCTGGTGCCCTGATGAAGGTGAAAACGAGGTGATATTCTATTATTGATATATAGATATGCTGATGGTGAGTGATAAAGAAATTGGATCCATGAGATGAAAACAGGTCCGAATCCGAACCAAAGAAGGGCAGAAAAAAGAAAGGGCCATTCTACCCTGTCAAAAGCCTTCTCTGCATCAAGAGAAAAGGCTACTGCTGGTATCGGTGAAATGGAGGCTTGGGACTGTATATGCAAAAAGAGTCTAGTATTATTAGCTATCAATCGATTTTTGATAAAACCAGATTGATCTGGGTGTATGAGGGAATTCAAGAGAAGAGAAAGTCGAGTGGCCAGAATTTTGGTAAAGATTTTATAGTCAGTGTTTAATAAATAAGTCTATAATTAGTTATCATAGTGACGTCCGTCCCTGGCTTTGGAAGCACCACTAAGCAGGCATCTGAGAAAGTAGCTGAAGCACCAGTATGCTCAAGGAGAGATGAAAAATAATTTAGTAAGTGTGGCACAATGTCGGTCTTGAAAGCTTGATAGAAGTCTGTAATGAAACCATCAGGTCCAGGCACCTTGCCACAAGACAGAGAACCAATGGCTGATTCAATTTCTGACAATGTTATTGGGGCGTCTAGAGCCAAGGTTTGTGCAGAAGTCAATGACGGGTGCGAAACGGAAGAAAGAAAGTGATCAATGTCCTTTGAGGAAGCCGTCACCTCAGATTGGTATAGGTGGTCATAAAAATCACTAAACTCTTGAAGAATATCCTCATCTTTCATTAAGAGTTGTTTTGAGGGTGATGTGATAGTAGCTATGCATTTCTTCTCCTCTCTCTTTTTGAGATAATTAGCAAGCAATTTGCCACACTTGTTATTTTCTGCGTAATAATATGCCTTGGATCGAAACATACCAAACTTCACCTGCGAGCTCAATTGCAGATTGTATCGATAGCATGCTTTCAGGAGAGTAGAGAGCGAGGCCAGAGTAGGAGAAGCTACATGAGCCTTTTCCAGAGCAGCAACTTCCTCCTGCAATCGTTTAGTAGTAGCAGCTTGAGTCCTTCGAGTATGAATGGAATATCCAATAATGTCGCCCCATATGGTAGCCTTAAACGCCTCCCACAGAGCCGATGGGGAGACCTCTGAGGATTCATTAAGCTGAAAATAATCTGCAATTTTGCCTTTTAGGGAATCCAAAAAAGATGTGTCCGCTAGTAAGTCGGAGTTGAAACGCCACTGACGATCGATCACCTGAGGCAATAACAGTTCAATTTGAAGCATGACAACAGCATGATCTGAGACTATGAGTGGGCAAATGGATGTGGCGTGTACCTGAGGAAGGAGAGATCTGGATGATAAAAAATAATCAATCCTTGAGTAAGATGAATGTGGAAATGAGAAAAAAGTATAGTCCTTAGTATTTGGATGAGATAATCTCCAAGGAGCCGCAAGACCACAAGATTCCATCAAGTGTTGGAGCATCTTACATGATTTAGAAACATGAGGATGGGTAGTCATCTTCTTGTCCAAAAAGGGATCGAGAGGTTGATTGAAGTCTCCTCCAATGATACAGGAGGCAGAGCTAGATGATAACAAGTTGCTGAAAACGGATTGAAAGAATTGAGGGTCATCCACATTCGGAGCATAAAGATTGAGCAAAGTATAAGTGGATTGTGCAATGGTAACTTGAACCAGTATCCAACGACCCTCCGGATCAGAGGCCTGGTGCAGAATCTGAGCATCCAAATTTTTATGGAGTAAGATAGCAACGCCACGTTTCTTCTGTTGAGCTGGGGCAAAAAGACCGTGACCCACCCATTGTTGCTTTAACTTAGCAGACTCAACCGCATTGAAATGTGTCTCTTGTAAATAAGTGACATCTGTATGTAGGGACTGCAAATATGACAGAATCTTCTTTCTCTTGATAGGATGTGAAAACCCCCCAACATTTAAGGAGGTGAAATAAAGAAACCTGTTTGTGGTCACCATGAGAGATCACTTGTAGATTTGAATGAATGGTGAGAGGCTGGTAAGAAGCATAAACATGAATGTTTGGATGCCATGAAGCGAATTAAATGAGTAGCTGGCTGAAAAAGCCCAGAAAACAGAATAGATAAAATAAATGAGGAGGATAGAAGCCCACATAAAATTAAAGTTGGCCATACTTGTAGGTCAAAAAAATCCATCCAAGGCAGTGATAGTTCAAAATGAGCCTCCTGTCAGGTCCAGGCTGCCATCACCTCCAACCACGCCAGACGAGAGGAAAAGAAAAAAGCACAATGGTCTGTGAACCCACTATTCACGAATGAAAAACAAAAAGAAGGTAACTGCAATTTTACTGGGTCTGTCCAAAGACAAATCACATCAGAGATAAAAAGTAGAATGTCCATGTCAGGTAACCATGCCATCCGGTTCCACTACAGTAAGTAAGAATTCCGCCAGCTTCTCTGGCTGCTGGAAAAGCTGTGTCCAATTCTTGTAGGTGACTTTCATCTGGGCCGGGTATAGCAGGCCATATTGGGCCCCCAAAGCACGCAGTTTAGGACGAAAGGCTAGAAAGGCCTTGCGTTTCTCTGCTGTGGCCTTTGCGAAATCTGGAACAACAATAATTGTATGACCTTGGTATTGAATGGGTGAATGACGTTTTGCGGCGGTTAAAATGTGCAGGACCTGAGGGTATCGCAAGACCTTAAAAATAAGAGGCCTGGGATATTTGGAATTGTTTTGAGGCCTAGAGGGTAGACGATAAGCTCTCTCAATTTCAAAAGGAAGAGTGAACTTTACCTGCAAGCAGGTCGGGATCATCTGAGTCAAAAAAGAAATTGCATCAGAGCCCTCTGCCCCTTCTGGAACACCCAGCAGGCGCAAATTATTTCTGCAATTTCTGTTAGAGAGATCCTCTATTTCCTTCTGTAATTGTGCCAAATCATCATTGATTTTGGGGAGAGCCGCAGTGGAGATCAAAAGAGAGGAAGTTTGAGATTCAACGTCCTCTAAGCGATGTTGAAAACTCACCACTTGTTGTGAAAGTGTTTGCAGCTCCGTCTGAATCGCTGTAGTAGCCTCAATATTATGTTGCATAAGGTCTTTCAACTGTTTCAATTCCACCAGTACCAGGTCAGCGGACGCCATGTTTTTCGTTGCCGCATTTTTTTCCGGGGTTGGCGGGTCCTGCTTTGCGCATTTAGATCCGGCAGCAGCGGCAAAAGCAGCTTCAATTTTGCTTGTTTTTAATGAGGACATCGTCCCTGATGTGAGCAAAGATTTCCGGCGCAGATTCCAACAAAAAAACGGTTTCAGCAATGTATTAAGCATGGTCCGGAGGAGTGAAGGGTTTAGGCAGCCATCTTAGACGCTGCCCAGGAGCGCCCCCGGTCTTCTGGGACTCTAGACCTTTTGAACTTTGTCACGAATTTGGCGGTCAATCTTAGCTGCCAACTTCATAAGTTCTGCTAAGGTCTCAGGCATCTCACAAGTCACCAATTCATCTTTCAAGCGGGAGTTCAGGCCTTCAAAAAATAGTGTTTTCAAACACCTACAGTCCCAATGTAACTCAGAGGCCAACGTCTTAAATTCAATGGCGAAGTCTGGTAAAGGTTATTTACCTTGTTTTAGATAAACCAAGGCTGAACCTGCTGTCAATTACTTTGCAGGTTCATCAAATACTGACTTGAACAGTTCAAGAAACCCGGCAAGGTCATCCAAGATAGGATCATTACGCTCCCACAGCGGTGAGGCCCAAGCCAGAGCTCTTCTGTCCAGATACAAAAGGATATAGGTGGTCTTGGCATACGCTGTAGGGAAATGGTTAGTTTGCAGAGAAAAGTGCATGCAACATTGATTAATAAATCCTCTACATTTCCACACTTCACCCGCGAAGTGTGTTGGAGCAGATGGAGGCACTGTAGTCTTGACCGTCACTTCTGGCGGTGTAACTTTTTTACCTGTGACAGCCAGTGTATTCATCTGTGCGTGCAACTGATTAAAGGTAACAGTCAAGTTGTCCAACAAATTCTGTTGTTCAGAGATTCGCTGGGCCAGGCCTGGAATGGCCTGGAAAGCGGTGAGCTGAGCCGAATCCATGGAGTTAGCAATCTTTTATGGTTGTGATGTGTTGGAGTGGATTCTTGGGTACTGTAGTGATGGCCACTCCCATGGGGAGAAGCCCCATGAGGAACTGCAGTACCAGGCTAGACTCTTTGCACACAACACAGAGAAATGTTTTTATTGTACAGAAGGGTGGTACTGCCCAGGAAGCGGACAGCAGTGGTAGATAGCTCCACTAGTGATAGTTCAGGGATCCTCGGCTGAGAGGGCCCTTCTCACTCTGTAGTAGGTAGAGACAGCGTGGAGAACAGGAACAAGTCCCGGATTGTTGTAATATGAGATGCACGGAAGCAAGAGACGTCAGACAGGATTCTAAGGAAGCCAGGAAGCCATCCCGAAGTCACTTCAGGCAGGCCCTTTTATTGTCCTCTGTTACATATTATTTGCGTATACAATCACATCATTGATAACAACAATACTCTCGGAGACATAGCTGCTACGGATTATTATGATTAACTCATGTTACTATCTTTGTGAGAGAAAACAAGCATTCTGTGTTTTTGTGCTAAGAGCAAGGTCTGTATGTAAAAGGCAAAAGCTTGAGGAATGCAGACACAAACAGGCTCAGTGTCTGTTTAATTCAGATAAGCAAGTATTGATGCAAGCAGATTCAGATTGTGGTTTGCCAAGCCAAAGAGAAAAAGCTTACATCTCTACACGGATGTAGAGCGCTGAAGCTGTAGAGGAGATAGACTGGTATGTTAGTACTCACTGAAGCAGAAGCTGTATCTTTGAGAGTCCTGGCAGGCAGAAGTTGTAGAGTGGCAGGCACCAGGTTAGGGAGAGCAGGCCCTTGAGGAGCGAGTACCTGGGATCCCAGGATAGGTACCTGAAAGAAAGTAGAAGGGCCCCTGAGGAGCGGGTACCCAAGTCAGTAGAATTATCCTGAAGGGCGAAGAGAGCTTCCTGCAGCAGCTAGGAAGCGGCAGAGCAGCTTAGACCAGAGCAAATCCAATCCTTGCTAACTCAGTTTGTTAGCAAATGAAGGGCAGGCTAAATACCAGGATGTGCTGACGTCACTCGGAGGGGATGCCCGCAAGGTTCCCGCCATGACGTAGATAAAGATGTGGGTGGCATGCGTGCATGCACCCTAGGAGGCCCTCAGGAAAAATATGGCGAATGCCATCACCGTGCCAATCCGGGGATGCTGGGGAGAGCGGCATAAAGACGCGGTGGCAGCCAACTTCCCAAGGCTTGAGGAGAGAGAAGGAAGAAAGGTGAGGCACAAAGGTTGAAGTCATCTGAGACCGACGGACGCAACACATGTATGCTCACCGATTTGTCCTTGCTACTGACATGGGCCTCTACCTACCACATGATATCTCTGGAAGCTGATGGCCTATACATTTTACACAATGGCAAAATTCTGAAAGATGATTGTTGTTTGCTCATAAGGTCATCAGCTGACAAAACCTAATCTAGTCTTAATGAAATGCACAGAGATTATGACTGAGAGTCTATCAGCACATCTGCCTTGGTCTCGGTATCCATTATGTACAAAATGTGCAAACAGTGCATGACACCTATCCTATAGGACAGAAGCTATGCTATGTTGGCCATAAGTCATGGCAGCCATGTGGACAAGCAAGGGTCACAAACCTGAAAAGACATGAAAGGTCACAACTTAGCTTGGAAACGTACCATTCTGCTAGCTTGTGCCATCACAAAATAAACTCTTACCTATCCATTTCAGAGGTGACTATCCACAATATGTAAAGGCATAAAACCATCCTATTTCCAATCCAGCATCCTTGTCTAGCCTCCCCAAGCAGTTAACATAACCAAGACGACAGGCCAAGGACAAAGGCCCTCACCATCTATACATGGGAGTTGACTGCTTATCTAGCTGTAGCAGGGCACTACAGTGCATGGTGGCATGCAACCTCTATGAGATATGGTAGGGGTGTGCATTTGTTTCTTAAGTATTGGTAATCCGCAACGTATAGGGCCATATTCGTTGTATTCGTGGGGAAGCGAAATGTACCATGATTCCCCACGAATACAACAAATCTTCACCAAATTATTCGGCCATCTAAAGGAGCAAATTTAAACAACCCTCCTGACCCCCCCAAGACTTACCAAAACTCCCTGGTGGTCCAGCGGGGGGTCCGGGAGCCATCTCCTGCACTCACGCCCTCGGCTGCCGGTATTCAAAATGGCGCCGATAGCCTTTGACCTTACTATGTCACAGGGGCTACCGGTGCTATTGGTCGGCCCCTGTCACATGGTAGGAGCAATGGACAGCCGGCGCCATCTTGGTAGGAGCACAAGATGGCGCCGGCTGTCCATTGCTCCTACCATGTGACAGGGGCCGACCAATAGCACCGGTAGCCCCTGTGACATAGTAAGGTCAAAGGCTATCGGCGCCATTTTGAATACCGGCAGCCGAGGGCGTGAGTGCAGGAGATGGCTCCCGGACCCCCCGCTGGACCACCAGGGAGTTTTGGTAAGTCTTGGGGGGGTCAGGAGGGTGGGGGGTTGTAGTTAATTCAATTTTAGCCGGGAAATGAATAAGAATTAATGCATGAACGTATCGGGGGCCCCTCCTTGCCGAATGCACCGTATCTGCCCCCCGACAAATACGAATCCCGATTGCAACGTATGGCGTCCCTCTGCACATCCCTTAGATATGGTAACTTGCAATGACCTGTGAGAAGTCTGAGATTGCCACTATATTGGACATGTGCTTACGAAAGGCTGTAAATGAAGGCCTGCTAGGTAAGTACTCAGATGTCGATACTGCCTCAGAGCCAATGGAGGCAGTGCTGACACCTGTGTCTTTCAGGCCTTTCTGACACTATGCTTCTGATGTACATGTGGATATTCTCAGATGCATATGGATGTCAACTAGTGAATCAGGCTGTAACATGTTGAATCTGTGCTTGAAGATTCTAAGTGTCAACATGTAGCTTCAGACTGTGCCTTTAAGAAGCTGAGCTACTTGTGTTTTCTCAGACTTCTAGAGCACTTGGCTCCATGTCCTAGGACCTGCAGGAGTTCCATCATACCTATGCGACTATCTTGCCAACATGTGAGGGCTAGGACAGGGTCCAAGGCATAGCCGAGGCAAGCAAAAAGATGCAATCTAGGGAAGCTATGTATACTGCATTGACAGTCCTTCACAAAGGCTATGGCTAAACATGACTATTTTGGATTGTCAATCAATCTAATTAATTATATTAGGCCAACCACATCTCTTTGGTGCCAAGTTTTATTTTATGTAAACCTTTGTCTACTATTATTTATTGCACTTAATGCTCCATTTTCATGATGTAGCTTAACTCAGCCTAAGTGGCTTCTGTTACACACTGACCCAGACAGAGGACCCATGAGTAAGAGAAAGATGGAGATGAGACCAGGTAGTAGCACTCTGATGGGCTCTCTACCATGGAAGGGAAAGGAGTAGATGAGGACTAACAGGTAAAGTAGCATTGTATGAAACTTTGCTGAAGTTGGCTGCAAGTCCCCGGCTTCTGTGAGGAGACATGGGAGATCCTTGGGTAGATCTGCAATGACACCTACTGGGATGCCATGCCACAGCAGCAGATTATGGAATACAAAGCAGATTAGCACAATCTTGGTGAGTTAGGGTGAGGCATATGTTAAAATTCCCCCAGTTTGCATTAGGGATGTGCAGAGGGACGCTATACTTTGCATTCGTGATTCGGATTTGTCGGGCAGCAGATATGTTGCATTCGGCCGTATGGCGCCCCGATGTGTTAATACGGCGATTTCTATTCGTGTTCCAGCTAAAATTAAAATTAACTACAACCCCTCACCCTCCTGACCCCCCCAAGACTTACCAAAACTCCCTGGTGGTCCAGCGGGGAGTCCAGGAACCATCCCCTGCACTCTCCCACCCTCGGTGCCGGTTTCATCATGGCGCCGATAGCCTTTGTCACAGGGGCTACCGGTGCTATTGGTCAGCCCCTGTCACATGGTCATTGGTGCCATCTTGTGCTCCTACCATGTGACAGGGGCTGACCAATGGCACTGGTAGCCCCTGTGGCATTGTATGGGCAAAGGGTATCGATGCCATTTTGAGTACTGGCATCGGACGGCCGGAGTGCAGGAGGTCACTTCGGGACCCCCGTTGGACCCCCAGGGACTTTTGGCCAGCTTGGGGGGGCCTCCTGACCCCCACAAGACTTGCCAAAATTTCAGCGGGGGTCCGGGAGCGACCTCCTGCATGCTGGCAGTCCGATGCCAGTACTCAAAATGGCGCCGATCGCCTTTGCCCTCACATGTCACAGGTACCGACGATCGGCCCCTGTGACATAGTGAGGGCAAAGGCAATCTGCTGCCAGTATTCAAAATGGCGCCGATCGCCTTTGCCCTCACAATGTCACAGGGGCCGACCGTCGGTACCTGTGACATGTGAGGACAAAGGCAATCGGCGCCATTTTGAGTACTGGCATCTGATGGCCGGCATGCAGGAGGTCGCTCCTGGACCCCCGCTGGACTTTTGGCAAGTCTTGTGGGGGTCAGGAGGCCCCCCCAAGCTGGCCAAAAGTCCCTGGGGGTCCAACGGGGGTCCCAGAGCGACCTCCTGCACTCTGGCCGTCCGATGCCAGTACTCAAAATGGCGCCGATAGCCTTTGCCCATACCATGTCACAGGGGCTACCGGTGCCATTGGTCAGCCCCTGTCACATGGTAGGAGCACAAGATGGCGCCAATGACCATGTGACAGGGGCTGACCAATGGCACCGGTATCCCCTGTGACAAAGGCTATCGGCGCCATGATGAAACTGGCACTGAGGGTGTGAGTGCAGGGGATGGCTCCTGGACCCCCCCCCCCCCCCGCTGGACCACCAGGGAGTTTTGGTAAGTCTTGGGGGGGTTCAGGAGGGTGGGGGGGTTGTTTAAATTTTTATTTAGGTGGCCGTATAATTCGGCTAAGATTCGTGTATTCGTGGGGAATCGCGATACGTTTCGCTTCCCCACGAATACTACGAATAGTGCAATATACGTTGCGGATCGCCAATACGGCAAAAACGAATGCACACCCCTAGTTTGCATATTCTAAAGGTGCATTATATGACACAGCGAGTAGAACATAATGCCTCACTGTACCTTGTATTTACGAAGAGTGTTGGGCATAGCGATGGGCATGAGAAGCCAGGTCCTAAAACCATATCCTAAACCTCCTGCAGCAAAAAGAGAAACGGCTGCATCATTCACATCATTATGAATTTGTGCTATCGCTGCCAACCCCACAGCATGCTATAATATATTTGAAGCTATGCTCTAGTTTGACATGAGCCTTAAAAGGCTCTTTCCAAACCCATGGTCCTTGCCGCCTTTTATAGTGACACTATATGAAGGCAATAACACTTGATTATGCTGTTTTCCTGAATGGAAAACTGCATGTGTGGTTCCTACAGAATATGACCATGTTTCTCCTTATCAAGCTATTGCTACCTATTTCTAGCACTCTTCTAACACTGAAGATATACATCATAGCTACCACACATGTTATTGCAGATAGGCATCAGCCTGGTGGTATGATTGTGTATATCCCTGGCAGTTCTACAGTATGTCCTCCAGATATACACATTTGTCTGACATGACATAGTGAATAGGAGTGGGCCAAAAGGCACAGCCCCCAGCTTCTGTTTAACCTGTGTGATGTTACAGACAAACTGTGGCTGACATCCTGGAGAGAGAGAACTAACAGGGCACATATGACATGGGAGTCCCAGCACTATGGACACAAAAATGTTGTGGTTGACAAGTGACATTTGAACAGCTCCAAAAGGAAGGATTTGAATAGCCACTAGCTTAAAGTAAACAACTAGAAAGTCTATAGTGCCTGGTGACACACATAATTTTGTGGCAATTGCATTGTTTGGTCATGCAACATTAGCAGGCCTCTCCAGCATAAAGAGAGAAAGCTGGGCCCTGCCACTGTGGTTTGTAGACCTAACTGTACAAGCCACGTCATGTAACCAATGCTGTCACATCCCCGACAGCCCCGTGTGTTAGTGCCGTTTGCTGTAAACACAAAGCTGGAGAGGGAATATAGAAAGAATTAGCACTCTTACCTACGAGCCAGGCATCACCATAGAGGCTGCCTTCAAATTCTTCAAACAGGTCAGATTGCCTAAGTAAAAAGGAATCATGCATGGCTCCCGGCTACTTGGCAACCATGCTGAGGATGTGCATTCAAGCGTCACAGACCACATGCACTTTGATGGAATGGCTTTCTGTTGCGGTAGATCTCCTTCCTGCCTCGGATTAGTTTGATGGCTATGTGAGTACAGTCAATAGCTCCCAGAACATTAGGAAAGTTGGCAATGGCTTTAAATCCTTTCTGCATTTCCAGAAAGTCCTGCTTTTCACAAGGGAATGTTATGTACTGATCAATGCAGTCACGTACAGCTGTTACAACCTAGCCCAGACAGTGGGACAATGTTTGGGACATTACTTCAACTACCCCGAGTGTCGTTTGGAAGGACCCAGATGCCATAAAATGTAGGGCCCACAATAGTTTGATAATGCCCAGTATAGCATGGGACATTTCCATGAGCGGATCCAGATCCCTTCTGAGTTCTTGATGTAATTCCATGATAGCCTGAGAAATGACATGAAATCTGGTGACCATATGTTCCTCTGGTATGCCCAGCAATGTGATTTGTGGATGAAAGATGTGCTCCCTGTACTACAGGCATGCCCTCCTGCATGGCAAATCCTGCTGCAGTCCAGGCCACTCCACCGCTGGGATTAGTAGCTCTGGCTCCCATGCAGAGACTTCCCTAGAAGGTGTTTGATCCTCCCTTGCTGGTTGTTGTTGCTCTTGTTGCTGTTGAGCAGTCTGAAGTAGCCAATATCCCACAACTAGTAGAATTCCCCCTAACATTTAGGAAGACAAGGCAGGTAAGAAAAGCTATTTTCATTGGGCCAGTAGGGCAGTGTAGGTTTTCTGAGAGAGGGCAATAATAGCCATGATAACCATGATCCATGATAACAGCCGCTATGGCACAATAAAAACTTTTTTCCCCTCTGCCACTAAAAAAAAAGGTGTTATTATTTGGCACATTAAATCCCACATTGTTGTGTGTTATTTACTGCAAAAGGTGATCAAAGTCCCTCTTTTGCATAATTTTCCTGGTTTTACAATTTCATTTTCAAATTTGCATGCTAGCATATGACACGGGAAAGATTGCACATTTATCATTCTTTAGGGCTCGAACACAATTTGATGAAAGACCCTGTAAGTTACAAGGGATATTCAGCACCATGGCTATGCCACTATATATTCCCATACAAGCTGCTACTTAGCTGGATAAGTTATATCTGGCTAAGTTATATCTGCTCATTGGCAGGTTATCCAGCTAGGTTGTGCCAACCTGATCCACCCAGTGCCCTCCCACTTTCAAACCGGCTAAAGAATGTCTATATAAGTGACTTTTCCGGCCACCTTTAGGCTACAATATTGAATAGCCCACTGGTTACCTGGATACGTCCTACTTATTTGGCTACTGCACATTGAATGTGCTTTCAGTATCGGGTCCATTATGTATAAAATATATAGTAAATTAATAGTAAGGAAGTTTAAGGTATGCGTGACTCATGGAGTGCAATCCCACTCCTCTTCTACTGTGGGGCCTCTGAAAGCTGGGACTGGGGAGCATGAAAACCTGGAATGCTTGCAATGGTCAAAGTCCTCTCCCAGAGGCTTCTGGGAATGGTATGCAGATAAGCCTTCAGTTCCTCTTCTGCTGCTTTTTGATCTTATTAGGTCTGCATGGTAGTGACCTCAGCAAAAATGATATGGTTGAAATAGTAGAGAGTAGTGGTTTGATTCACTTTCTATTTCATACAATGAGGAGGCCTCCTTGAGATTAATGCCCACAAGATTGCATCTTGTTTCATAAAAGAACTCATTTCAGAGAAGCAAATATTTTGCAAGAATGAGAGAATGTGATGGAATCAGCCAACAGCAGGAATATAAGAAATTTACAAAAACCAATTAAAGATATATAAAACCTTTTATACCAATTTTGTAAAGAATACTACTTTAATTGAATAAGAGTTGCTTTGAATCAACCTGAAGAATTGTGTCATGTAGTGAAGAAGTTAGTGCAAAAGCATTCTGAAAAGATTTTTATGAAAGTGGATTGTGAGAGGATTGGTAACTATTTTGATGACACAATTCGCAGTTGTAGTCTCATTTCTCATTTGCTACAAGTGCAAAAATGATGATGAGGATAGCTTGGTTAGTTCTATGGTTTCGGGGCAGTTTGAACCAGTGGCCTCAATGAAGATTAAAATTGCATCTCTCAGTTTAAATCTATGTATTATCAACTTGTCCCTTGCCTGTTTTGGGTGATGCAGGAAATGAAGGATTTTTCACATAGCATATTGGCTACCAATGTGAAAATTGATAGAGGAAGGTAACATGCCTGAAATATTGAACATGCTGATAGTGCACCAGTTAAAAAAATACTGTAGTGTCCCTAGAGGTTGTCACCAATCTATGACCACTTTCCAATCTTCCACCATTTAGTAAGATTTTAGAGAAGTGTGTATTATCATAATCGGTTGATTTGGATCTAGGATGTGATATTGGAAAAGTATCCAACATTACATCTTAGATATTTATCAATTTGAGTTCAGGAAGACGTGCAGTATGAAGACCCTGCTAATACTTTTGTTAGATACTCTAAGGTATAATATTGATAAGGGAACCTTAGTACTCCTGGTGCAATTAAATATTTCAGCTGCTTTTGACTCCATCTACCACTGTACATAACTTGAGAGAATGTGCTCAATTGGCATTGGAGCAACAGTGTTGGCATGGTTTGTGTATTTTTTTTTATCAGAGAGAAAGCAACAGATCAGATTAGGAGAGAGCTGCTTGAATTGGAGAGTACTTAGGATGGGCATACCACAGGGGATAGCACTATCCTCTATCTCCTTTAGGGACGGTACTAGAATCATTGTGGTTTATTATAGAATTTATGTAGATGACATCTCATTTGTCTTTCCATGTAACCCAAGTGGTAGCCCTCCACTTGAGAAGGTGAAAGAAAGAGAGAGGGAAGGAAGATAAGGGAGAGGAAAGAGTGTGCCATATATATACACACATTTATATTTGGATGGCAGGGGCTGGGAATCCTAAGGGTGTGGCAGAGTTAGAATTGTCAACTTATGAGAAATCTAGAAATATTATTACTGACACTCTTACTATCTGCCTCTCCCTTTGGGAACCCTGAATTATGCCCCCTGTTCCTCCCCCCCCCCCTAATTTTCCAGCATTTCAAATTATTAAAAGGGACATATATCCCATGCACATACTAGGGATGTGCAGAGGGACGCCATACGTTGCATTTGTGATTCGGATTCGTCGGGGAGCAGATACATTGCATTCGGCCGTATGGCGCCCCGATGCGTTAATACGGCGATTTCTATTCGTGTTCCAGCTTTCGGCTTTCGGCCTTTGCCCATACTATGTCACAGGGGCTACCGGTGCCATTGGTCAGCCCCGTCACATGGTAGGAGCAGAAGATGGCGCCGATGGCCATGTGTCAGGGACTGACCAATGGCACCGGTAGCCCCTGTGAGAAAGGCTATCGGCGCCATGATGAAACCAGCTCCGAGGGTGTGAGTGCTGGGGATGGCTCCCAGACCCCCCGCTGGACCACCAGGGAGTTTTGGTAAGTCTTGGGGGGGTTCAGGAGGGTGGGGGTTTGTTTAAATTTTTATTTAGGTGGCTGTATAATTCGGGGGAAGATTTGTGTATTCGTGGGGAATCACGATACGTTTCGCTTCCCCACGAATACTACGAATAGTGCAATATACGTTGCGGATTGCCAATATGGCGAAAACGAATGCACACCCCTAGCACATAGCACATACACACACATAAAATCAGCAAACTCCAACACCAAGGGGGATCCCTCCCATCCTGCCCAACAAACTCCTTAGTCCTCTGAGTAGGTTCAAAGGTCCAATGTGGCTCTCATTCCAAAACATTTGGGGATTTCTGTTGTTCAACAAAAGATTATAATATGAAACTAACAGAGGCTAGACTAATGCATAACAAAAGGACTTTTTTTTTTTTATATATAAAAGGTGATAGGTACATAGAATAGCCTGGATAAATTGAAGACCAAAATAATAATAATAAAATTCAGGAAGAAGAGAATGAGATAATCATAGAAGATCCTTGAATGTGAGGATGTGAGTATAAAACACAAGAATGGGTATAATCTGTGCTATTGCTTCAGGAAAGAACAGACTAGATGGTTGTTTTCTTTATCTGTCAACATTTCCTATGTTTCTTTGATTTTGTGTTTCAGTATAAAAATAGTACTTTTTGATAGTGAGAATAAATAGAATTGCAAATTAGAAGCCCCAGCAATAGTATACATTTTATGATCTCAGGAATTGACTGAAGGGTTGCATAGAGTACTTGCAAGATAAAATATATTGCAACAAATCAATAAATAATTTCAGTCTGTCTCTCTTCCACTCAAAGAACTCTAGACCTCTCAATTTGTCCATTAAATGCTACTTGTAGGCATAGTAATAGAAACAGACCATGACAGCTTTTGCAGCGCCATCCACCTTACTACTCACTGCATGCATAGAGAGAGTGCTCTCAAGTCATAGCTATTAACAGACATGCAAAGGGTCATATTTATTAACAGACATGCAAAGGTTCTGGACCATTTCAGACACATCAAGGTCCATAATCAGTAGGCAGGCAAGTGGTAAAGTTATCCAGGTAAAGTTATCTAAATCATTTTAAACAGATATTCAGCAGAACGTAACCCAGATACATTATGTATTTCACTGAATATGCCCAGGTAAAATTATCTTGTTAATACTATCCAGATAACTTTAGAATGGGTATTCTTGTGCCAGTACTCTGGAATTCTGTTCTTCTGGAAATCCAGGATGAGCTAAACTTTCTGTGCTTCAGATAGTTAGCTAAGGCTTGGATTTTTGATTAAGTTTTTGGGAAAGAAGCCTGATCATCCTTGATGGATCTCTTCCCCTGGAACCATGTGTGCTTAGTGGGCAGTTAATTTGGATTTCTTTTATTTTATTTTTTAATATAGTTGCCTAGATTTTGACTGATTTATTTTCAATTTAACTTTGCTTTTAAATTGCTACTTTGAAATTTATGATTGTTAATTTTATAAGCTGAGGCCCCAGAAGGATTGTCTCCTCCCCAATATCAGGCCCCACTCTTTTAGATCTAATGGAATCATGTAAAGTATACTATACAAGCTCACCACATTCATTGTTTCTTATATACATTCACCACAATCCTACTCATCCTGTGCAGCTGGTCACATAAAACCAAACAGACATAACTATCCCCTCCATTTAAGATTTATATCACCTGAAGTTTAGCCTCTTCAGAAGTCATTGGCGAAATTGAAGTCTGAAGAAGAGTGTGTCTCTGTGCTGCCAGGACCCTCTCTGCTTGGCTCTTAGCACATCTTGTTGCCTGTTGCTGTCTTACTGGTTAAAGCTTCTATGCTGGAAGTTTTACATGCAATCATCATAGGAGCATAGTTTGTCATCATAGGTATTCATGAGTGACTGGTATTTGGTTGCTAGGAGCAAGTTCATAGAGACCTGATTGGCATCATATGGCCGGATCTTCCAGCAATATGATTGGGTCATCTGACTGGGGAACACCCAGCTACATTAGAGTTCATTATCAAGCTTTAATTGGCTCAATACAGTGTCAGACCTTATTTGATCATCATGAACTATTCAGGAAAAGATCAAAAGGTAATTTCCATCTATGTACATGTGAAAAGTAGGCTGAGTGGTTATATATTACATCATATAACACTCTATATACAATCTGGCAAAGCAAAACTTAGGGCCGTATTTTCTAAACTATCGCGGCTCTGTGAATTCGGCAGTACTGGGGGTGGGGGTGTGAAACCGGGGTGGGCATGCGAAATACGGCAGCGATCGCATCTGTGCAGTGCTATTGCTGCTGGCTTTCGCACCCAATAGCACCACCGTGAAAGGTGGTGCTATTAGGTGAGCTACTGGCAGCGATAAGGTATCCTACCTTTTCGCCATCAGAGAAGTCATCACAGAGTCCGCCCCAATGCCATCCCTTTAGAAAATGACCCACTTTGTTTACTAAATATTGTAAATATATGGTTTGTTTGGGGTTTTTAGATTTTTTTAATATTCTGCTTTACACACTTTATTAGTAAAGAAAAACAATATCATAATGTATATTAGTACAAGCACACAACATCACAGTAAGCATTACAAAGATTAATCAAGTAAATAAGATTGCAATCACAGAGATAAGAATAAAGACAATGTATTATACAAAGAATACTCACAGGTCCTCCCTGCTATGGAATTGTGTTTTCTCCACATATAGTAGCTATTTGCTCTCTTGTTTGTGGCTCATTCAAGGACTCACTGCTGCACACAGCTTTATATATCTTATTCTCTCTGACTTTAGTCCAGAACTTAGGTGTTCTGTTTGCGCTTTAATAAAAGATTTACAATCTGCTCGTTAGGAAGGTATTTCAGTACTAGTCTGATCTTCCACACCCTTATTTTTTTATTTTTTTTTTTTTACCAAAACAGTTGTTAAGAGACACCAGATGTCTTTTGAGGTTATCTTAATTCATTATCAGCACATTGGTGCCAGGGAGTCTCAGGAATGAAGGGGAAACAAAGACAGTGATAGTTTCATGCTTTTACAATCCTTGTACTTAAATTATATATATATATGGGCCTGTTCTGTTCCATAGCTCTCTTCGCTTCACAAAGTCTTCTGGGGATCTTGCTAAGCTGCCTAAAGTTATCTGCTTACAGGTTAGCTGTTCAGACTTTTTTTATGTAATGTGATGAGCTCTGTTTTGTCTCAGGTTCTTGCTTGTGATTGCTCAAACAGCTGTTAATATTTTAGCAGTCTCTCTCTGAAGTAGCCAAATTTCAAAGCCATACAGATCATTCACTAACCCCTTCCCCCACCACCCTTCTCTGTGATGTTCTAACCTTTGCTAAGGCAGAATATGATTGTCACTAGCTAGAAAGAACAGAGAAAAAAAACTATATTTTGTACTTTAAATCCTATGACAAAAGAAAAAAAAAGGAAAACTGATCGCTATTGACTACTAACAAATTATTTTTTCCATTACAAGTTTCCTTATTGTATGCTACTTTGGTGTTAATAAAAATCAAGCAAATCAAATTTTAATAAATGTAAATGTAAATATTCCAACCTGCCTTACCAGTCTAACTTTGTATGGGCAGCGATGCCTAGACAAATTGAAACCACATACTAGGAATGCTTCCAGAGTCACCTTTTTTAGCCCAATAAATTTTGTGCAGATAATGACATAATGAGTTGCCCAGATAACATTTAATCAGAGAATGGAGGGAAACATTCAATAATGATGGTTGCTAGAAAGACATGTAACATTCAGGGAATATTGGCCTATATGTTATTTTCATGCCCAGTAATATAAATTAATTGAAGAAAGGAAGTGAGATACAGGATATAACACAAATTTCTATACTTGTCAACTTTGGCAGAAAATAACCACCTAGTATGCCGGTACTTCCTGTCCTTAATGCCAAAGATATATCCCAACTGACAGCCATATATTTTCACCACCTGTATTTTATCATGCCTTATCAAGACAATTTATGTTGATTTTATTTACTTATTTACAATTCAATTTATTATCTGCTAAGTCATAAGGCACTATTAGGGGATCACAACAGTAAAGACTTACCACATTAACTGCACGTTTTGGTAACAATACAAATAATACTGCAACAAAATACAAAAATGCATAAAACAGTAAAACACATTAATCCTATGGACATAATCCTATGATAGAAATTTAGAGCTAAACTCAAAGAAAACTAACCCATATGCCAGCACTAGGACTTTTAGTTATTCAAGCATCAATGGATTCAAAAATAATATGGCAATAGAACTCAGCATCTAAAACAAAACAAGAGCAATATCATATTAATTCTTATAAATAGAAGCAGATTGCAATAATTGCAAAATAGAAGGGAGGCATAGACCTTCTGGAATAACCATATTTTAACAATTTTTGAGATTGAAAGTAATCCTCAGAACTTTGGGCTTCAGAGGTTAACTCAATTCAAATTACTGGACCCACATAGCATAAGGCCCTTTACTAAGTCATGGTAAATTGGGCTAATTTCAGTGAAGGGATAGTTAGTAATTCAAATTGTGATGAACATAGCCTATGGAGTAAAGTATATGATGTTAAACAACTATTTATTCTGGGTCAGTACCTTTGATGGATTTAAAGAAAATGTAATGTGTTTAAAACATTGTATACTTTGACCAACCAAGATCTAATGAAGTTTTCACAAGATAAGGGAAATACTGTCTCTATTCATTACACCTGAGATGATTATGACTGTGAAATCTTGTACCAGTTGAAGGCAATGTAAATACGTCTTAGGGACTCCTACTTAAAGGCTATGATAATAATTCATACATATGAACAATAGCACTTTAACTGGTTTGTAGTCAAAAACCAGCTGGTTTATCTTATCAAATGTAGCATTATGAACCATGTGCAGCAAGTCTTGTGAATCTATTGTATCATGGATATTATACTGTCAAATAATACCCAAATTCCTAACCCGAGAATAAACAAAGAGTTTCTGCTATATAGCCCACCAAATGCCAAGATGTTAATAGAAAGGCTCTGGTTCCAGATGACACTTTGATAATGCAATGTTTCAGCATCTTCATGCCTGGGTTATACAGCAGAAAATCATTTTAGAACAGTTTTCTTTATACAGCTTCCTTGTGTAGCAATCAGCAGAGCAGTGGGGACTCACAGTCCTATGAAATGTAATTGGGCTTGAAGACGATATAAGTGTTCTTAAATGCATTAATATAAAAAGGATGTTAAAAATTATTGATTTCTAAGAGTAGACTTTAAAGGAATTCTTTAATGGCACATAATAATACTTGTATATGATTATAATAGGTGCTATTTAGCCCTAGCCATGGCAGACCTGTATGATATCAGTTTATAAAGACTTTAAAAAACATCAGTTTTCTTTAGGAAATAATACTCCAGTTTATCCTTTTCCTTTTGGTTTGACTATATTTTTTTTTAATGGAAGTAGGACTTGGTCTTCATTGGGTGTTTAGTATGTGATGGACCCTAGGGTTACATCACCATTAAGACCTGAGTGAGCCTTAGTTCAGGTAGAAAGAGTGCAGGTTAGTGTGTGGGGAGGACCATTCAAATTCAGCCCCTCCCTTTGAGCGGTCTAGCATGGCGGTACCCCTGAGAGTCTATATAGCAGCTCCCTACAGAGAGTTTCGGAGGTAGTCCCTTTAGATTCCCTGAGAGTTAGAAGGTAGTTGGGAGCTTTTCATAAGTTGTTTTTTTATACCCAGTCAGAGGAGCCAGGCAAACCCTGCTTGGTGGTCCTGACCAGAGTCATAAGAACATAAGATATGCCTTATTGGGTCAGACCAAGGGTCCATCAAGCCCAGTATCCTGCCTCCAACAGTGATCAATCCAGGTCAGAAGTACTTGGCAAGTACCCAAACATTAAATAGATCCCATGCTACTAATGCCAGCAAAAAGCAGTGGCTATTTCCTATTGATTAATGGCATGTAATGGACTTCTTCTCCAGGAACCTATCCAACCCTTTTATAAACCTAGCTACACTATATGCCTTAACTAAATTCTCTGTTAATGAATTGAGAGAGCTTAATTGCACTTTGAGTGAAAATATTTTTCTCTGATTTGTTTTAAATGTGCTACTTGCCAACTTCTAGACATGCCCCCTAGTCCTTGTATTATTCAAAAGCATAAATAACCATTTTACATTTACCCATTCAAGTCCTTTCATGATTTTGTAGACCTCTCTCATATCCCACCTCAGGCTTGTCTTCTCCAAGCTGAATAGCACTCACCTCTTTAACCTTTCATCATAGGGGAGACGTTCCATGCTCTTTATCATTTTGTTTGCCTTTCTCTGTACTTTCTCCAGCACAACTATATCTTTTTTGAGATGTGGCAACAGGAATTGCACAGAATGTTCAAGGTACAGTATAACCATGGAGCGATACAGAGGCATTGTGACATTCTCCGTTTTATTTGCCATTCCTTTGCTAATAATTCCTAACATTCTGTTTGCTTTTTTTGACCGTCACAGCACATTGAGCCAATGATTTCAATGTAATATCAACTATGACACTCAGATCCTTTTCCTGGGTGGTAGCTCCTAAAATTGGAACCTGACATTATTGTTGTGTCCCGCGGTCATGGGAGGCCATGACTGCGGTCCCCTACCTCGTCCGCGGCAGCTTTGGGGGAAACCCCTGACCGGGTGCTCGTTGCCGGGCATATCCGCTCACTACTGCCACCTCTGGTGGTTTAATAAAAGAACTAATGTGTGTCTGTCTCCATACTCAAGCCTAGCCGGTGGTCCCTCTCGGGATATCCTCCCGGGGGTGTGGTCATCTGCCACCAGCCCAGGGATCCACCCACAACTATTACAGATTGCTGACTCCTTCTTAGGAGCCAATAAGAACAGATTGCTACTCTGCAGTCTAACTAACAATAGATTTATTACGGATTGCTACTCCTATCTGAATGCTCCTCCCATCAGATAGTGGAACCTATCAGATTGTTAACTACCAGCTCTATCACAGAGCTTTCCTACCAGATTCCTAACACCTTCCTTTCGGAAAAGTTACCTCCTTCCCCCCCAAATTCCCCAGTTCCTTAGAAAACTGAATCCCTCTTCCTTGCACCATCGTCTCATCCACTCATTGAGACACCAAAATTCTGCCTGACATGGGACCTATGAGTGCAGCAGGAAGCACTTCAGAGAATGCTACCCTGGAGGTTCTGGAGTTTAGCTTTCTACCTAAGAGTCTAAATTTGGCTTCTAAGACCACCTTCCCACATTTTTCTATGATGTTGGTGCCCACATACATCACAACAGCCAGATCCTCCCGAGAACTGTCTAAAATCTTATCTAGGTGATGCATGAGATCTGCTACCTTTCTACCTGGCAGGCATGTTTCCAGGTGATCCTTGTACCAGCAACCCAGCTATCTACATTCCTAATAATAGTATCAACAACAATGATGATTGACCTAACCCTTCCCTCCTCAGCAGTAGCCCTTGGAGATGCAGCGTCAGTGTGAGGAAAGTACATCATATGGAGAGCAGGTCATTGCTACAGGATCACTTCCTGCTGACCAGATTGTGCTTTCCAACCAGGAGATCTTCCACCTTCAAGGCAGCACTAGGTCAGCCAGACTTGTTACTATGTCCCTGAAGGTCTCATCTATAAATCTCTCTGTTTGCCTCAACACTTCCAGGTCTGCCACTCTAGCCTCCAGAGATCAGACTCATTCTCTGAGAGCCAGAAGCTCCTTGCACTGGGTGAACTCATACAACCTCTCACCTGTAAAAAATCAAACATGTGACATTCGATGTAGAAGACTGGAAAAATCCTCTTTTGTGCTAGATTGCTACCTTTATCTTAATTTTGTTGAGTTCTTAGTTAAGTTTGCTAAGGGAGTAGGAATGTATAAATAAGAGTCCTTTAAATTTATTTGTATATTTACTATTAATCTGGTAGTGACCTGTAACAAGATAATTAAACTCTTGATAATTGTTTTTTCTTGGTTATTGCCAATCCTCTCACACCCAAAAAAATAGGCCTACCCTGTGGGAAGCCCTGATGATGTCATCTGGTTGCTGGCCTCTAGTGTGGAGAGGAGGAGCCAGATGATGTCATTGGAGAGGGTTGGCAGGGAGGTCAAGTTCAAACCCTGCTGGACAAAGAAGATATCATGGAGGAGCAAGCCATCAGGGATCGCATGTCCTACTGGCCAAAGATGGGACTGTGGGAGCAGCAGCCAGTGGGGATACTATGATAAAATGAGGAAATTAGTTAGAGAAAACTAAAAGGAACAATTCACATGGTTAAAAACTTTCAGGAGGCATTGACATTTTTTAAAGTTGTCATGCACAAGGCACAACAAAATGTATTCCATTGTTTGCATTTTGACTTGCTTGGTCTTCCATGTTTGCTCAATAAAAGGATTTTGAAAATATAAAAAAGATCAAAGAAAAATCAAAACAACTTCCAGCATAGTTTAATAGTGAGGAGAAAGAGGCAATTAAAGCCAAAAGAGCAACACTCAAATGAAGAAAATAGAGATGAGCATAAGTACTGGCAAGTTACGTAAGATGTAAAAAAGTTATTAAGTAAGCTAAGAGAATTTGAATAGAAGCTTTGCATACAGCTAAATACAAGTAATAAAAATGTTTTCAAGTACGTTTGAAGCAGAAAGCATGTGAGGGAATCAGTTGGGCCACTAGATGTCTGAAAAGCACAAGGGATGCTCATGGAGCAGAAGGAAATAGGAGAAAAAAATAAATTAATTCTTTGCCTCTCTCTTTACTGAGCATGATGTTGGAGTCATGCCCACCCCAGAAACATTTTTTTTTATGGTGATGACTCTGAACAATTATACACAAGCAAAAGCCAGAGGATGTAATAAATCAGACTGACAGACTAAAGACTAACAAATCACAGGGCTGGATGGTTGGTATTTTACTCCAGAGTTCTGAAGGAACATAAACATGAAATTGCAGACCTGCTTCTTGTGGTTTGTGACTTTTCATTAAAAACCACCACAATACCTGGAGATTAGAGAGTGGCCAATGTGATGCCAATATTTTTAAAAAGGGCACCAGGATGATTTCAGAAACTATAGACCAGGGAGCTTGACACTGATGCCAGGCAAAATGATAGAAACTATTCTTAATGTTGCGGTCACAGGCTGTGCCCCGGGACCTGCACTCTCCATGCGGCCCGGTCTGGCCGCAAGAACGCATTCACTTCGGCCTCCCAGGCCCGAGATGCAGCCCTCCACGGCACCCTCCCTGCGAGGGAGATGCCGACGTCAATCCGCAGCTGGCCCTGCCCCCTAGGCACGCGCGTGCGCCGGGGCTGACGATTTAAAGGGACCAGCGCGGGAAACCTCAGACAGCTGTCTGCTGACATCAGATGCTGCCGGGCTATTTAACCCTAGTAGTATAATGTGACTCAATGATAGCCAAAAATAAGAAACAATCAAAATAATGAAGATTTGGCTATAGGAAAAGAACTCAATGTATAATAGAGTCTAGCAACCGTCATATATTGCCACAGTGAGCTCTGTGGCTTATATTATCAAGCCCGTGAGACACTGGGCTTGTCTAATCATAGGTTGCTGGAAGACAAACAGGTACTGACACTGTGTGAAAAAACTACTGTGTAAGCACTTATCTTGTTCCACAAATGACGAGGTAGTATATGTAGTCCTGAAGTGATGCTCCAACACTGCGGTGTTTCGGAGAATTTGACTCTTGCAAGCGGCACAAATCGCTGTGAGGCTGCACCTTCATTGTGCACCGATATTTCACAAGCGGTCTTGTAGCTTCTCAGAAAGACCGCAATCAACAGGCTCTAACTGTCAGTATATCATCACCTGGAGGGTCCCTGAGGAAGGAGTCAAATTCTCCGAAACACCGCAGTGTTGGAGCATCAATTCAGGACTACATATACTACCTCATCATTTGTGGAACAAGATAAGTGCTTACACAGTAGTTTTTTCACACCGTGTCAGCACCTGTTTGTCTTCCAGCAACCTATGATTAGACAAGCCCAGTGTCTCACGGGCTTGATAATATAAGCCACAGAGCTCACTGTGGCAATATATGATGGTTGCTAGACTATTATACCTTGGGCTATTTAACCCGGCAGCTGCAGCAGTACCTCGCCTTGCAACGAGGTTCTCTCAGTTTGCTGAGCGTCTAGTTGCTGCTGTAGATCCTGGATCGTCCCTTGGGTCTTCTGGCTTCCAACCTGGCTTCATCTCCTGACTCCTCTTCATCTTCCTCCCCTGGCTTTGCTTTGTCTTCTGATTACTGGCTTTCGACTTGGCTTTGGCTCCTGACTACGTCCTCAGCCTCCGCTCCTAGTTTTGGTATTGACTTCGGATTTCTGGCTTCCGACCCGGCTCCATCCTCGACTCTGTCTTCAATTTCAGCTTCTGGCTCTGGTTTGGATCTCTGACTTCTGGCTTCTGACCCGGCTTCGCTCCTGGACTCCGACTTCGGCTTCTTCCACCACCTCAGGTATCCGGTACCTGCTGGCCCAGAAGATTCTCCTAAGTCCCAGCAGCTCGGGCTCTCACGGGCTCCTCCCGGGGGAGCCGCGGGCTTCCAAGGGTGAAGACTCTTCCAGCCTCCTGGGCCTGGCCGTCCTCTTCATCCACCTCTCCGGAAGCTGCCCGGATCCTTGGTCGCCTAGGGTTCTGCCTAAGTCCAAGAGGCCCAGGTTCCTACAGGTTCCTCCTGGGGGGTCCTACTGGCAAAATCCTCTTCAGAGTCTCTTCAGCGCCGCCTCCCAGCTGTGACGCTTCCTGTGGGTTCCCACAGTATTCCATCCACTGTCTCAGCCGGCCCAAGGGTTCACGACCATAACACTTAAAAACAAAATTATTCACCATGGTTTAATCACGGTTTAATGGGAGAGAGTCAACATGGTTCTTGCAAAGGGAAGTATTGCCTTACCAATTTATTAGATTTTTTGAAAGGTGTAGACAAACATGCTGATAAAGGTGAGCTGATAGATATATTGTATTTGATTTTTCAGAATGCATTTGACAAAGTCCCTCATGAGAGACTCCTCAGGAAATTGTGAGGTCATGGGATCAAGGGCAGTGTCCTCTTATTGTCGATTGGTAACTGGATAAAAGATAGACCTACAATCAGTCTCTCACCTTCTTTCATAACCAGCTTGCCTGCTCTCCCTGTGCAGTGTGACAGGGAGCCGCCGTCCTCTTTCCTCCGTGGTCTGGGGACCGCCTATGTCCAGCTCCCACACGGCAGACTTTGCCGCCATGTCTTCTTCTGGCCCAGAGGCCGCCACTGTTCATTGCCACTGTTGCAGCCTGGAATCGCTGCCATCATTCCGTCCTGCAGCAGGAGCCACTGACGTCTCTCCTCCACCTCACAGCCAGGGTGCCTCAGACGCCATTCCTATGCAGCCTGGAGGCCGCCCTGAAGCCTTCTGTCTTCGCAGCAGGAGCCGCTGACGTCCTCTTCCTCTTTGTGGCCTGGAGGACGCCGACACTGTGGTTTCCTTGCGGCATGGAACCGCTCTCACCAGGACTCTCCTGTCACAGAAGCCATCAACCAGCTTCCTCTTCTGAGGCCAGGAGGCCACCCTCTAGCTCCTCTTCGCAGACCGGAGCCCTCCGATGCCTCGGGCCTGCTTCCTCTGCTTATAGCATGGCTGCTGTCCCTGGTCTTGCCTCCTTAGGCACGGGGCCATGCCTCTTCCCAGGATTTAAAGGGCCAGTCCTTCTGGCTCCTCCTTGTGATGTCATCCTGGGTGTTCCTCTTCAGCCCTACAAAAGGGCTCAGCCTTTAATTCTTTGATGCCTTTGCAAGGAGTCAGTCATGGAGTTGGACTGCTCCTGGGTCCTCCGTTCCAGCTCTTCGGTCCAGGAGTCTCCGATGATGTCCTCCTCTGCTGCTTCAAGGCACTCTGTTCTTTGTGAGAATTCCCTTGTCTTCCTTTGTGGTTCCTGATCCTTTGTGTGCATCTTCGTTCCATGTTTGGTCTCTCGCTGGATCCTAAGTCCTTGTCTTCAGATGTCCTCATCGTCCGACCCACCTGATGTCCTGTCCTTCAGATCTTTCTGAAATCCTTGCCTTCTGATGTCCTGTCCTTCCTGAAGTCAGTCATCCTGTTGTTCTCCCTCTCAGAGCCTCCTCAATGCTCTTGGTTGAGTGACCTGGGGGTCCGAAGTCCAGATGTTCAGATGTCATTGATGTCTCATTCTCCAGTTCTCTCGACAGCTCCATGATGCTCTTGACTGAGTGCCCTGCAGGATGAAGTCCAGATGTCCTGACATTCCAGACGTCTTCATGTCAAGTTGTCTTCATCTTCAGATCCTTTTGATGTCTTCATCTTCAGTTCTTTCGCTGCTAAGCATTCAGACCCTTTTTGCTGCTTCTTCAAAGAAGCCTTCAGACCCTCATCAGGGTAGCCTTCTTCTCGGATGTCTTGGTTCCAGATCTTACCTCCTAGTAGGCCGCCGTCCTTTGTCCAACTTCGGATGATGACCTTCAGATGCGTATTCCCTGCTGGGTCTGAAGCCGTCGCTTCTTCAGCTTGGCCTGTGCCGATCACCCCGGGTCCCTGAAGCTCTGTCAAGGATGGTTGCTGCTATGAGTCTTGGTCAGATTCCTTCATACTCTTCTCTCTCTATCCACTCAGCAAGTGTCTTCATCAGTGTCCCTGATGTTCTTCTCTTCAGCCTTGCCTCATCCTTTTCAAGTACCTTCATCTGACCCTGTCTTAGAGTATCGTCTGATCATGTCTTCAAGAGTCCTTGTCTGATTGTGTCTTCAAGTCTTGTTCCATTTTCATCTTCTGCCCTCGATCTCTGTCCATCCTGGCGCATTTGCCGTTCCCGTGTGACAGGTCCAAAAGGGCTATCGAATGGCTGGAGGGCTACCCCAGAGACCATTATTGCGTTGTTGGGTCTCTACTGATGCGTCAGGTTTGGCAGAGGTCCGAGACCCTGGTCTTCAGCCTGTCTGCCTGTGCTTGGACACGTCTCACCTGTCTCAGTGCTTCCTCGGAGCTCCTCTCTGCAGTTGCATCGTGTTCCAAGGGCACACCACTCTCCCGGAATCAGGATCTCTCCCTAGTGCTCCTGTAACAACAGGAAGCAGAGGGTAGAACTAAATGAGCAGTTTTCCAAATAGAGAAAGGTTGTTAGTACAATGTCCTCTAGGTGACTGAGAATCTAAATGTCAGATGCAATGTAAAGTAAGGCATGTAAAGAAAAATAATCTCAACTACAGGTACACGATGCTGGGTTCTGTGTTAGAAGTCATCACACAGGAAAGGGACCTTGGAATCCTTGTGGACAATACCTTGAAATCTTTGTCTACATGTGTGGCAACAGTCAGAAAGGCAAATAGAATATTAGGAATTATTTAGAAAGGTATAGAGAACAAAACTTTGAATATTATAATACCTTTGAATAGATTTATGGTGCAACCACACTTTGACTATTGTGCGCAGTTCTGTTCACTCCATCTCAAAAAAAGACATAATAGACATAGGAAAGATACAGAGAGAGGTGACAAAAATGATAAAGGCAATGCAAAATCTCCCTTATGAAGAAATGCTAAACAGCTTAGGTATCTTTAGCTTGGAAAAGAGTTGACTAAGATTTATCTTGAGTAGAGTGAGGTGATAAACAGGGAATGGTTAAATACTCTTTCAAATAACACATAATCTAGGGTTAGAACATAAGAACATAAGAATTGCCTTACTGGGTCAGACCAAGCCCAGTATCCTGTTTCTAACAGTGGCTAATCCAAGTCACAAGTACCTAAACATTAAATAGATCTCAAGTTACTATTCCTTATTGTTTAATAGCAGTTTATGGATTTTTCCTCTAGGAACTTATCCAAATCTTTTTTTAAACCAAGTTACACTAACTGCTGTAACTACATCCTCTGGCAATGAATTCCAGAGCTTTACTATGCACTGAATGAAAAAGAATGTTCTTCGATTCATTTTAAATGAGCTACTTGCTAACTTCATTGAGTGCCCCCTAGTCTTTCTATTACCTGAGAGAGTAAATAACCGATTTATATTAACCTGTTCAAGTCCTTTCATGATTTTGTGGACCTCTATCATATCCCCCCTCAGTCATCTCTTCTCTAAACTGAACAGCCCTAACTTCCTTAGCCTTACCTCATAGGGCAGCTGTTCCATGCCTCTTATCATTTTGGTCACCCTTCTCTGCACTTTCTCCAGTGCAGCTATATCTTTTTTGAGATGCGGTGACCAGAACTGCACACAGTATTCAAGATGCAGTCTCATCTTGGAGCAATACAGAGGCATTATGACATTCATCATTTTATTTGCCATTCCCTTCTTAATAATTCCTAACATTCTGTTTGCTTTTTGATTCCAAACTGACGATTTCAATGTATTATCCACTATGATGCCAAGATCTCTTTCCTGGGAGGTAACTCCTAAGATAGAACCTAATATTGTGTAACTACAGCAAGGGTTATTTTTCCCTATATGCATCTCTTTGCACTTGTCCAAGTTAAATTTCATCTGCCATTTGGAAGCCCAATCTTCCAGTCTCGCAAGGTCTTCCTTGAATTTATCATCCCTGTGACATTTAACACTCTGCATAATTTTGTGTCATCCATAAATTTGATCACTTCACTCATTATACCCTTTTCCAGATCATTTATATATATATTAAAAAGCACCAGTCCAAGTACAGATCCCTGTTCACCCTTTCCACTATGAAAACAGACCATTTAATCCTAATCTCCATTTCCTGTATTTTAACCAGCTTGCAATCCACAAAAGGACATTGCCTCCTATCCCATGACTTCTGACAGTCCAAATACACCACATCTACTGGTTCACCTTTGTCCACATGTTTATTCACCTCTTTAAAAATATGTAGAAGATTTGTGAGGCAAGACTTCCTTGAAGACTGGGAGATGCTGGGTGAAGCTGAACAACAGTGTGCCATATTTAAAGAAGCTATTTAAAAGAAACAAATCTCTTGAGATTTATCAAGTGGAGATATTTTATTGTGGGGAGATGAAAATATCAGAGTGGGGGGGGGGGGGATATCCCTGTGACATTGTCTCCCTCGCTGAGAAAATATTGTGGCTGAATCCTCACATTATTTTTTCTCATGGAAAAACTCTGCGAGAAAGAACAACATGATGGTGCCCTAAAAAGATGTGTATTGCCATCCGACTTTACACAGAGCTACCATTGTTTTAAAGGGCCCCAAGGCCCAAAACCAGACCCCCACAAATTTAAAATTCCCCAGGCAGGGTATCCCAATTTTGATTATAGTGAAAGTGATACATTTGGCAATCTATTTGGAAAGTGGTTATTTTGACACTGCTTTACTCAAAGTCACTGGAGCATAAGAAATAAATAATTGTGATGCTTTTCTGAATGTCTTTGTTCTTTATAAATAGAAAGATAACGATCTTCTATAGTCTATGGTATGCAGGGATTGTTCTCTTTTGGTGATATGAGGGGCTGGGTGATAAACCAGAAGTTTGATGGCCTGATTTATATGGAAAGATGATACCACCTTGGGCTGGAACTGTTGGTTGGTTCTTAGAATTACCCTATCTGGATAAAATTGAGTTTAAGATTGATGAGAAACCATTTTATAATCATTGGTCTCTAAATCTCACAAGTTCAGCAAAAACCCTTCTCTCCTCCCTCTCTTTTTCCAACAAAAGTTAGTAATTGGTTCGTTTCCATCACAGAAAAGCCAAAGATATAGTGTCTGCCCCAGACGAAGCAGCTAGTTTCACTCCATGAAACCAGCAACTGGCAAATTTAAAACAAATCATAGAAGTATTTTTTTCACTCATCACATAATAAAGCTATGGAATCTATTGCTAGGGGATGTGGTCAAGGCAATTAAATTAGTGGGGTTCAAAAGAGGGTTGGAAAGGATCCTGAATGAAAAATCCATAAATAGTTATTAGCCAGGTAGATTTGGGAAAGCCAGCACTTATCCCTGGGAGTGAGGTACAGTAAATAAACTTTTGCGGGATCTGCTGGGTATTGTGACCCAAACTGGTCACTTTTGGAGACAGGATGCTGGGCTCGTTGGATCTTGGTCTGACCCAGCATAGTAATGCTTAAGTTCTTATGGAGAAGTAAGTGATGAAGACTGGGGGGAGTGAAGAAAGAAAAGGATAGGTATGGGAAATGTAATGGGAAGGGGAAGGAGAAGGAGAAGGAGAGGGTTAGGTGAAGATAGGGAGGGAGAATACATCAGGAAAAGGAAGGGAAGCAGAAGGGTGTGAAAAATCCCAAAGGTTAGACCCTCAAGGGATTTCCTGGAGGCCTCTAAATTGGCTTTGTATACCTCAGCTGAAAACCTAGTGTAATCAGCTAAAGCCAGTTGTAATTCCTCTTTTATTGATCTTATCAGTTTGCATTCAAAGTAATGAACAGGTTACAGTCATTGACCAAACCTGGAAAGCTCTGAGTGTCACAGATGAAATTAATACTTTAAATATTATCCAGAGACATTGCTAACAAGCTCTCAAGTTATCAGTAACCACCAAATATCTAAATATTTATTAGATTCCCAAAATGTATGCTTATTAATCTTGTAACTAATACCTATGTATAAACTTACATTTTGTCTATGTGTTCTAATGGTGAACTTAACAAGTAAACAATGACTTATTTGTTATTTCTATATAAGGTATAACTTTAGCTTCTAATATGTAAATATTTAATTAAACCCATGCAAACAATAGCCATAAGACATCTTTGGTTCTCTAGCCTTTAGCTGTCACTGCTACCTTGCCTTAGCCTTATATGAGGCAAAAATGAAGTTTCTTTTTCTAACTGTGTATCAGAGCCTTGTCAGCCACAATGCATTAATATAGGTGGGATTCAAACCAGCGAATCCCTCTAAATTACTGGTGTATGTTTTCTTGCTTTTTAGCTTACTTTATCATTTTATACCCAAGCAGCTTCTACTATATTTCCTAGTTTAAAGAATGCAGTCTCAAACCTTATGACAACTGTCTGCATACCTAACAAAGGAATTCAAAGTTAGAATCCCTGAATTTTTCCACAGATCCCTTCTTCTTTGCAGGCAGTTGTCATAAATCTATTTAAGATAAACTAGAGATCAGAATCCTTGGGGGCACTCTCTCTGAATCCATTCAGACAAACATGCAACTCTATATGAACCCCTGAGGGAGGACGTTTCCATAATCTCCAAAGACGGTGAAGGTGCTAGATAGATACACACTGCCGCAAGGGTGATGGAGGATGCAGAGGTAGGATTCTTCCTGCAGAAAGACATAACAAATTTCCCAAGGAAACATGCATACAATATATAACCAATCCAACCCCAATCAAAAATCAAATATATAAAACATCCCAACCATCTTCAATTTTCATTTCCTCAATTCAGTCATGGGCCTGGTTTGCCCATTCCCATAAATTAAAGGCTGATTTTTGGGTAATCCCTTGTTTGTCAATATAAACACAGCTGGAGGTATTTATGACCTGGCAAACATTTCCTTCTTTTTCTAATAATATGTCCTGGGCCATATGAGTGTTCAGATCCATGCCAGATAAGGATGAGATAACTTGTTGCAAGACACTAATGGCAGTTCCTGATTGGCTGGCTATACTTTCAATGATGAGGGAAAGGTTAA
Organism: Rhinatrema bivittatum; assembly: GCF_901001135.1. Lineage (NCBI taxonomy): Eukaryota > Metazoa > Chordata > Amphibia > Gymnophiona > Rhinatrematidae > Rhinatrema > Rhinatrema bivittatum. The sequence goes on along the minus strand of NC_042616.1, from coordinate 672,943,532 downwards.
GAATGGATTTCTCAAGTTCAACGATCTCAAGGCTTGGGAGAAAAGTATGGCAAATTATTTCCAAGCATTTTGTTTCAAGGAAGACCCGGAGATGAGGATGAATATTGAGGTGGTAAAGAAAGAACAAGCTATTATTATAGTGATGAACAGAGAAATGAGGATCCACATGGTCTATAGCGAAGCAAGTAGTCATTTTAGAATGCAGTCTTTTAAAAGCTAAGATATTTACATTCCCTCAGTACCCTTGGATTGGGATACATAATTCCCTTAGTACTGACATCTCAGGGTACTAAGGGAACTTAGAGATGTCCTGGCTGCTCCACTGGCTTACATTTTTAATGCTTCTTCAGAGTCTGGAATAGTTCCAGAGGACTGGAAAAGGGCAGAAATGGTTCCTATTTATAAAATGGAAGTAAGGAGGTAGCAGGGAGCTACCAGCCAGTTAGTATGATCTCTGTGTGAGCTAACTAATGAAATCTCTGATAAAACAAAAGATAGTGCAATTTTTGTAATCCAATGGATTGCAATACTCAAGGCAGCATAGTTTACCAGAGGTAAATCTTGTCAGATTAATCTGATCTATTTCTTTGACTGGGTGACCAGAGAGGAAGGAGATGAAGAAGGAGACCAGAGAGTTGGATTAAGAAAGGGCACTAGACGTACTGTACTTGGATTCAACAAAGCCTTTGACATGGTTCTGTGCAGAAGTCTTACAAATAAATTGTGCAGCCTTGGAATGGTTATTAGAGTGACTGACTAGATTAGAAACTGGCTGAGTGTCAGGCAACAAAGGGTAGTGGTAAATGGCATTTTCTCTGAGGAGATGGTTGTTACTAGCAGTGAGCTTCAGGGTTTTGTCCTTAGACCTATTCTTTTCAATATTTTTGTGAGTGACAACCTGTAACAGGGTGGATAACCAGGAAGGAGTGGAAAACTTGAGGAGGGAGCTGGTGAAGCTTGAGAAATGATCTAAGATCTGGCAGCTAAGATTTAATGCTAAAAAATGCCGAGAAATGCATTTATGATGCAAAAATCCAAGGGAAAGGTACAATATTGGAGGTGAAATTCTTCTAAGCATAAAGGAAGAGCAGGATCTGGGGATAATTATATCTGATGATCTTAAGGTGGCCAAACAGGTAGATAAAGTGATGGTAAAAGCCAGAAAGATGTTTGGCTGCATAGGGAGAAGAATCAGCAGAAAAAGGAAGGTGATATTTTCCCTCTATAGGTCCATGGTGCGACCACGCTTGGAATACTGTGTACAATTCTGGAGACTGTACCTTCAAAAGGATATAAATAGGATGGGGTCTGTCCAGAAGATGGCTACTAATATGGTCAGTGGTTTTCATTCAAAGGAATATGAGCATAGACTTATGGATCTAAACATACATATCCTAGAGGAAAGATGAGATAGGGGAGATATGATAAAGATATTCAAATATCTCAAAGGTTTCCATACACAGGAGTTGAACCTTTTTCAATGGAATGGAGGCTCTAGAATGAGGAAGCTGCCTATATACAGACTACTAAAGAAACTCCCAGCACAAGTATAGATCTCTTAAAAACCACAGTTCACTAAGTTAATTCAAACTGAACAGCTAATCCAATCATAGCTTGTTCAAGTGGTTTAAAATCCTTACCTGGAAAAGTAAAACTTTCTTCTGATTCCAGCTTAGAAAACTTAGGGCAAGTGAAAGCATGGCTTAATCCAGCTCTTTCCCCATTGGTAGAAACTGTGAGTCAAGCAAAGCTCATAAATTATGCCTCTAGAGCTCAGAGAACCACAGCTGTTGCAGCAACTTGTTAACGAGATCAATGCTGACAGCTAAAAAGCTAGCATGCAATTTTTTTTCTACCTGTCACTTCAGAATTCAGCTCAGAGACCAAATCCCATCCTGCTCCTCAGAATCCATGCCAGACTGATTTTCTGCTCCCATGAACCTCCATTATCTCTCATTGATTGGTGAGTGAAGTGAGAAAACTGTTAAATCATCTGCATCCAGAGGAGTATGATTCAGCAGCCGTAGTTCTGCCTCAGCCTCTGATGGACTCTAGACCAGATGACCATTCCAGGAAGAACAGTCTAATGCAACAGGCCTATCTCAGCAAGTTTCCATTCCAGCTGATTTTTTCCAGGAAGAACATGCAGCCACAGCCTTGTCCCAGTGGGAGTCTGCCTTGTCCAACCCTCTACCATTACCTTCAAGGAACTGCAGTTCTATAATCCTATGGAGATTGAGTGCACAGAGGGAGACATTGTCTATGATACCCAGTGCCCAGAAGGAGGCACCAATGTTCCAGCCCTAAAGCACCCAGAGGAGGGCACTGGTTAAGTCCAAATGGGGAAACTGCTCCAGTAGGATCCTAGTCCAGACTTGCTGCTCCCAAATGGGGAAACTGCTCCAGTAGGATCCTAGTCCAGACTTGCTGCTCCCAAATGTGTCATCAAAAAAGGTTCACCTAATTGAACCAAAGGCAAAGCTGTTTTAGAAGCTATATACCTACCCTGATTTGTAACAATAAAAACAGAAAAAATAGAAACAAAGGATATAACAGACTGACAATAACTGATATCTGGATGGAGAAGGATATAAGCAGCAGGGAGTCTCACATGAATGAAGGAAACTATGGAGGCTAATCTGCTATCTCAAAATGTTTTTACTGCCTACTTGAACAATTTTGGTTCACTGATGTTCCTGACTGTGAGTAGTAAAGAGTTCCTACAATGGATAGAGCACAATTTTTTGTCTCATTTAAGCAAGCAAATTTAAGAGAAAGAACATCTAGTACATTTTGTATGGCTGACTGGAGATTATGGGATGGAGTGTGTATGTTTAGTATGGATAGAATCCAAGGAGATTTGACATTATGTAACAACATGTCGATGGTGACAGCAAGTTTATAATGTATCCTTCTGTGAATAGGAAGCCAGTGGAGGGATAACAAAACTGGAGTGATATGTTCTCTAATCTTTGGATTAGAGAACACATCTAAGGAGATGTGCAGCAGTGTTTTGAGTGATCTGTAACAATTTTATAACACATGCAGGAAGACCAATATACAAAATGCTGCAATAGTCCCTACCAAAAAAGATCAGTGATTGAAGCACTGTACAAAATTCTTCTGGTTTAAGGAAAGGATTAAGATTGTACAACATGCAAAGTTTAATGAAAGAGCTTTAATATGTGGTCTCATAGAAAATGTAAAATCCAGAGTGACACCTGAATTCCATACCTGGTTCTGAAATGTTGATGTTAACACTATCAAAAAAAGATGGGATGGGATATTATCAATTTGATGATGTATAAGTATTTAGATTTCTGTTTTGTCCACATTTAGGGACAATCTGTTATGTCTTAGCCAAGCACTGAGAGAGGACAGACACAATGATGCAACTGAGTGGTGAGGTCCCATGTTGATTTAAGTGGAAAAAAAATTGTACATGTAATGTACTCCAAAATGGGTAATAACTAGCAAATGGGAGTGAGGTAAATGTTGAACAATGTGGAAGATATGGCCAGGCCTTGAAGAACACTGGTCACAACAGGAAACCATGCAGATGTTTCTTTATTTACACGCACCTGTTGTGTGCGTGAAGAAAGTTAGGACCTAAACCAGGCCCTAATAGACCCAGCTATTCTAAGAAATGCCAATCTGCTCAGCAAGATATTATGATTTACCGAGTCAAAAGTGACAGCGATGTCAAGAATAATCAGCATATATTTGGTGCCCATGTCAAAGCGGACAATGACAATAGAGGAGAACAATAGTATCTCAATATTGTGTTGTTGTCTAAAGTCAAATTGATATTGATCAAGAACATCATACATGTTGAAAATCCGAGTAAGCTGATACAACACCTCTGATTCAATGATGTTAGATAAGAATGGAAGTGAAGAAATGGGACGAAAGCTCAAAAACAATAAAGGATTTGCAGAAGGATTTTTTAGATGTTGTTTAATACAGGCCCTCTTGAGGTTCTCCAGGATAAGCCCAGTAGTAAGGGACAGATTTACCAGATCAGACAGAAATGGGAACAATATTTTGATGCAAAACTTTTAATGTAGCAGTAGAGCATGGATCTAATGGGCACATTGTGACATTCATTTTGGTAATTATTTGAGAAATATCAAGTTGGGAGACTGGTGAAAAGGTATCCCATCTTTCACCTGTATAAACATTGTCTACATGAAGGATAACCTGAGCAGGAAATTGAGCACAAAGCAACAATACCTTATTAGTAAAAAAGGAGGCAAATGATTGTGGTAAACTAGAATTAAGAGGTGGTTGAGGGTCTGATTGTGTAGAAGAAAAGGGATAAGTTAAATGCTGAGCAGTGTAAAACAGTTTGCCAGGATTCTTTAGAGTCAATGAAATGTGCCAATAATAATATTTCTTTTTTGCAGTATTGATACCTACCTGATATCTGACCAATTCATTTTTATACTTAGCATGATTCTCAGGGGAAGGTGACTTGCACCATCGTGTTTCCAATTTATGGAAGATACACGTAATAACTCCTAGGCTATGAGAATACCAGGAAACAGAGTGAGAGTACCTCATGATTTTCTTTTAGACAGGCACCAACTCATCAAAAATTGATGCAATACAAGAGTTCCACAGTGATCTACCAGTGAAGAAACAGTGGAGTCTGAGGGAAGGTATAATAGTGGGAGAAGTTTTTCCTTGAACTCATCTTGGTCAGAATGACCTCATTTCCAAATTATTGTAGACTGATTATTACCAAGGAACAATGGTGTTTTAGGAAAGAGGCAACAATTTATGAGATAATGGTCTGACCAGGGGACTTTATGAATATCTGCAATGTTATAAGAGAAGGCTGAGATGTTGACAAAAATGAGATCAAGGATGTGTTCAGCTCAATGAGTGGGACGTGTGATCTATTGCTGCCAGTAACAGGCTGACATTATCTCAAGAACGGAGTCAGCTGAGGGATGTAAAGGTAATGTAAAAGTATCTGATCAATGTGCAAATTGAAATCGCCCAAAATAATATTGTTAGTGATTTATATTGGACTTCATCAAAAATTCAATATTGGGAGAGAAATTATGATGTAGAAACCCAGGTGGACAGTAAATTATAGGTACTTTATAAACTTTATTTGTAAGCAAGAGAATCAAAATGGGGAATTGACAGATAGATCTTCACAAAATCAAAAGAGCTTTTATGAAAAAGTATAACACCACCTCCCCTTTGGACTTCTCTTGAATGGAAGATATAACACAACACACTGATTCAACAAAGGAGCATCTTCATTGCAAAGCCATGTTTCAGTAACTGCAAAGCAGTCTAGTTTATGAATAGAGAGGATATAAAAAATAATGAGTGATTTCTTATTTAAAGATTGAGCATTTATAAGAAACAGAGACAAAGACAAGAAAGCGGCAGTTGGTAATACTTTCATAGATGATAGTTTAATAGGTACCAGAAAAGAGGCCAGTGTTTTATCAGCACATCGTCGGGTGATAGGGACGGATGCATAGTGTCCCTACCCTATGATAGTCAGTATGGAAAACATATTAAAAGCTGAAATCAGGAATATAGAAAGTAAACTAGAACAAAGAAATTGACAGAGAGAATAAAAATATTCGGGAGCACTCAGGGTGCACACGAAGGGGCAAACAAAGGGGCCTCCAACATTGGCATCTGGCATCGGTGTCCGGCCTTTGTGCTCTACAGGGGGGCAGAGTCAGCCCAAAGTGGAAGCAGGAATCAGGCTCAAGTTCAGCAGAGATGAAAACTGGCAGACACAATCCACAGTCCACAATCCAATGGTCTTTAAGATAGAGCATGAGATCTCAGCATTAGCAGGCAGGTAGCAAGGGAGATCCTTCTCTGGAGGTGGCATCCTGCCTTTGTGCTCTACGCCCCATTATGATGTCATAGGGGGGGTGGAGACAGACTCAGGTGGAAGTGGAAATCAAGCTTGTGTGCAGTAGAGATGGAAACCGGCAGACACAATCTGCAGTCCACCATTCAACGTGGGCCTCTGAGCTGGAGAATGAGATCCCAGTGTTAGCAGGCAGGTAGCAAGGGAGATCCTTCACCAGCATTGGTGTCAGAACTTTGTGCTCTATGCCCAATGATGTTGTCACAGGGGGGTGGAGACAGCTCCAGATAGAAGCGGGAATGAGGCTTGGGTGCAGCAGAGATGGAAGCCAGCAAACACATTTTTCAGTCCACAATACTACAATGTGTCTCTGAGCGCCATACTGCACCTTCATTCTGGGGACCAGAAACCGCTTCAAACCTCCAGATCGCTAACAAACAGAATAGTTTGATTGTTTTGATTGCTAATTTCATTTACAGTCCTTATCCTATATGTGGCCACCCATAAGACACATAGTCTGAGGACTCCAGGGGAGATACGCTATCAGAATAATCATCGTCCAAGCAGAGACGCATCTTTCAGTTGTATACCAGTTTGAGGCCCTTGCTTTTCCACGTGGCTGACACATAGGAATTAGAAAAGGTCATGTTCTGACATAACTTGTGACTAACATAGCAGAGTTGCTGTCCTATATAATGTGTCTCCTTTGGTATTAGTGCATTTTTTACTTTGTGGCTAAGGCAGGGTGTGCTGATAGACTCTCAGTTATCAGCTCTGTGTATAGCATTAAGGCAAGAGTAGGTAAGTTATAAAGTTCAATGTATATATAAGGTTACATAATGTTACAAAGTTCAATATAATGTCACGAAGTTCCAATGTAAAATAGGAAGTCTATGTTGATAGACCCCTCTGTTACACTGTAAACCGGTGTGATATGGCCGATGAACATCAGTATAGAAAAACAAATAAATAATAAATAATAATAATAATAATATTGCCAGCAATTGAGCTCATGAGCCTACAACAAGCCTCTTTCTGAAAACTGCCACAGTGCAAAATGCATAGCCAACTGCTCCCATAGAAGGCATGATGTCTTCTGCACTTTCATTGTTGTTTTGTGAAAATACAGGAATTGTATGGCACCTGAGGTCTGGAGGTGCCCATGTCTGTTACAAAGAAGAACCCGTGAGCATATATGCTTCCAACAGATGTCTGTCAGGCTGCCTTGTGTAGACAATCTTCTGTGAGTAGTTATGATTCTATCTCATTAGCAGGCAGGGACAACCTTGGCACAGACATCATTGATGTAAGATGATGAACAGGCCAAAAACAATTTATAGCATCTGTAGGTTACCAAACTGCTAGAGGAAGTCTGTAAACAGCAATTCCCTAACAATCCCCCAAGACTTACCGAAAGTTCCTAGTGGTCCAGCAGGGTCCCAGAGAGATCTCCCCTTCTCGGACCATTTTTTAAGATGGCGCCAGCCGACCATTGCTCTTACCATGTGACAGAGGTCAGCCAATGGCACCGATAGCCTGTCACATGGTAAGGGCAAAGGGCCATCGGTACCATTTTGATCACTGGCAGCCGATGGCCCGAGAGTGGGAGATTGCTCCCGGGACCCCCGCTGGACCACCAGGGAATTTCGGCAAGTTTTGTGGGGGTTGGGAGGATGGTGTAGTTAATGCCTGATGTGGTAAGGAGATTAGAAAGACAGTCCATACAAAGTTCCTGGCAACACAGAGAGTGAAGCTTCCCAGCAGCAACTCTCAGAAGTGGAGAGCTCGTCTTCTGTCTTCTGTACCAAAAACCCAGGTCACAGTCTCTTCCATGTGCCTTAACTGTGGTCGAAGAGGTCATTTAGCAAGGGACTGGTGATTTGAGGGGCCTGAAGTTATGGATGTCAGCTTAGTGACCCAGCCAACATGAGACTGGAAAGTATGAGGATAAAGGAAAAACTCCAGAGCAGAAAAAATCCTCACCCTGGAAGAAGAAAGGTACCTCAGGGAGTTCAAATCAGCCCAGGAACAAAATTGTGGACATTTTTCCCTTCTGTGACCATTGGCTGGTGAATAGTCATCAAGAGGACCGCTGCCTATCTAGAAAGGCCACCGATAAGAGCTCTCAAGGACAATGACTAAAGGCAAAGACAAACCCATACAGTAAGCAAGCTCCTTTTGTAAAGAGCTGGACCATAATGTCAAAGAGTGTCCATGATTAGATGAAATGGAGTGCAAACACAAGTTGGAGGATAAGCACAAAGAAGAGAAGGGGGCAATAACAAAACCCCAGAATGAGAATTACAAATGGGAAGAAGAGTGGGCGAACACATTTGCAAAGGTACAAAATAATAGTTTAGTGAATATCCCTCATCAGCATCGCAAGGAGTTCATGATCCAAGTGGAACTCAACAAAGCCCACACCCAAGGATTGGTTTATTTAGGGACTGGCAAGACTCTTTTTCTTGAGGACCTCCTCCAAAAAGAGTGCATCAATCACAAGAAAAAAGAGACATTTACCTGCATACGTGGGGAAAAACAGGAATACCAAATTAGAAAGGTTCTGCTGATGACCACAGCATGTCAAGCCATTATGGAAGCAGGAGTCCTTCCTGAGCTTTCATATTGGTGATTCTGGGATGAAATTGTCTTCAGTATATGACCCTGTGGAACCAGCTCACATGGAATTAGGGTAGCCCACCCAGGGTCAGGAAGAGCTGAGAATTATCCCAGGCACAGCTGAATGCTGGGTGTGGCAAGGCCAAGCTGAGGGGGAGGGTATGTGAGGGAACATGTAAAGAACTCCCTCAGAGCACCTTAAAATCCTGGTACTTTAAAGGTACAGCTATCTGTACTGGCCCTCCTTAAGTCCCAACCTAGCAAGGGATTCTGGGATAGGGTGGATCAAGCATTAAGTGGGGATAAGAGACAAGGGCCAGATGGATAAGGGAGACACAGAAAGAGCATCAGAAGCCTCAAGAATATGAACTGTAAGTTACAATTATTTTGTTGAAGTTTGTTTCATGTTAATATTGCTTAACAATAAAGAAGCTTATAAAGATTTTTGCCAGAGTCCAGCCTAGAGTCTGTTCTCTGGTTAGTCCTGACTGATTGGCATCACAGTTACCTAGTAACTCTTCAGTTTAAATCTTTATGTCAGATGTAAACTCTTCAGTTTACATCTGACATAAAGAGCAGTACCTAGTTTCTTACATCAATGTCTAAAGTCGTAACATAGCAACTTCATAAATGCTGGCAGATAAAGACCAAAAAGGTCCAATCATTCTGATCAGTAAGGTTTTTAGGTTTGTAACTATTGCTACATACAAGTACAAATTAACCCCATGTGTTGTATTAGGATTTGCAACTGCTGCTCCATGCAAGTTGCCCCCATGAAGAAATGTTACACTAAAATTACCACTGGTCATCTTCAAGTCTTTCCTCCAGCCTCTGTTTATTCCATGCCCTTTTGAATTCTACTAGCGTTCTACTAGCGTTCTACTAGCATTCTTCACCACTTCCTATCAGAGGGCATTCCAGGCACCCACCACCCTTTCTATGAAAAATTATTTACTGACATTATTCCTGATCTACCTCTTCATATCATGACCCCTAGTCCTACAGCTTCATTTCCATTGGAAAAGGTTTGATTCCTGAATATTATTCCTTTCAGGTATTTAGAAGTCTGTATTATAATCCCCTGTTTCTCCTCTCCTCTAGATCCTCAAGTCCCATCTCATATGCCTTTTACTGCAGATTGCACACTATTTTAGTTGCCTTACTCTGGATCCCTTCTGTTGCGCCCGTCGGTTGCAGACGGCTGCGCCCTCTTTTGCTCACCTTTTTTCTACCTGATTCAGCTCAGTTTGGGAAGATGGCTGCCTCTGCTTCTCCACGCCGACCCCTTCAGTGTTCTCAGTCTGGCATGGACGATTGTGTTTGCCATCTTTCTCCCAGAATTACCTTGGGCACACGCGCGCGCGCAGCCCCGTCCTTTATGTGCGTCATGGCAGGAACCTCGGGGGCGTCTCCACCGCATGACATTACAAGCTATGGTATTTAATCTCAGTTCACGAATACAGATACGAATTAGCAAGGAATCCTCCATGCCGATCCTGCCTCACTACCAGTGCCTCCGCTCTGTGTACTCTTGCGCCAGGAAGACTTAGGTACCCACTCCTCGGGGGCCTTGTCTCGCTCTTCTACACCCTCCAGGGTTATCTGCTACAAGCTAGGACGCTTAAAGTATCTGCTCCTCGGGGGCCTTGCCTCGCTCCTGTCTACCCTCTGGGGTTGTCTACCACCTTCAAGGACGCCTAAGGTTCCCGCTCCTCGGGGGGCCTTATTTCATCCCAGACCTCCGCTCCTCGGAGAATCTCTGCCTCTACAATCGCCAGTATCAGACTGAGTACTACAACTCCAGTTCTGTCTCTGCATTGCTCATCTCTCTTCACAGATCCTCAGCCTACCCCGCAACACAGACCACTACCGGATCTACTCTCGCTGGCCTGTCCATCTAGGCCTGGGTTCTCTGCCTACCCCGCTTCGCTACCACTACCGGACTCATCTCCCTCACGGGACCTGGTGAGACTGTGGAACTACCTTTTCCATCTTGCAGCCCTCAGAATGGAACATTACCATCAGACATCTCCTCTTCTGGCTGGGAACACTACCGATTACTTGGGTCACCATCTACATTGCAGCTATTTTAGAATTAATTATTAGTGGAACACAGGATTTCATGAGAGAGGTAATGGTGATGGTGTCACTTCACAATAGGGATCAAAACATGATCAAATTTAAACTAATAACTGGAAGGGAGACAATAAGTACATCTACAGCTCTAACACTAAACTTTCAAAAGGGAAACTTTGATAAAATGATTAAAATAGTTAGAAAAAACTGAAAGGTATAGCTGCAAAGGTTAAAAGTGTTCAACAGGCATGGAAATTGTTTAAAAATACAATCCTAGAGGTGCAGTCCAGATGTATTCCATGCACTAAGAAAGGTGGAAGGAAGGCAAAACGATTACCATCATGCTTAAAAGGTGAGGTAAAAAAGGCTATTTTAGCCAAAAAAATCCTTCAAACATTGTAAGAAGGATCCATCTGAAGAAAATAGGATAAAACATAAGCATTGTCTAGTTAAGTGTAAAACATTGATAAGACAGGCGAAGAGAGAATTTGAAATGAAGTTGGCCATAGAGGCAAAAACTCATAATAAAAGCTTTTTTAAATATATCCAAAGCAAGAAAACTGTGAGGGAGTCGGTTGGACCATTAGATGACAGAGTGGTTAAAGGGGCTCTTAGGGAAGATAAGGCCATTGCAGAAAGACTAAATGAATTCTTTGCTTCCGTGTTTACTAATGAGGATGTTGGGGAGATACCAGTTCCAGAGATGGTTTTCAAGTGTGATGAGTCAAACGAATTTAACAAAATCACTGTGAACCGGGAAGATGTAGTAGGCCAGATTGACAAACTAAAGAGTAGCAAATCACCTGGACCGGATGGTATGCATCCTAGGGTATTAAAGGAACTGAAAAATGAAATTTCTGATCTATTACTTAAAATTTGTAACCTATCATTAAAATCATCCAGTTTAATTGTGCGTTGAGTGAAAAAGAACTTTCTCCGATTAGTTTTAAATGTGCCACACACTAACTTCATGGAGTGCCTCCTAGTCTTTCTATTATCCGAAAGATAATCAACCGATTCACATCTACCCATTCTAGACCTCTTATGATTTTAAACACCTCTATCATATCCCCCCTCAGCCGTCTCTTCGGCTGTGTAGATGAAATAGATGGACCATGAATAAGGTACTCCTTTTATGATAATATATTTGAATTATACACTGCTACCTTCCAATCTCCTTTGATTAGGAACATCCTATTAACTGTGTAGAAACTTTGTTTAAAGAATCTAGGTCCTGATTTTCCTTTAAAGTTGAAATAAAATAGTAATGCCTTATACAGCCAGAAAAAGACGGACAAAAGTGTGTGCTTATCCTGGAGCCAATCTAGATTCCGTTTTGACTGGCCCAATGGACTTTCATTTTATTAAAGCTGGGCAACAATTGGCGCTTGAGCCGCATGGGAGGGATGCTCTTGCTTTTGAGCAGAGCATTTCCCCAGGCATCGACATCTCACTTTCGCCGATATGGAGGGAAGCTCCTGCAAATCCAGCATCGCAGAGAGGCTAGGCTGAGGAAGTGGCCACATTGTCTGCTGAAGTTGCAGACAAAGGTTATGGTGGCCTACCAGGGAACCCAACTCTGAGAGATCTCAGCAATAACACCGCTCAGAAAATTAGCGGTGAAATTGCAGGTGGCATAGCCTTGGGAGAGCAAGGAGTACCTAGGTAAAAGATATCTACTCCTATAAAGGCAGTTTTTGACTTTCAAATGATTAAACCCAATAATATAACGTTAGACTCACTTTGGGAGGCTATTGAGGGATTGGGGAGGTTTATTTCTGGCCAGATTAGCTCTTATTCTGAGAAATTACAAGATCATGAAGTTCGTATTCATACATTAGAAAAAACAACAGCTAGTTTGATTACTTAGAATTATGAAAACAAGAATGATGTGGAGGCTAGCAAAAATTTACAAAATGCTTTAGTTAAAGATAATTTGAATTTACAGGTTAAATTAGAAAATATAGAAAATATTTTGAAAGGGAGAAATTTGCACTTTGTAAACTTCCCACAGTTGCCTCTTATTCCACCTAAGGAGATGTATAAAAGGTATTTAAGAGAAATATTGAAAGTATCAGAAGAGAATACACCACCAATTACTAGAGTATTTTATATACCGTATAGAGATCAGAAAAATGGAATAATAAGAACGGAGAGTGGCGAGGCAAAGAGTGATCAAGGCGAAAAAGCTTCTAGGTTAAATATAACTGAAATGCTTGAGACTTCTGATTCAGAGTTGGACAAACCGGCCATCAAGATTGTTATGTTTACTTTGGATTATGACAGGGATTGGGTTTTTAATTTATTTTTAAAAAATAGAATGCAGACTTTTTTAGGTTTACATATCAGGATGTATCTAAAACAACCCAAAAGAAGAGAAAGCAATTTCTACTTCCTAGGCCCCTAGCTTTACAGAGGGGGTTACCTTCCAACTAAAATTTCCTTGTCAAATTTTGGTCTCCTATAAAGGCACTAAATTTATTTTCTTTATACCCTCTCAATTATCTCAATTTTTAGAAAAAAAAGGAAGAAGAAAAAGAACAGGATAGTGAGAAAAGTGGTATCTAGAGCCTAGTGTATGAATATCACCAATACAAGGTTATGTTATCTCTAGAATTAAGAAGACTTAGCTAATAATACAAAGTGGTTTCTAATTAAAATGTTATAGTATGTTATATAAATTTAAATAGGATTCTCATTTTCTTTAGGACTTAACTTCAAGTTATGGATCAGTTTTTTTCTTGTGTTAAGATAAAACTGTATATTCTATCTTCATTTATGATGTGATGATAGACTTCAAATTCTATGTCAAGTGATACATTTTCTTGATTGTAAAATTGAGTAATGAATAAATAAAACATTTAAAAAAAATCATCGGCTCAGTGTGCTGCAGCAGTCAAAAAAGCAAACAGAATGTTAGGAATTATTAAGAAGGGAATGGTTAATAAAACAGAAAATGTCATAATGCCTCTATATCGCTCCATGGTGAGACCGCACCTTGAATACTGTGTACAATTCTGGTCGCCGCATCTCAAAAAAGATATAGTTGTGATGGAGAAGGTACAGAGAAGGGCAACCAAAATGATAAAGGGGATGGAACAGTTTCCCTATGAGGATAGGCTGAAGAGATTAGGGCTGTTTAGCTTGGAGAAGAGATGGCTGAGGGGGGATATGATAGAGGTCTTTAAGATCATGAGAGGTCTTGAACGAGTAGATGTGAATCGGTTATTTACACTTTCGGATAATAGAAGGACTAGGGGGCATTCCATGGAGTTAGCAAGTAGCACATTTAAGACTAATCAGAGAAAATTCTTTTTCACTCAACACACAATTAAGCTTTGGAAGTTGTGCCAGAAGATGTGGTTAGTGCAGTTAATGTAGCTGGGTTCAAAAAAGGTTTGGATAAGTTCTTGGAGAAGTCCATTAACTGGTATTAATCAAGTTTACTTAAGGAATAACCACTGCTATTAATTGCATCAGTAGCATGGGATCTTCTTTGTGGTTGGATAATTGCCAGGTTCTTATGGTCTGGTTTGGTCTCTGTTGGAAACAGATGCTGGGCTTCTGACCCAGCATGGCAATTTCTTATGTTCTTATGTTCTTACATTCTTATACTTCTCTGTGTCCATTTCTGCTTGGAGCTAGCTTATCGCTACAAGTCCCCGCAGGGAGGTGCCATATCTTGCAGCGACCAAGGGCCCATGCTTCAATGTCCAAAACACAGCACCTTCTAATGTATCTTTATCATTTTGAGATACTTCCTCAATGCAGGATATGGTGTGAGAAGTAATGATGATGAGGCTGCTTAGTAATAGTGAACATAACCTAATTAATTTTAACATAGTCACTGAAGGGAGAACAATAAGGGAAACTTGATGTTACCCAAGGTTGAGAAAACATTGCACAAATCTCATCTTTGTGTGAGTTTCCTCACTCCGAAGTTCATCAAATCTTCACAAGAGTGCACTGTTCTGTTCGTATGTCACACTCTGAATGTCAAAGTGGCCCCTAACCCCTACACTAATACTTAAACCTCACCTCGATTAGCTTGGTGGGCCTCATATAGAGGTATAAATACCTTACCTGTATGAGGGCCTTATAGTTAGTCTCTCTCTCTCTCTTTCTCTCTCTCTCTCTCTCTCCCCCAGTGGTTGTAGGTAGGAAATACAACAATTCTGGCACATCACAAAAAAGTTATCACAGTTTGCGCTAATACCTATGCAAAGTGCTAAGATAGCACACTTTGTGATAAACAGCCTATTATCATAAAACACATCCCTTTTCCTATCGCATGCAATATTTAGTGCATTTTGATAAATCCAGGCCTAAAAAAGTAACAAAGCACCAGGTCTAGATGATATATATCCTACAGTTCTGAAAGAACAAAAATATGAAATTTTAGACTTATTATTAGTGATGTTTTATCTTCTCATTCAAATCAGCTATGGTACCTGAGGTCTTGAAGGGTAGCCAATGCAATGCCCATTTTAAAAAGTATTCCAGGGGTGATCCAGGGAACTATATATCAGTAAACATGATGTCAGTATTGGCAAAATGGTAAAATCTATTCTGAAGAACAAAATTACTAACCTTCTGGATAGATATAGATTAATGAGGCATAACTACATAGAATATGCAAAGGAAAGTCTTGATTTACAATCTTTTGGATTTTTTTTTAAAGGTTAACAAACATGTGGACAAGGATTAGTTGGTTAATACAGTGTATCTGGATTTTCAAAAGGCATTTGACAAAGTCCCTCATTAGAGGCTCATCAGGAAATTAAAGGGTAAAGAAATAGGAGGCAATGTCTTATGGACTAGTATCTGGTTAAAAGATAGGAAACAGAGAGTAGGACTAAATGGGGATTTCTTTCAGTGGAGGATGGTAAATAGTGGCATGCCCCAATGATCTGTACTGGGACCAGTACTTTTTAGTATATTTATAAATGATCTGGAAAAAGGAGTAGTGAGTGAGGTTATCAGATCTGCAGATGGCACAACATTTTTCAAAGTAATTAAATCACTAGCTGATTATGAGAGATTGCAGGAGGACATTGCAAGACTCAGGGATAAGGCATCTAAATAACTGAAGAAAGGTAATGTGGACAAGTGCAAAGTGATGCATATAGGAAAGAATAATCCAAATGATATTTACATGATGCTGAGTTCTGTTTTAGGTGTCACTATCCAAAGTGTCACAGTGGACAATACTTTGAAATCCTCATCTCAGTGTATAGCAGTGGTCAAAAAAGCAAATAGAATGTTAGGTATTATTTATATTTATTAAGGGTTTTTCAAATGTACATACAATAATGGTACAATAAGCCATAACAGCCAAACATGTGAACAGCAATGACAAAACAGTTTTGAACTAGCAGAGTAGCAATTGGTAAACCTCCAAAAGAGAAAAACATTGCATCCTAGTTGCCAAATCTTCAACCACTCTTCAAGCTTTCTTAGGTCACTTCTCATTATGTCTACTCCTTCAGGGGTGTCCATTCTGTTGCAGATCTTATAGGGATGTGAATCATTTTTGAACGATTAAAATTATCGTCAGATAATTTTAAAATCGTCCTAAATTGTTAGAGTGCACGATACAATACAAATGCCCCCGATTTATCATCAGGGGCATTTGTATTGTATCGTTAAATAGGGCACGGGAATTATTTGAGGGAGGGCGGGAAAACCGGCACACCAAAACAACCTCTAAACCCACCCCGACCCTTTAAAACCAATTCTTTACCCTTCCCCACCCTCCCAAACCCCCCCCAAAATGTTAAGTTACCTGGTGGTCCAGTGGGGAGGGGGGGTGGCCCGGCGCGATCTACCGCTCTCGGGCCATCGGCGCCATTTTGGCTGCCACTAATTAAAATGGCGCCGATGGCCCGATAAAAAAAAAACCCCACCCGACCCTTTAAATCGACCCCCCCTTAGCCTCCCCCACCCTCCCGACCCTTTTTTTTTTAGGGAGGCCCGCGCCGCTAAAAAAAAAACCCACCCGACCCTTTAAATTGACCCCCCCAACCCCCCCAAAACCTTTTAAAATTACCTGGTGGTCCAGGGGGGCCTCGAGGAGAGATCCAGGGGGGCCTTGGGGAGAGGAGAGATCCAGGGGGGCCTCGGGGAGAGATTTCCTGTTCCCAGGCATGATGCCTGGGAACAGGAAATCTCTCCCCGAGGCCCCCCTGGATCTCTCCTCTCCCCAAGGCCCCCCTGGATCTCTCCTCTCCCCAAGGCCCCCCTGGATCTCTCCTCGAGGCCCCCCTGGACCACCAGGTAATTTTAAAAGGTTTTGGAGGGGTCGAGAGGGGGGTGTCGATTTAAAGGGTCTGGTGGGTTTGTTTATTTTAGCGGCGCGAGCCTCCCTAAAAAAAAAATTTGCGATGTGAATTGGAATCGGAAACAATTCCAATTCACATATCTTAACGATCAGATTCCCCCCCCCCCCCCCCCCCCCCAGCCGAATCTGATCGTTAAGGCGATCTGGCACATGATTCACATCTCTAGATCTTAATGTCATCTGCAAAAATACACATGTTTCCTTCTATCCCTTCTACAATATTGCATAGAAGGAAAAGTTTTTATTTTTGTGGATGACACTAAGATCTAGGGATGTGCAGAGCAAAATTTTATGTTCATATTTTTTATGTCCGAAAGGGGGTCCCACTTGCGGCCAATATGGACATAAAAAAAATCCAATGAGTTGGGTATATGTACATATGTGCAAAAAAAAAAATTAAACCCCCTCACCCTCCTTAATCCCCCCCCCAGACTTACCACAACTCCCTGGTGATCGAGCGAGGAGTGAGGACGTCATTTCTGCAATCCTTGGCGAGAAGCATGTGACGTCGGTGGCACGTCGAGTGACGCGGCGTCACGTGATTCCCGGCTCGTTCGCGCCGGACGGCTCGTTCGGCCCAAAAAGAACTTTTGGCCAGCTTGGGGGGGCCTCCTGACCCCCTCAAGCTGGCCAAAAGTTCTTTTTGGGCCGAACGAGCCGTCCGGCGCGAACTTGCCGGGAATCACGTGACGTCGCGTCTGAGTGACGCGGCGCCACGTGATTCCCGGCGAGTTCGCGCCGGACGGCTCGATCGGCCCAAAAAGAACTTTTGGCCAGCTTGGGGGGGTCAGGAGGCCCCCCCAAGCTGGCCAAAAGTTCTTTTTGGGCCGAACGAGCCGTCCGGCGCGAACGAGTCGGGAATCACGTGACGCCGGCGTCACTCGACTTGCCGCCGACGTCACATGCTTCTCGCCAAGGATTGCAGAAATGGCGTCCTCACTCCTCGCTCCATCACCAGGGAGTTGTGGTAAGTCGGGGGGGGGATTAAGGAGGGTGAGGGGGTTTATATTTTTATTTTGGCTCAACAATCGCGATTTCCCACATATCGAACATAGATATGTTCGATATGTGGGAAATCCGATCGTTTATGTCGAATCAATTTTTTAAGTAAAAAAAAAATATGAGTTGCGTTTTACTAATGCGGTCAATCCGAATGCACACCCCTACTAAGATCTACAATAGAGTATAGCCCCTGATCCCTGGGATGGATTATAGCACTTACCCATAGATTCATCAAAAAAGTTAATAATGTATTGATAGTGATAACAAAAAGAGGTGTGTTTATGGACATTTTTAAGTTAAAAACAATTTTCATGTGATGAGAGAGAGAGAGAGAGAGAGACTATCTACAACAGCCTCATAGTAGGTAAGTATTTATATCTCTATAGGAGGGCCATCTAATAGGTCGAGGTGAGGTGTTGGTGGTGGTTTAGGGTTTAGGGGCCAGTTTTGCATGTAGAATGTCTCACAAAGTCTCTCACCTTAGCTTGATGGCCTCTATAACAGGGTACCATCAAGCTAGGATGAGATAACATAGTACAAAATTTCATCTTTGTCAGACATTCCTCATTCCAAATGACATCAAATCTTCACCAAGGTAGTGCTGCTCGTACGTCTCACACTACATGCAAAACTGACCCCTAAATCCTAAACCACCACCAACACTTCACTCGACCTATTAGATATATAGGTACATACAGTGAGGCCCCTCCCCTCCCCCCCCCCCCCCAAGCCCAGAAATGGCCAAATTGCAATTCCCAAAAGTTATCGCAAATTGTGTTATGGCCATTTCAGGCATATCGCACAGCCTAACACCAGGAAAAAAGGTTTAGTTAAAACCATGCAATAACATGCATTATGCTATCGTACGGTGCAATATTGCCCTTCATTTAACTAAATCCTGCCCAAACTCCTCCCTGATCCCACCCCCAAAAAATTTGCATTTGTGCCGTGCATTATGATTCTTTTCGCAGGCATTATAACGTTAGCGCCATAACGCATTTTGATGAATGACCCTATTAGTGTGGACACTGGCATTTTAAAAGTTGCTTTTATATGGAAATCTTTATCCATGTTTTAAGAATAGAAAAGGGAGATTGCATCTATTAAGGGGGGAGGAGCATTCAGATCGAGTTAACTAAGAGGACTTGTTATTGATGGCTTTCCTATTTTACACAATGCACAATAAAGTTATAGAAGTGTTGAAATAATTCTCCTAGGATTTAATGGGAGCTGAGCAACTGGGGCAGTATTCACAGTTTCCTTGCCATAGGTTTGAGTAAATATACTACTGTTTGAGATGTATACATCTTAAGGGTGACTTCATCCTCACAGGCATGTCTGAACTTCTAGTGAATGGTATTAACAGAATATTTGTAATGAGACCTCCTCACCAACTAACTTTTAATATGCTCCATTTGTTTTTGTTTTTGTTACAAATATTACCTGGAAATTTTCTTTTACAAAAATTCATATTCAAGTTTTTTCTCCAGTTGACAATTTGGGTGAACAAAACCTTAAGAATTTTGCTACTTCCAGATAGTCCACTGTCTCGTCTACCTATAGGTATGGCTAGTACTGCACAGAAAAATACAGTGACGTTAATAGTCCAATGTCACACAGGGTGTTTTTGTAAAGGGAATTTGAATTGATGTTTCCTGAGTTCTCACAATGCATAGTCCAGTGCTCTCAGTTAATCAAGAAATCATGCTTCCTTCTATTAGAACTCAAGATAATATAATTTTTTTTAACACCAGTAATTTCTTTTTTCACCCCTGTATGAATGAATGAATTTTCATAAAAATGACCGTCCAGAAAAAAATTTCTATTTTTCAGATGCCTGCCTTTTGTAATCTACTTGACAGAAGTATCTAAAATTGAAATTATACATCAAAAGACAAATCTAATCCTACCAACAGAGTAAATTCAATTTATTTCAAACATCATTTTTTATAATTGAACCTCAGCTCAGCCATCCAGTATATGATTGGGACTGTGGTCAACAGACAAAATATTTCCTATACAAAAATGTTTTCTGGCATGTTAGACTTTATAAGGTAAAAGTTTGGGGCAATATAATAAAGGGAACTGCAAAGCAGATATTTGATTTCCGTTCAGTAGTTGTGCCTATACATGCAAGATGCATAGTTTGGTTAAATCATTGTACAATTACATGGATAATTACATACCATATTTGTAAGTCAAATGTTTGGAACAGTAGATTTCCTATGCTTAAGAACATACAGTAGTAAATTATAAATGGAAAATGTAATTGTAAAATTAATTTTTTTCAAATCTGCTGGTAAGATTTAAACCTACTTTAGAGGCAAAAGGTAGTAGGAACAAAGAAATTGGATGGCCCAAACTGTGGCAATTTTTTTACCTATTGAAATTGTATTAGTATTTAAGGTGTGTTATCTCAGACCTATTGAAGATCATCTGTAGTACATTGTTGTTCACAGTTCTACTGTTATGTTGTTTCTGAAAAAGTAATTCAGCAAAGAGATTGCTCAAAGGCCTAAATTTAACAGTTAATAGCAACAATCCATTGCTGGTGTAATCCAGACAACAAACCATTTATCTCAGAAGTCTTAACATCAATGTCATATAAATGTGTTTCATGGGAGTGCCCATTCCCTACCCATATTCACTCATTATCATGAACTTTATCTCTGGTTCTAGCATTCAGAAGCATAGAAAATATCTGCAGGTAAAGATCACTTTGTTCATCATTCTTGTCTGCATATTTGTACCTATCTGCTATGCTATCACAGGTATTAGTTTGTGATTTGCTTCTTCCATCCCCATGCCAATAAGATCTATTTGTGGTGAGAAGTGAAGAGGAGGCTGGAAATTGATTGGAGTCTCTGGAGTTTTTCTGGGAGTGGGGTGGAGAGCACTGGAATGACCTAATGGAGCTTGTGTAGAAAATCTTCGTTTGGTTGTGGCAGGTAACCTTCATTTGTGCTGGGTATAGGAGACCATAGTTTGCTCCCAGGGCCTGCAATCGAAGTCGCATCGCGAGGAAGGCCTTTCTTTTCTCAGCTGTAGATTTTGCCAGATCCGGCACAAAGAGAGGGGTGTGGCCCTGATATAGAATCGGGGCCTTCATGCACGTGGCCACAAAGATTGACAAAACTTGTGGATACCGCAAAACTTTAAAAATGATAGGTCTAGGATATTTTGAATTGTGCAGGGGTCTTGAGGGAGTCCTATGAGCTCTCACTAATTCAAATGATTGTTCAAATTCCATGCGCAAGCAGGAGGGAATTAGTTGAGAAACAAATTGTCCAATACCGGTGCCTTCCGGGCCTTCCAGGATGCCCAAAATTCAAACATTGTTCCTTCTATTTCTGTTGGAAAGGTCTTCAATGGCCTGCTGAAGTCTTTCCAAGTGCTGTGAAAAATGCAGGACCTGGGCAGTCGCAAACAAAAGGGATGACACCTGCGATTCCACATCTTCTATTCTGTTTTGGAAAGATTCTAGCCTTGCCGACATATCCTGCAAATCACCCCAAATAGCAGTTGTAGCTTCTATGTTTACTTGAGTACTAGGTTGGCTGATGCAATTACTTTCGGCAGTGGGGCCTTGTCGGGTGATGGTGGATCTGGTTTTGCCTGCTTTGATCCGGACGCCACTGCAAACACAGCTTCGATCTTACCAGATTTGTCTTGTTAAGATTTAATGGCGTTAGAATGGGAAAAATCACTTTCTTATTGCTTTTTCCTGCTAGTATGAAGTGAGATCGAGCGGAGCTGCAGGCTTAAGAAGCCATCTTGGTCGCTGCTCAAGAACGCCCCCCCGAAGTGTTGCCAAACTTAACTGATAAGGAAAAAATTACTGTGTGTGTCTACTCTGAAAATGGTGGATTCCTTGTCTTTTAAACTCACTATTACCAACTGCCATATTGTACAGGCTATCTCTCTCACATGTAACCACTAACCTTTGACTTACTCTAAATCTAACATACTTTGTTGGACACCCTAAAATATTAACAAAAATTAGAAAACGTGTCATTAGTGTTAATGTCATATAGGTAAAAGCAAATCATATAATAATTATTTCAGACAGCAAGCAAAACAGTACTGTGAAATCAATAAGAATGTGTGCGTGTATCAAAAGCTAAAAGTGTACTGGTATCCATAGGGTCTGTAAATTGATGTGCAGGTTATACTGTTTCTATGAACTAAGTCTTGGCAAGTGCCAGATGTTTCAGCTCTGAGCTCTCTGTTATAAGCAGGGCTGCAAATTATGTACTTCTATGTCTGTGACCTCGAAGCTTGTAGGCTTCAAGTTAGGAGGAAGGGAGGGCAAGTATGGGCTGTGAGGAGAGATCTGTAGGCTGTGAAGGAAGAGCAAGGGGGCTATGGGGGAAGCTATGAAGGGAGGAGGTTGTGGGCTATGAAGAGCTGTGAAGTGGGGGGTGCCATCTAACAGAATGGAATCCTGTAATTTCTTCTGTGTGCTTTAAGCTGTCCTATGTCTGTTATCTTTTCTGGCAGAAATATTGCTTTAAAAGCAAGCTGCATGTTAACCTTGTTCTTAATAATGGAGTATAACTTGATCTTTGTCTCTTTGCTAATTTCTGATCATACTAGGGGTGAATGGGGGGGGGGGGGGGGCTGTCAGACAAGTTTCACTGAAAACTTAAGCATAAAGCATAAAACTGCATCCTAATAACTGTAACTCATTGTAACAATTCATAACTGTATTTTCTTTCTCAGAAGGGTCTAAATTAACCTTCTGTATGCTCCATCGAGATGACTTCTGCAAAACTATTCCTCACTACCTACCACATTAGGGAACTCCTGCATGAAAACCGAACACCATGGATTCACTGATATTTTCAACTGCATAGGCCTCTAGAGCACCATGAGGCTTTGGGGCAAAAGGTTGCACACAGAGTTGAGCTGCATTGATTGAAGCACTGTGGGCAAGGAGGGATTGTGGATTTTGTTGCTTCTAGGCATTTTTGGTGCTTTTCCATCTCCACCTCCTGCAGCAGAGGGTTGCTATCTGCTAAATGAGATTCAGCAGAGCTGGAAGGCAGCAAATCTTAGCCAGTCTGTTGCCCCTACATGTTTGCTGCTCTAAGCACAAACATAATGGGTGCTTATTGACAAATCCAAGTCTAGCTGTGGGCTTCTGACACAGCCGGATTAAGAAACAAGGACCCCTAAGTGAAGAAAACTTTCTTCCTACCTCACCCAGTACAGTCTCCTTTTTCAAGAAAAAGAAAATCACCATTATCTTTGGCATTCTTGAATTGAGGTGAAACAGCAGGTTTCTGACCCTGATCCACTCTAGTGAACTGGTGAGGCAGTGATCTCGGGCAGCAATGTCAGGGTAATCACAAGTTCTTCTAAATTAAGCACAGAAAACAATAAATACCTAGAGGCTAGTCACTGAGGGCAAGAAAATAACACATAAGACTCTAAAATAAAAAAAAGTAGCTGAAAAGGGAGGGGAGCAGAGGAACTAAATGCCCATTCTGATGCAGGCTCACTAGCACCCCCAGACTGGTGTCATTTTTACATCTCATGGCACTGGACTAAGGCTCACCTGACGCCATTTCTAAAAGGATTGTCAGCAGGGCAGAAGCAAGTATGCATTGCTCCTGCCCTTTTCTGCCCCATGGAAGGGACAACTGGGGGCCTGGAAGGTCCCCTGCCCCAGCACATTTCTTGGGGGTGGTAGGACCTAATACTTACTATCCAAGGTTTGAGCCTCAGTCTGATGGATTTAGGCACCTGTACGGCATTGAGGAGGCAATCTTTGTGCCACATATCCTTCACCCACCGGATGGGAGAGGAATTGACACTGGGCTGACTTGTTGCATAGGAGTGTTATTACTCAAGCATAGCAAGGCAAAGGTACAGTCAATCTCCAAACCTGAACACCTTGCCCATTCCCCCATTCCCCCATTGATGCCATAGGGGAAACTACACCATGACTACTACAGACTACCTGCAAAGATGTCCTCTGGCTTCTCCCTGCCCAGTGACAGTAAGTCCACTATCTTCTGCCCTGCATACAGATCTGAGAACTGATTTGCAAAATCATGACATCTATGGATTTTCTCTAGTTTTCTCCGGTGTTTGTGATGCTTTGCCCCTCTCATTGGGCTTTGAAGGCTATAGCTGGGAAGCATAAGAATGCATAAAGCTTTTTCTGAAGAAATGTTCTTCTTCTTCCATCAGGGAAGGCAATCCTCTTTGACCAAGCATCTAGCTTCCAGAGATGAACATGGAGCAGTGAGGGAGGAAGGGGACATTCTCTTACCTATCCAGCCAGCTCAGCTGAATCAACCTTAGTGATCAATGAGATGATATATATCATAGCCAGATCACCCTCATACCGTATCCCACTCATGGTGGCATGAAAACCCACTTGGGGTTTTCATGCCACCATTGTTAGTGCCATTTACTCCTATTTTGGTGCCTTGGGGTAGTCAGACTACTTGAGATGGTGTCTTGCCCCTAATTTGGAATTTTGGGATGTTCCTGCCACTTTTGCCACTGCTTTCACTCCTCATGGCATCTTAGGGTGTTTATGTAACCGTTGGTGCTATTTCACTGGTCTTTTTCTGCCTTTGGGCTATTCATGAGAGATGCACATTTATTTGAAACAAATGCTAAAAACGTGACAAATTAGATCATTTTTAGTTTATTCTGAAACAGTAGACACAAATGAATCAAATGGGTAGATTATGTGATCCTTTTTTTACCAACATATTTTTTATGTCTTTATGTGTCTTTTTCTTCTTACAGTTAATTACTTTACTAACTTAAAGATATGTGTATCTTACTAGAGCTCCTACTGCTCTTCTATCTTGGAAAGAATTTTCTACCAAGCCAGTGTCTCCTTAAGATACTCCCCGCAACAAAGTTGGTAAACTAGAAATCCAGGATCCTGACTTTTTTGTGATCAATTTATGTTTTTCCTCTTGTATGAAACCACTCTACCTAGGCATTAGAAACACTTGCCATGTTTGCAAGTACCGAGACAAGTATTGTCGCCTCAATTACCATTTTCCTGAGATCTCCTTGCTGAAGTCCAGGATTTCTCTACTTCTCTTTGTGCAGATGGGATAGTCCAGGCAGCATGCAACTAATCAAAGTCTTCCACATGCAACACCTTTCCATTTACGAAAGACTTGTATGAGTTTGACTAGATATCTATCGAACTCTTTTACCTGTGTCAGAAGTTCTGCAAATTACAATGCTATAGCTTAGTTTACTTGGTTGATGGTGTTTACTGGTACAGGAACATTCTTCCCATGCAACAAAAATTGATTTGGTGCTCAATGACAGCTGACCCAGAATGCCTTAAACTAAGTAATCTCAATAGCATGTATATTACTCATGTATCTGTTATGCTCCTGCCTGCAAGAAGCGTGGGCAGGCTCTTACCTTCTCACAGACAGCCAGCAGGGCTGCTGACGCTGTTGCTTGCTTTCTCCCTGAATCAGCTGGGGCTGTCCCCGCAGCTGTTCCCATGTGGCCGGATTCTCTGTTCCTGCCTTCCCCCGACGTGCTGCTGCGATCCCGGGACCTCTAGTCAGCAGGCCGTCTCTGCCGGTGCCTGCTCAGCCCGGGTCCTTGCCTGGCTGGGAAGCCGTCCCTGCCAGTGCCTGCAGCCTGCTACAGCTCTCTGCTCTGCCTGCAGTCTTACCTCTCCTCCTGGGGCTGTCTTCACGGCATGGAGCCGTTCCTGCAGTCAGCCCTTCTCCTGCTTCAGTCCTTACAGCTCTCTGTTCTCTCTGCCGGTGCCTGCAGCCAGCCTTGCCTCTCTCTGCTTCTTCCTGCTTCTGTCCTTGCAGCTGGGAGCTGCTCCACTGACCTGCCTTCACCCAGCTCCAGCCTGGGCTGCTCCACTGCTTCCCTGGCCTTCCACGTGGCTGAGGACGCCACCAGCTTCCAGCTCTTCTCTCCAGCTCCCTAGGGCACGGGCGCGTGTCTCTCTGCTCCTCTTCAAGGGCCAGCCAGGTGTGGCCCCCTGCTGACCCCTCCCTGGGCATTGTCCACCTCAGCCCTACTAAAGGGCTCAGCTTTCAGTCTGTCTTTGCCTTCGCAGGGAGTTGGTCACTCCTGAGATCCTTCGCTCCAGGAAGTCGTCCGTGTTCCAGCACTTCTACAAGGTCCTGTGTTTTGTGTTACCTGTCGGAACTCCTCGTCCAGTCCTGATGTCTGCCTGCCGTTCCAGTCCCAAGGTCTGTCTCTTGATCCAGTCCTGATGTTCCTGCTGTTCCTGATGTCCATGTTCCAGCCCTGAGGTGTGTCTCCTGTTCCAGTATCTGTGTTCCAGTCCTGATGTTCCTGCTGTTCCAGATATCCTTGTTCCTGATCCTGATGCTTTAACCTGCCTTGTGCTGCCAGGAGAGCAGCGTATCCTTGCCTTGTGCTGCCAGGAGAGCAGCGTATCCTTGCCTAGTGCTGCCAGGAGTGCAGCGAACCTGCTTCCTCTTTCCTGTGCTCTCCCGCTCTCTGCGTGGTCCGCGACCAGCCTTCCAGGGCTGAGTAGGGTGCGTATGAGGCAGGGTGGTCCGCGACTCAGTCCCGCGGGTGGTCTGAGTAGGGCGCCCTGAGGGACGGTGCCCATGTCTTCCTTCAGCCCTCGTTCCTGATTCCTCCTCTGTGCATCCAGTCCTGAGTCCACGCCTGTGCCTGTCCACGTCTATGCATCCTACACCTCATTCCTGAGTCCACGTCTTTGCCTGAGTCCACGTCTAAGGATCCTGCATCTATGCCTGAGTCCACGTCTATGGATCCTGCACCTCGTCCTGAGTCCACATCTATGCCTGAGTCTACATCGTTCCTGAGTCTCGTCTGAATCCATGTTCCAGTCATCGCTGTCCTGGCCTCCATCCGGCCTGCCGCTTCATGCCGTACCCTGCGGCACGTCCGAAAGGGCTGGGAACGGTCGGAGGACTGTTCACAAGACCAACATTGCGTTGTTGGGTCTTCCGAAGTGTGCAGGTCCGGAGGAGGGCCTGTCTTCCCAGTCATCACTCCAGCCCTGCTCCCGTCCAGCCCATGCTCGGGCATGCCACGCCTCCCGCGGCACCTCTTCAGAGCCCTCTGGGGTCGAGCCGTGGCCCAAGGACACACATCACCCAGGAGTGGGATCGCTCTCCTGGCGCTCCACAACATGTATCAGCACTGCCAGTCAAAGATGCAAAGAGCTGTGGCCAGCCAAACAGAGCAGAAGCAGCAGACACTATCTGAACAGTCACAGAACAGCAAAAAACAGTCATACCATGGCAAAAAAAAATAATGCACAGGTAATTCCTCACAATAAAAGTAATTAACACCACACATATGACTATATCCCCCAATTTCCTGAGGCAGATTTTTCAAGATTCTGCTGAAAGAACTAACAAAATAAGGGTAGATTTTTCAAGATTCTGCAGCAATAATGTGGCAAATTTGCATTATTTTGTACAAAGATTCACATCTCTCACTATACAAAAAGCAATTTTTGAAAAAATTTCACATTGTTTTAAAACAATATGGGGCAGATTTTAAAAGGGTTACGCAGGTAAATCCTCAGGATTTACTTGCGTAACTGCTCCTGCGCGTGCCGAGCCTATTTTGCATAGGTCTGGAGATGCGCGCAAGACCCGGGGCTTTGTGAAAAGGGCAGGGTGGGGGCGGGGCAGGGGCGGAGCGGGGGTAGGACTGAGTCCTCCAGCTCAGTGACCGTGCCATGAGATTGCGCACCAGCAGCTGGTAGGTGCACACAAGTTACGCCTGCCAGAGATAGGGGGGATTTAGGTAGGGCTGGGGGGTGGATTAGATAGGGGAAGGGAGGTGAAGGTGGGGGGGCAGAAGGAAAGTTCCTCCAAGGCCGCTCTGATTTCGGAGCGGCCTCAGAGAGAATGGGGAAAGCCATCGGGACTCCCCTGGGGCTCGGTGCATGCAAGGTGCACAAGTGTGCACCCCCTTGCACTAGCCGACCCTGGATTTTATAACAATCGCGCGACTGCGTGCGCATGTTATAAAATCGGGCGCACATTTGTGCGCGCCAGGTAGCACACACAAATGTACCCCGCGCGCAGGTTTTAAAATCCAGCCCTATGTAACCAATATACATATACAAAATTTTCAACTACAAAAATCAACATTAATTGCATCAGTAGCATGGGATCTTCTTAAAGTTTGGGTAATTGCCAGGTTCTTGAGGCCTGGTTTGGCCTCTGTTGGAAACAGGATGCTGGGCTTGATGGGCCCTTGGTCTGACCCAGCATGGAAATTTCTTATGTTCTTATGTTCTTAATGACACAAAAATTACAAACTTTTTTTCTTTTGAATTGACATACCGTACAACCATCCTTTTTATATTTTCTTGAGAAAGGTCTTGTCTTTCCAAATTTATGAACTTATGTATGATGAAAATGCCCTTAGTATCAGCAGTTTGCCATGCTAATTACAAAGGAAAATCTATAATTAGAGAGACAGTAATTTTATGAGTGCACATGCACTCAGATGCATGTGTACATGTGCATGAGTGAAAATACGCTGGAATTTTTAATCTAGCGCTCACGTGCACATATTTTGTAAAATGCACAAACTGCACATTAGTAAGTTCCAAATTTTAAGAGGTTATTCAAGCCCAGCTAACGTGTGTGTGTCTTCCACAGTCAAAAAAGCAAACAGAATGTTAGGAATTATTAGGAAGGGAATGGTTAATAAAACAGAAAATGTCATAATGCCTCTATATTGCTCCATGGTGAAACCACACCTTGAATACTGTGTATAAAAAAGATATAGCTGCGATGGAGAAGGTGCAGAGAAGGGCGACCAAAATGATAAAGGAGATGGAACAGCTCCACTATGAGGAACGAATAAAGAGGTTAGGACTAGGGATGTGAATCGTTTTTTGACGATTTAAAATATCGTCCGATATATTTTAAATCGTCAAAAATCGTTAGGACCACGATACAATACCAATTCCCCCAATTTATCGTTAAAAAATCGTAAATCGGGGGAAGGGGGAGGGCAGGAACTTACTTACTTGCCCTAAACCAATGGCAGGAAAACCGGCACACTAAAACCCCCTAA
Organism: Rhinatrema bivittatum; assembly: GCF_901001135.1. Lineage (NCBI taxonomy): Eukaryota > Metazoa > Chordata > Amphibia > Gymnophiona > Rhinatrematidae > Rhinatrema > Rhinatrema bivittatum. Next base: position 672,914,583 of record NC_042616.1, on the reverse strand, counting down.
AACCCACCCCGATCCTTTAAATTAAATCCCCCACCCTCCCGAACCCCCCCAAATGCCTTAAATTACCTGGGGGTCCAGCAGCGGTCCGGAACGGGCTCCTGCAATTGAATTGTGTTGTCTTCAGCCGGCGCCATTTTGCAAAATGGCGGCCGCAAAATGGCGGCGGCCATAGACCAACACGATTCGACTGCAGGAGGTCATTCCGGACCCCCGCTGGACTTTTGGCAAGTCTTGTGGGGGTCAGGAGGCCCCCCCAAGCTGGCCAAAAGTCCCTGGGGGTCCAGCGGGGGTCCGGGAGCGATCTCCTGCCGCGAATCGTTTTCCGTACGGAAAATGGCGCCGGCAGGAGATCGACTACAGGAGGTCGTTCAGCGGCAGTCCGGAACCCCCGCTGAACGACCTCCTGCAGTCGATCTCCTGCCGGCGCCATTTTCCGTACGGAAAACGATTCACGGCAGGAGATCGCTCCCGGACCCCCGCTGGACCCCCAGGGACTTTTGGCCAGCTTGGGGGGGCCTCCTGACCCCCACAAGACTTGCCAAAAGTCCAGCGGGGGTCCGGAATGACCTCCTGCAGTCGAATCGTTTGGTCTATGGCCGCCGCCATTTTGCGGCCACCATTTTGCAAAATGGCGCTGGCTGAAGACAACACAATTCAATTGCAGGAGCCCGTTCCGGACTGTCGCTGGACCCCCAGGTAATTTAAGGCATTTGGGGGGGGGGGGGGGTTCGGGAGGGTGGGGGATTTAATTTAAAGGGCCGGGGTGGGTTTTAGGGGGTTTTAGTGTGCCGGTTTTCCTGCCATTGGTTTAGGGTAAGTAAGTACTTCCCTCCCAAAGTTGATGAAGTATTAAGGCATTTGGGGTGGGGGATTTAATTTAAAGGGTCGGGGGTGGGTTTTAGGGGGTTTTAGTGTGCCGGCTCACGATTTTAACGATTTTCACGATATTTTAAACACCCAAACGGCAACAATACGATTCCCTCCCCCTCCCAGCCGAAATCGATCGTTAAGACGATTGAGGACACGATTCACATCTCTAGTTAGGACTGTTCAGCTTGGAGAAGAGACAGCTGAGGGGGATATGATAGAGGTGTTTAAAATCATGAGAAGTCTAGAACGGGTAAATATGAATCAGTTATTTACTCTTTCGGATAATAGAAGGAATAGGGGGCAATCTATGAAGTTAGCATGTAGCACATTTAAAACTAATTGGAGAAAGTTCTTTTTCATTCAATGCACAATTAAACTCTGGAATTTTTTGCCAGGGGAGTTCCCTTTCCTTTGAGCAGGAAAGGGCTCCCTTGGAATGGGTTGGCCCCTAGAGTGTATAATGATACAAATTGTTAGGATTTAAGTATGTGCAAACAGATCATGACACCAAGAGCAAAATGGAGGAAGTTCTCTTCTCTGCCCTGAAACAAAAAGAAAATTGTTTGTTTTATTTAAGGATCCATGCTGTGAAGGATTAGTATTTTGAATTGCTGGAAACTGAGGTTTCCCTTTGCAACGAGGGTTCAGCCGTTAGGACCAAAAGAAGCGCTGACATCATCTCCCGCCCAAATCTACAATATCGACCTATGTTGACTTTGTACCATACAGTGCCTCTGTAAACTAAAGGAACACAGAGGATGAACTAGAGTGCAACTACCACCAGTTTTCCATAGTACTAGAAACATTACTGTTGGCACCTAAGAAATATTTCGGGAACATGGCCCATATTATGAAGGTCAGGAAAACTATTAGGCATATGAAATATGCAGCTACAAACATCTGAAGTCAGCTTTTTATGTTCTTACATTCCAAATGTGGACAGACAGGCACAGCATTCCAGGTCAAGCCCTTTTAGTGACATAAGGCCTAGACGGACAGGCACAGCGTTCAAGGATAGAGGTCAAGCCCTTTTAAGGACATAATGCCTACATGGACAGGCACAGCATTCGAGGTCAATCCCTTGTAGAGACGTAAAGCCTGGACAGACTGGCACAGCATTAGAGGTCAAGCCCTTGTAGGGACATAAGTCCTGGTTGGACAGGCACAGTATTCGAGGTCAAACCCTTGTAGAGACATAAATCCTGGACGGACAGACATAGCATTCCAGGTCAAACCCTTGTAGAGACGTAAATCCTGGACGGACAGGCATAGCATTCTAGGATAGAGGTCAAGCTCTTGTAGGGACATAAGGCCTGGATGGACAGGCACAGCATTAGAGATCAAACCCTTGTAGAGACGTAAAGCCTTGGTGGACAGGAACAGCATTCAAGGTCAAACCCTTGTATAGACATAAATCCTGGATGGACAGGCATAGCATTCTAGGATAGAGGTCAAGCTCTTGTAGGGACTTAAGGCCTGGATGGACAGGCACAGCATTAGAGATCAAACCCTTGTAGAGACGTAAAGCCTGGATGGACAGGCATAGCATTCGAGGATAGAGGTCAAGCCCTCGTAGGGACATAAGGCCTGGATGGACAGGCACAGCATTCGAGGTCAAACCCTTGTAGAGATGTAAATCCTGGACAGACAGGCACAGCTATCGAGGATAAAGGTCAAGCCCTTTTAGGGTCATAAGGCCTGGAAACTGTATGGGTAGGCACAGCAATTGAGGATAGAGGTCAAGCCCTTGTAGGGATGTAAATCCTAGACGGACAGGCACAGCATTAGAGGTCAGGCCCTTATAGGGTCATAAATCCTGGACAGACAGGCAGCAGGCATATCATTCAAGGATAGAGGTCAAGCCCTCGTAGGGGCGTAAAGCCTGGATGGACAAGCAGCAGGCACAGCATTCGAAGATAGAGGTCAAGCCCTCATAGGGGTGTAAAGCCCGGATGGACAGGCAGATACAGAATTCGAGGATAGAAATAAAGCCCTCATATGGACATAAAGCCTGGACAGACAGGCAGCAGGCACAGCATTCAAGGATAGAGGTCAAGCCCTCGTAGGGGTGTAAATCCTGGACGGACAGGCAGGCATAGCATTCGAGGATAGAAGTCAAGCCCTTGTAGGGGCGTAAGGCCTGCACGGACAGGCACAGCATTAGAGGATAGGAGTCAAGCCCTTGTAGGGACATAAGGCCTAGACAGACAGGCATAGCATTAGAATATTTCCTTTGTGCAGGTATGTTGTGGTTTGATATGTCACTTCTTGAACTGGTTCACTGCCAGAAGAAAATGGCATCTTTTTCATTTCTGAAAGATAATTCAACAGATGATGCTTTTAGAGCAATAGAGACTGCCATTTGTGAAACAAGAACTGAGCTGGAGATTATTTGTGAATTCCCAGAAGCTATTAACTGTACTTATGCACTTCCGCTGATGACAAAGGAATATGAAGAGCTCTCAGAAATAAGAAAACCACTACTCAAGTTCAAATCTACAATATCAACCTATATTGACTTTGTAGTTTACACAGTGCCTCTGTAAACTATGGGAAGACAGAGGATGAACTAGAGTGCAACTACCACCAGTTTTCTATAGTACTAGAAGCATTACTGTTGGCACCTAAGAAAGATTTCGGGAACATGGCCCATATAATGAAGGTCACGAAAGCTATTGAGCATATGAACTGTGCAAACTCCAAACATCTTATGTCACCTTTTTAAGTTCTTACATTCCAAATTGTGCAAAACAGGAAAATAATATTCTGGAAAGAAGTGATGCACAAATACATGAAACTGAAATTAGAAATACTAGAACTAAACTCAGACAGGCACAGCGTTTGAGGTCAGGCCCTTGTAGGGACGTACGGCCTAGACAGTGGACAGACAGGCACAGCGTTTGAGGTCAGGCCCTTGTAAGGATGTACAGCCTGGACAGTGGACGGACAGGCACAGCGTTTGCGGTCAGGCCCTTGTGGGGACGTACGGCCTGGACAGTGGATGGACAGGCACAGCATTTCAGGTCAGGTACATGTGCTGATATTTTCTGGAGCATAGGAGGCAGTTGGAGCTGCTGTAAGGTTTTCAATAGCTTTTATTCATCTTGCCATTCACAGGGAAAATGTGGAAACCCAAGCAAAGGCAGGTTTATTTCCAAAAACATTAGCATTTCCATCAACTCTGGTGCCAGCCTTGAGTGGTGAGGGCTCATGATATCCCCTGTCATTGAAAATACTAGGGGTGTGCATTTGTTTGCAATATTGGCAATCCGCAACGTATATGCCATATTTGTTGTATTCCTGGGGGGGTCACGAAATATATGACGAACTCCCATGAATACAAAGTATCACTAACGAATAAACCCCCAACCTCCCGACCCCCCCAAGACTTGCCAAAAGTCCCTGGTGGTCCAGCAGGGGTCCTGGAGCGATCTCCTGCACTCGGGCTGTCAGCTGTCGGTATTCAAAATGGCGCCGATAGCCCCTGTGCATAGTAAAATAGACACTATTTTTCCAAGCACTAAAGTCAGGCTCACTGGTCTATAGTTACATGGATCGCCCCAGAGCCTTTTTTAAATATTGGGGTTACACTGGTCACCCTCCAGTCTTCAGGTATAATGGATGATTTTAATGATAGGTTACACATTTTAATCCAGGTGATTTCCTATGCTTTAGTTTGTCAATCTGGCCTACTACATCTTCCAGGTTCACAGTGATTTTGTTCAGTTCGTCTGACTCATCACCCCTGAAAACCATCTCCAGAACTAGTATCTCCCCAACATTCTCAATAGTAAACATGGAAGCAAATAATTAATTTAGTCTTTCTGCAATAGCCTTATCTTCCGAAAGAGCTCCTTTAACCCCTTGGTCATCTAATGGTCCAACCGACTGTCTCACAGGTTTCTTGCTTCGGATATATTTTAAAAAGTTTTTATTATGAGTTTTTGCCTCTAAGGCCAACTTCATTTCAAATTCTCTCTTCATCTGTTTTATCAATGTTTTACACTTAACTTGACAATGCTTATATTTTATCCTATTTTCTTCAGATGGATCCTTCTTCTAATTTTTAAAGGATGTTTTTTTGGCTAAAATAGCCTCTTTCACCTCACCTTTTAACCATGACGGTGACCGTTTTGCCTGCCTTCCGCCTTTCTTAATATGTGGAAAACATATGGACTATGCCTCTAGGATTGTATTTTTAAACAATGTCCCTGCCCGTTGAACACTTTTAACCTTTGCAGCTGTACCTTTCATTTTTTTTCTAATTATTTTCCTCATTTTATCAGTTTCCCTTTTGAAAGTTTAGTGCAGATTTATTTATTGTCCCCCTTCCAGTTATTAGTTAAAATTTGATCATGTTATGATCACTGTTGCCAAGTGGCCCCACTACCGTTACCTCTCTCACCAAATCCTGCATTCCACTAAGAATTAAATCTAAAATAGCTTCCTCTCTTGTTGGTTCCTGAACCAATTGCTCCATGAAGCAGTCATTTATTACATCCAGGAACTTTATGTCTCTAGCAAGTCCTGATGTTACATTTATTCAGTCAATTGTAAAGTAATTGTTTATTGTCATAAAACTACTTGGCCCCAACAGGACCTGAGACCGGTGCCATTTTCCAAATGGATAATCACCAAAACATCACCAACAAATTGGAAACTTCGTTTTCTTAGATTGTGAAACCTCATATATTATATAGGAGAGCTTCTAAATTGTGTACAATTACTCTCACTGGTATTAAATACCTGTATAATACATGAATATTTTCATATGTAGTTATTCAATGTTTATAATCATTGGTCTTGGTTGCACATTTTTTAAAATTATATTTAGTGGTTAACATTTATCCTTTGAGATGAGTGATAAAAACGCTGGAGGAGCACTCGTGTTTTTGTCAGCCTGCCCGACACGGCTCGTGTTTCTTAAATGCTTCGTCAGGGGCAATATGTCAACTCTTTTTTGCTTCTACGAGAAAAAAATAACAAAATGTTTAAATATGCTGATTGATAAAGCAAACTTTTACCCATTACTAAATATACATACGCTCTGAACTTCTATGCTGTCACTCATTCCATTCTTTCAGTCTTTCCCAAAACGATCCTCCATGTTATTTCTCTGAGGCTGTTTTTAAACCAGCCTTCGGATGTGACGGCAGCCAATGATTACTCTCCCATCCCTGCATAGCCAATGGTATAACATTCCTTCCATTTATGTAGGACGAACAAGTAGACGTCAAGATCCGTCTAAGAGAGCACGTAGTAGGATAAATACGCTTAATATGGAAGCTCCGAAGGTAAAACACTGTGTTCAAAATGCTCATCAGTTCCGTCATTTGAAATGGATGGTATTAGATCAAGTGGGATGTTTAAGTTGTGAAAGAGATAATCAAGCAAAGTTAAATTTTTTCAAGCAAAAATTGGATTTTCAAATTATCCGCTCAAAGTCCTTTGGGCATGAATGATGCAGTGGATTGGCCAACATTAATATGACATCAGAAACATAGAATGTTATATCATTGGATATACAGGGATGGGAGAGCAATCATTGGCAGCCGTCACATCCGAAGGCTGGTTTAAAAACTGCCTCGGAGAAGTAACATGGAGGATTGTTTTGGGAAATGCTGAAAGAATGGAATGAGTGACAGCATAGAAGTTCAGAGCGTATGTATATTTAGTAATGGGTAAAAGTTTGCTTTATCAATCAGCATATTTAAACATTTTGTTATTTTTTCTCGTAGAAGCAAAAAAGAGTTGACATATTGCACCTGAGGAAACATTTAAGAAACACGAGCCGTGTCGGGCAGGCTGACAAAAACAAGAATGCTCCTCCAGCATTTTTATCGCTCATCTCAAAGGATAAGTGTTAACCACTAAATATAATTTTAAAAAATGTGCAACCAAGACCAATGATTATAAATGTTGAATAACTACATATGAAAATATTCATGTAGTATACAGGTATTTAATACCAGTGAGAGTAATTGTACACAGTTTAAAAGCTCTCCTATATAATATATGAGGTCTGATTTCACAATCTAAGACAATGAAGTTTCCAATTTGTTGGTGATGTTTTGGTGATTATATGTTGAGTTACATCGTCTGGGCAGTTCTGAGGTATACATTTTCCAAATGGAGCCAGTGGGTAAAAGAAAATAAGATATGCCATGCTGGGTCAAACCAGAGTCCATCAAGCATATTCTGTTTCCAACAGTGGCCAGTCTGAGTCACAAGTACCTGGCAAATCCTGAAAAGTAGACTTATTTTGTGTCACTCACTCCCAGGAATAGCAATGACTTTCCCTAGCCTACCTGATTAATATTAATATTAGGGATGTGAATCGTTTTTGAACGATTATAATTATCGTCAGATAATTTTAAAATCATTCTAAATCATTAGAGTGCACGATACAATACAAATGCCCCCGATTTATCGTCAGGGGCATTTGTATTGTATCGTTAAATAGGGCACGGGAATTATTTGGTGGAGGGCGGGAAAACCGGCACACCAAAACAACCCCTAAACCCACCCCGACCCTTTAAAACCAATTCCTTACCCTCTCCCACCCTCCCGAACCCCCCCAAAATGTTGTTACCTGGTGGTCCAGTGGGGGGGGGGGGTCCCGGCGCGATCTCCCGCTCTCGGGCCATTGGCGCCATTTTGGCTGCCACTAATTAAAATGGTGCCGATGGCCCGATAAAAAAAAAAACCACCCGACCCTTTAAATCGACCCCCCTTAGCCTCCCCCACCTTCCCGACCCTTTTTTTTTAGGGAGGCCCGCGCCGCTAAAAAAAAACAACCCACCCGACCCTTTAAATCGACCCCCCTCCCGACCCCCCCAAAACCTTTTAAAATTACCTGGTGGTCCAGGGGGGCCTCGGGGAGAGATCCAGGGTGGCCTCGGGGTGAGAGGAGAGATCCAGGGGGGCCTCGGGGAAAGATTTCCCGTTCCCGGGCATCAGCTGTTCTAAAAAAAAATGGCGCCGATGCCCCTTTGCCCTTACCATTGCGCTGGCCATCCAGTGCTCCTACCATGTGACAGGGGCCGGCCAATGGCACGGATACCCTGTCACATGGTAAGGGCAAAGGGGCATCGGCGCCATTTTTTTTTAGAACAGCTGATGGCTAAGAACGGGAAATCTTTCCCCGAGGCCCCCCTGGATCTCTCTTCTCACCCCGAGGCCCCCCTGGATCTCTCCCCGAGGCCTCCCTGGACCACCAGGTAATTTTAAAAGGTTTGGGGGGGGTCGGGAGGGGGGGTCGATTTAAAGGGTCGGGTGGGTTTATTTTTTTTTTAGCGGCGCGGGCCTCCCTAAAAAAAAAATTAGCGATGTGAATTGGAATCAGAAACGATTCCAATTCACATATCTTAACAATCAGATTCCCCCCCCCCCCCCCCAGCCGAATCTGATCGTTAAGACGATCTGGCATACGATTCACATCTCTAATTAATATGTTATGGACTTTTCCTCCAGGAATTTTTCCAAACCTCTTTTAAATCCCGCTATACTAGTCACCTTGACCACATCATCTGGCAACAGATTCAATAGCTTGATTGTGTGCTGAGTGAAAAAGATTTTTTTCTACAATGTGTTTTAAATCTACTAGGTGTTAGTTTCATGCACTGTCCCCTTATGTTAGTATTTGAAAAGGTAAATAACAACCCTTTAATTACTCATTCTACCCCACTCATGGTTTTATAAACTTTTATCATGCCATCTCTTTTCCAAGCTGAAGATCCCTAACCTTGGTAGCCTTTCTTCATAAGGGAGATAATCCAACCCCTTTATCATTATGTTGCCCTACTCTGTACCTTTTCTTGCCCCACTATGTCTTTTTTGAAATGAAGTTACCTGAACTTCACCCATTATTTAAGGTGTGGCTGTACCATGGCTAAATACAGAGGCAATATGATATTCTCTGTTGTATTCTCCATTCTATTTTAGATTACTCCTAACATTTCTTTAATTTTTTGACTGCCGCTGCACACTGAGCAGAGGATTTCACTTTATGGTCCACAAGGATTCCAAAATCCTTTTCCTGAGTGGTGACTTCTAATACAGAGCCCAACATTGTAGCTGGGATTATTCTTTCCTGCCTGGATCACGTTGATCTTTTCCAGCTTTAATTTCGTTTGCTGTTCCAATGCCCAGTCCCCTACTTTTGCAAGGTCCTTCAGCAGTTCCTGCCAATCCACTGCTGTTTTAACTACCTGGAACAATTTTGTGTCACCTGCAAATCTGTTAACCTAACTTGATCCCTTTTCCATATCATTTATATATATATATATATTATGTTTAAACGATTTTTATTGAGTTTTGAAAGTAACAGTAATAATAACATCACTAGGAAGAGCAGGACACTTGGCTCTTCCCAGCACTAAACAACAAATACAGCAATAAGTATTTCAGTACTCAGCTAACACCCTCTCCCCACCCCACCCCCCCCCCCCCCCTCCACGGACAAGGGAACATTCTGCTATAGGAAACACTGCAAACCTTGTAACATTAGTACAGTATTACAGTAGAGTTGGTGCATAATTACTGTCAGAAAGCTTAATCATTAATCACCAAGCTTCGGGCGTGCGAGGAAAGGGACTGAATATAGGGCTGCCACAACTTCAGAAACAACTGTTGACGTTTCGGAGAGACCCTCGCCTCCAAACTCTCCATTGTCATCATAATATGCCAATGATTTCTCCAAGCCCAGTAAGACGGAGCATCCGAGGATCTCCATGCCAAAAGTATCAGCTTCTTCCCCACTAAACTAGCCTTTTGAAGGAGCAGTCGGGAGCCCGGATCCCGAATTCTAATTGGGGAAATACATCCAAAGAGCATCCACATAGGGGTTACTGGAAAAGAGATATCTATCAAATCTGCTAAGTAAGCTGCTATTCTGTGCCAAAAATGCTGTATGAAGGCACACGCCCAGAACATGTGAGAAAGAGTCCCCACCATTGCGCCACATTTAGGACAAGCCGCAGTGATCGCTATGGTCGATTGCTGCACCGCTTTCGGCGATATGTAGGCCCGACTGAGAAATTTAAACTGACGTTCTCGGTAATTCGTGGCACTCGAGATCTTGGCTATACCCCGGAATGCTCTGTTTAATATTGTCTGACTAACCACGAATACCCCGTCCCTATTCCAGCGAGCTTCCAACACAGCGCACATATCTACCTCCACATTACGAACTAGTGTTTTATAGTATGTAGATAAAGTGGGGGCATTAACGGCCGTGAACTGAAACAGCTGGTCAATAGTATGATATGTCGAGGGGTGTTTGGTCTCCTCGGGTAACGCTTGGATATAATGTCTGATCTGTAAATAAGGGAAGGTGTGCATGACTCCAAACCCAGACTTCGCCATAAATTCCTTAAAAGAAAGACACTGCCCTTCCCCTGTCAGCAAATGTCCTAAGAAAGTAATTCCTCTCTCTTCCCAGCGCCGGAAATAGGAGGCCTGCAACCCCGGGCTGAATTCCATATTCCCCCTAATGGGGAGAAAATACGCACATACCCCCTGCGTCTTCAAAAGTTTCATCAATCGTAGCCAGGTCTGTCTTAAAGGCCAAATCATCATATTTCGGGTAATGTATGGGACAAGATGTGTAGAGTTCGCTTGTAGCGTATACATCGGCGCCACTGGGAACATAATTGCCCGATCTGCGTGTAATGCTGTGTAAATCGGGTTATTGGTCAACCAATCACGGAGGATGCGTAGGTTACAGGCCAAATTATACAAGGCCAAATCAGGTACCCCTAAGCCCCCTCTTCCCCACCTTGTCTTTAGCCAGGACAGGGGCAACCGGTATTTCCCTCCCCGCCACAGAAAACGCCGAATGGCACTTTCCAAACGCAGTATATCTATTCGCTTGATGAGTAAGGGTATATTTTGAAGCAAGTAAAGCCATTTGGGCAAAATAATCATTTTAAGTAAATTTACTCGACCAATTAAAGAGAGGGGCAGAGTCCGCCATAACGCCAGCTTCTCTGTGGTCGCTTGAACCTGCCTGGGAATATTAGCCACATAAATGTCGGCTGGGTTCTCCGGAAGTCTGATTCCCAAATATGTAATAAACCCCGGTGCCCATTCCAGCGGGAAGGAGTCCGCCCATTCTGTTCGCAGCGCTGGAGGGTAGGCCAGTGCCAAGGACTTGGACTCATTCAGGCGAAGACCCAAAAAAACTCTGAAGTCCCAGATCAACCGCTGTAGTCTTGCCAATGACGTCCTAGGTTCCGTGAGGAAGACCAAGAGATCATCAGCAAAGGCAATACTCTTAAAGATCTGGTTATCAAGACGTACTCCCCGAATTTCCTTCGTCTGCTGAACTGCAAGCAACAACGGCTCTAACTGCAATACGAACAGCAGAGGAGATAACGGACAGCCCTGCCTTGTTCCCCTTGCCACCTCAAAAGTTTCCGACAGGGCCCCATTAGCAAAAATAAAAGCTCGAGGGCTGCTGTATAGTAGGGCCACTGCCTTCACATAAAAGCCATCAAAGCCCATCCTCTGCAGTATATCAAATAAATATTGCCACTCCACTCTGTCGAAAGCCTTTTCGGCATCGAAGCTGATAATTAAATGAGGGAGTTGCATTTGTCTACACACAGTCATAGCAGCCAACACTATGCCCTGACCAATATGGTCAGGGCATAACGGTTGCGGACAAACCCCACTTGATGTGCCTCTACTAAGCATGGAAGAATGAGAGCAAGCCTATCCGCTAAAATTTTGCCAAAATCTTGATATCTGAATTTAATAAGGAAATGGGTCGGTAGGATTCGGGCAACAGAGGGTCCTTGCCCGCCTTGTGTATAAGCGTGATCAGAGCCAAATTTTCATGGGTTAGAAAGGAGCCCTGGTCGACCAGCTCCATATAGGCTTCCGCTAGCGGGCCAGCAATCTGATCCTGAAGTGACTTGTAAAACTCTGCAGTATACCCATCAGGTCCCGGGGCTTTAAATGGCTTGGCCTGTCGTATGACCTTAATAACCTCTCCTGCCGTGATTGGCCGACTCAATTGTTCCCGCTGAGCTGCAGTCAAGCATGGTAAGGGTAAAGCCGAACAAATACGCTCGCGCATCTCATCATTCCCCCCGTCAGAGGCATATAGGGTAGCATAATAATCTCTGAATTTCCGTAGGATAGAGGGGGTGTCACGCACCACAGTGTTAGGGGAAGAAAGTAAGGCCAGGATATATCGCCATGGGTGAGCCGACTTTATCAAGTTGGCCATCATCCGACCCGGCGGAACACACTAACCTGATAAAAGCTCTGCATGCCAAAGTGGACGATTTAGAAAATCGGGCAAGGAGGGACAATCTCAGGTTCCTGGGTTTCCCCGAAACCCTGGAAGAGCGAAACCTGTGCGCAACCCTAGAGTCCTGGCTCCCCACCGTCTTAAATTTGCCGCACCTGGAAGGCAAGCTGACCATCAAGAGGGCCCACCGCCTTGGCACGCCAAACCAGAATGCAGGCAGGCCACGGCTTATCATTGCCAAGGTCCTCAACTTGGCGCATCGGGTTGGAAATCTGGAGAGCGTCCAGGGCACGGCCTGATTTACAGTATGATTCGCACCCCATACGAATCTTTCAAGATTATTCCACCACAGTTTCTGAAGCGCGGCGGGGTTTTTCTGGTCTCTGCTCACTCCTCCATAAACGTGGCATTAAGTTTGCCTTACTGTACCCGGCTCGACTACGTGTGTGGCATGCGGGGAAAAATCAAACCTTTGACTCAGTAGACCGCACAAAAGCTTTTGTAGATTCCATAGTGGTGGAATAAATATGGATCTGGATCGCTCAAAGGGCAAGCTGCCCGGATGGGCTGGGTTTAAAACCACTCCTGTCTGGAAGTTGGACATGATATCTTGCTGTACCTCGACTTTGTTTGGTCATTTACATGAGCTGAGAGGATGCTAGTCCGGACTACGGGGACAGACCTGCTGGGTCAGTGGAAGGACTGCACACGTGCAAAACCAGGACCCATTCTGAATTTTTGTTCCCCAGATCCCAGTCCCAGAAAGGAGCTACCTTTTATTGGTGCACACCAGATTGGACTCAGCTATCACTGTCAGCGCTAGACTCTGCGCGACGACATGGAGTCCCTTTGACCCTGATCGCCAAAATCACTTTATATATTTTTTATATATATTTCACTGTTTATTATTTTTATTGTTGAACTGTTTGACGGGACAGTCGGCTCGGCCATACAGCTGGTGCAGTGGCTGAAGGAAGCTACTGGTTGGGGGAGCACATGGATATCCTCACTGAGCTTAGGGACGATATCAGACCTTTCAAAGACGTATCATTGCCCCCTAGCTCGCAGTACTGATGCCCCTGTTACACTTTATTGTTGTTCCTTTGTTGAATGAAAGAAAGGGGGGAGCCGGGAAGGGGCCCTTCTTTCGAGACCAATCCCCTTGGTGTTACCCTTGGGTTTGTATCGGGGGATAGCCATATAGAGGGGGTGTTATATATATATATATATATTAAAATCACAGTTCCCACTACAGATTCCTGTGGTACTCCACTAATGAATTTTCTCCTTTTGGAAAACTGATCATTTAGTTTTCTGTCTTTTAACCAATTATCCATCCACAATAGAACTGTCTCTTAGCCCAATGGCATGAATACCCCAAGGCACTTGAGAAAGGCAAAATAGCATCAACAGTGCTAAGAAAATCCTGAGGCACTCCTCTCCCCTCCCCTGCTCCTATACTCCCTTCTCCTTTGCACTCTGCATTTTGCAGCCATCTCCTCTGCCCTTCCATGTATGTGAGTGAGGAAACAGTAGTACAGATGGGGTTTGTTTGGGTGCATTCTTTCCCTCTCTCCTCACCCATGTGTAGGGGGGGGGATAGGGTGTGTGCATGTAGGTGGTGGTGCAGAGGTGGATAAGTGGGCGTGTGGAGGTGGGTGGGAAGGGTTGTGAGGTATGTGTTTTACAGAAAAAAAATGTCTGTAGAGGAAACAAGTACAAAGTCTGCAGGTCTTTTGTACTCATGAACATTATTCAAAGTGAATACATTCTCTCTGAAAATTAGGTGCTATATCCATGGGTTATAGGTACTATATCCATGGGTTACCAAATACCCATGGACTTTGCTCTCAGAGGGCTGTTTGAAAGATGTCCCTGTGATAAAGCACAGTAGCTAACCATTAGAACAAAAGCCATGAGGGATAATTTATATCACAGGCCTATTAATGCGTGCAAATAGTGTACTGCAGGCAGTTTTGAAAGTTGGGCTCTATATATCCTCAAAGACAACATACATTTGGAACAAATTTATAATTTATACAAAAAAATAGGTAATGCCAAAATACATAGAAGAGTCATGGCAATTACATTTTAGTGATTCTTGCTAAAGCCACACAATTTACAAACTACCATATTTTTTTCTCCTGAAAGTTTGTGTATATATTTCAGTACACATGAATATTTGTAATGCAGGTACATGCATATTTTCTCTGGCCATTTTGTAAAATTATGTATCATATATTTTATGCACAGAATAATAACAACAACAATGTGCATGTAATAATCCAGAATTAAACGTGGAGGCAGGTATATTATAAAATATATTCATACACTGCTTCTGAAAATACATGCTTACTGTGCAGACTTGGAATCACCAGTTTGCTCATACCTGTAATAGTTCATGCAGACCCTCCAGCAGTTCTCTCTGAACTCCTACTAGTTCACCCTGACCTGCCAACCAAAAACTACTAACAAAAGACAAGTGGAATTTCATAGCATGTATAAAAGTGTACAGACAAATTTGGTAATGTATGCATTTAGACAGCTTACAAAAGAGCAACTTATGCACTCACTCCAAACCCTGCCCTAGAATACCATTAATCCACCCCTCTTTTTTCCTGTAAACATTTACATGAGACACTGCAAGTATTTACATATATGCAAGGCTTATAAAAAAAGTATATATGTGCACATATAAGCTCATTTTATCCTCGCAACCTCCACATAACTCTGTGAAAATTACCTCCATAATTGCCAATGTTCTTAAATAATTCTAAAATATCCCATCAACCTGATACCTGTTTACTATTCCTTTAGACAGATTGTTCTCCAGATGAAATATCCCTAGGGTCTTAAAATATATTAGACCTAGAAAATGTCCATGAAGTACAGTACCTTTAATTTGATAGCATTCTGCAATATTTCTATAATGGAATAATTTAATGTTATATTTTGTATCCACATTCCCATCATTCAATTTCATCTTGATAGTTGAATCATTTTGAAAACTATGAAAAATTATTATTTTCAGGTACTTAACATTTCAAGAGAGATAGAATTAATGTACTGTAAGATTAACACAGATGGTTCCTGCAATTTGCCTACTAACACACCTCTTTATTTTATTTTAGATGTTTGTCTGAGAATGTATTGTTATATGTGTTATATAGCGTTTGTAAAGCAATCATGGTGTCAGAGCTTTCAACATCTCACTGGGACTATGAGTTAAATAAAGCAATGTAAAGTTTCATTAATAATACCCTTTGACAGTTACATTCTTACAGTATATGAATAGCAACAAAGACAACAATGCCTGAATCAGCAGATGATGTAATGATTGCAAATTGGCAATTCAAGGCTGAAAAATCATTAACTATACTGATAGCTTTTTAAACCCAATGTATAATTATGTTATCCTTTATTGAAAGTTATATAAAAAGATCAACTGCACACACTTTCAACAAGATTATACAGAAAGACTTATTTTGGTTTGATAGATGTCTAAAAGTTACAGCCCAAACCAAAATGTGTGAAGTATGGAAATGTTAGATGATTACAAATGCTGTTACAGGTGATGACCTATACTGAACAATCAAATTCCACTATCTGATTGGTTGAAACTAGAGCTTTGTCATCTGCCATGTATTAATGCTAACCAATGATAAGTGATCCGCACCTCTTTTACAGTGTGTCAGTCTGTCAACAAAGGCCATATTGGCTTCCTTTAGTGGCCAAAGTTAAGCATTGAGAGGGTAACTTTAGAATACTGTTCATAGAAGTAAAGTCTGTGGAAACCTGTTATTACTTTACTACTGATTTTCAATGTTATTTTATCTGCATAAAATTGCTTTGAAAATATAGGGGCAAAGTTCCCTAGTTTGCACACAAGTCACAAGAAGTTACATCTGCTCCTAATAGTGCAAAATATCTGGGTACAAATTTGCATGTAGACATTTGAAAATCCAAAAGTCTGTCAAAAGTCCTAACCCTGCCCCAACTCTACACCCCACAATGCCTACAATGAATATGTGCAAAAGTAATGGAGTTGTGTGAGTACTTTTACATGTAAACTGTTATCCACATGGACCCTTGGGCAACGGTGAGATTGTCACAACCTCCAAAGAAGAACTACGCAGGTCCACACTGTCAGCAGGCAGCACTGGTTGGTGGTGAGATGTGAGGTAATTAATTTGAGGTTGAGCTGACATTAAACCAAGAAGAGTAGAGGACACTCCCCAGATGGGCAGCGAGTCATGAGGCAGTCCGGAGCTGGGACAGGCAGCAGGTAGAAGATCTGAAGAACAATCCGAGACAGGGTAGGCAGCAAGCAGGCAAGGTCTGAAAAGCAATCTAAGTCAGGGCAGGAGGCAAGCAGGCAAGGTCCAAAAAGCAATCCAAGTCAGGACAGATGGCAAGCAGGCAAGGTCCGAAAAGCAATCCAAGTCAGGGAAAGCGTCAAGCAGGCAAGACAAGAATGAGGAACAGACCAGGTCAAACAAAAGAGTCTCCGGAGAACACATCAGGACAGGGCACAAGGAACCTGTTACTGAGGCATCAGATGAAAGGCATAGCTGCTCTTAAATAGGGCAGCTCTATGACTTCATTAGGAGGAGCTATTTTGAATTTCCCACTGTTGGCTCTTTAAGGATCTGACTACCGCGTGCGGGTGCATGCACCTAGGCAGTTAGTCTTGTGATGTCCCCGTTGCAACACAGCAGCATCTTGCAGGTCAGCCGTGTCTTCAGGGGAGCGATTTCAGAAGAGCAGCTCGGGATGGGCAGCCAGCCACAGGACATGAATGCGGCTAGCTGAGGGTAATAGTATCCCCTCTTTAAGACCCCCTTCCCCAAGGTCTTGTTTTTTTGGGATGGGATGCATAAAAAGTCTTTAGAAGATTTTTATCTAGGATATTAGAGGCAGGTTCCCATATATTTTCCTCGGGACCGAAACCTACCCAGGAAAGCAGATATTCCCATTTCTTGTTCCTTCGCTGTACATCCAGTACTTCCCTGACTCAGTAAACTTGATCTTTGGAGGAGATGATTGGTGATTTGGGGGGCTTCCGGAATGGCCATGTGAGAACTAGTGGCTTAAGAAGGGATACATGAAAGTCATTATGAATGCCCATGGAGACAGGTAGGCGTAGTTGATGTCACAGCCCCAATTTGGCAAAGAACTGAAAAGGGACCTAAGTATCGAGGTGCTAATCTCATCAAGGGTAGACAGAGCTAGAGGCAGTAGATGCTTAATAGGGATGTGCAGACAAAAAGTGTTCGTTGAATCGTTGATAAGTTTTCGTGGGGTGTCGATTTCGTTCAATATGGACTTATGGAGAATTCCATAAGTTGAGGATCTGTCCATACTTTTCCCGGTTCCCTAAATAAAAATTTAAACCCCCCACCCTCCTTAATCCCCTCCCCCCCAAGACTTACCAAAACTCCCTGGTGGTCCAGCGGGGAGTCAGGAAGCCATCCCTGTATTCCTACCAAGGGCTTCTGTTGAGCACAAGTAGGACAAGATTCTACATAGGCTTTCACAGAGACTGGTCAGGAGCTTCACCTTTACCCCTTTTGGGTTGAGACTTTGGGTACAGTGGCTGGCAGGAGTTAGGTGAATGTCTGTGCTGAGGCAATGTAAGCAATGTGATCCAAGGGCAGGTTACGGATGGTGGCAGGCAGCTATTAGATGTATCAAGAGTCCAGACAAGGGTCAGTGGAAGGCGGTGATCAGGCGTATTGAGAATCCAGCAATTGTCAATGGCAGGCAGCAATCAAACATGTCGAGAGTCCAGGCAAGGGTCAAAACCAGGGATCTGTCTGAGGGAGAGGAAGCAGGTGCTGGCTGGGCAGATGAAGACTGAAAAAGGCTGGGCAGACAAATACTGGAAACAACATGCACTACAGAATATAGGAGGACATGTTGCTGAGGTGTCTGAAGGGCGTCTGGAGTGCCCTTAAATAGGAGCAAGTGGGAAATGTCATCTAAGGGCACTGCGGGGGTTTTCTTGCAATGGGCCCTTTAAATCATGGAGCATTAGCACACGCTTATGCTAGACGGCACCGGCAGTGTCCTGTTATGCTAGCAGATAGCAGCATGTTGACATATCTGGAGAGAAGGCTGGCCACATCGGGGTGAATAACAGAGCTCATGGAGATCTCCTGTGAGCTGCAAAATGCAACAAGTCTCTATATAGTTTCCTTCCCCTATTATGGCTGGTAACCTAATCCAATTTATAAATGTTATCATTATTCTGGGTGTCAATATTGGTTCATTACTTATTTTTTCAGATCATATTTCCCATCTATTAGAGAGTTCTTACTTTTTTTCTGTGATGTATTCATTGTCTTCAACCATTCTTGGATTCCTCTGATCTGAAAACATTAACACACCAACTTATTTTATCATGACTATTGCAATGCCATGTTTCATAGCTTAACATTTGCTCTAATAAGGAGACTGCAAACTGTTCAAAACACTGAAGCCAGGAGGAGGAAAGAAGGAGTTATTGCTTCTGGGAGACAGGAGTGGGTGAGGATTTCCTGGCCCCTCCTGAGAGACTTATGATTTCCTTTTGTGCCAAAATTACCTGTGAGACAAGGAGGGTGAGAGATACGCGGCCTAATCGGCCCCCTTGAGAGATTTACAAGCTTCTTCCTGCATGCCGACGTCATCCAGGGGCGACTGGCTAGAGTATAAAGGCCAGCCCCCTGCGGCGTGCTATCCGAGGAGGAAAGAAGGAGTTATTGCTTCTGGGAGACAGGAGTGGGTGAGGATTTCCTGGCCCCTCCTGAGAGACTTATGATTTCCTTTTGTGCCAAAATTACCTGTGAGACGAGGAGGGTGAGAGATTTGCAGCCTAATCGGCCCCCTTCAGAGATTTACAAGCTTCTTCCTGCACGCCGACGTCATCCAGGGGTGACTGGCTAGAGTATAAAGGCCAGCCCCCTGTGGCGCATCGACGCCGCCGGCGCGTCACTGAAGCCGCGCTCCAAAGGGGCGCGCGGCTTTGTTGGAGAATTCAGGAGAAATACTTTTAAGTTATTCTCGTCATTTTCACAAAAGGATTGAAGAATCATGAGTAGAATTTTATTCTACCTTCTTTCTAACCTCCATTTACCACTCGAGGAGAAACAATTAATTATAAGGCTGTGAAGAATTGAAAGATTTGGACCTGTGAAATATATAACTTGTTTATAAATGCCACATACTAAGAGAAAGGCAAGGATTAGGGAGGTAATAACTTTGTCTCCCAATCCTGTGCCTACTTAATCACAGATCTCAGCTTTCTTCTCACCTGCACCTTCAAGTGATCCGGTTGATATGGCCGCTGAGGAGACTGTCACAGAGCGGGTGACAGACCCCCTGGCCGAGGCATCTTTAAGTCCCGGAGCCCCTAAGACTCCTCCTCCACCACAATTAGTTTCTTTGGAACATTTAACAAATGAGTCTTTCAGTGAATTGGTGGGAGAAGGAGACCTGGCTAAAGGAGGCCAAAGTGAATCTAATAACCAATTACAGATCATAAACCCTGAAGAAATAACAATGAGCTCTATATGGTCAGCTATAAAATCGTTGGAAGCTGCTATCGTGAAATCAGAAGAATCCACTAGTTAATATTCCTTGTAAAGGCACCACAATGAGTCCTATGATTTCAAAGTTGCTGTCTATGATTAAAATGTCTTACTTTATTCCACTGTTATTAAACATTTTTTTGAACAATTATTTTAGTTGTTAAATTTATGATTTTTCATTTTTTCAGTTATTTTTATAAAAGAGAAGATTAGACCTCAGCGCTGGCATATAGTTCTGACAATGGATAGACCCTTGGTCTTACAAATCATGGCAATTTCTTATGGAATTTAACTTGGAAAACATATGACTTAAACCTGCAATTTGATCTCAGCATGACTGCAAGTTAATCAGCACTTATCATAATGATTTTAAAGAAGAACCATCGGGACAAACAAATAGTGCCTCTTAAAACATATTCAAATATATTTAAAAGCAAAGTTGCCTACTTATAGCAAGATGTCCTTTGAAGACAGCAATTCATCTGTTACACAAGTGGATCAAGGGACCCCATTTGATGCCAAAGCCCCTCTAATGACATTTATTGGTTATTGTTGTGTCTTAGGCAGTTGTTTTGATGTTGATCAGATTTGTTTATGTTTATTGGATTTGATATACCATTTGTATAGAGATTTAAACCAAACAGTTAACATAATAAATAATATACATAATATTTAAAACATAACATAGGCACACCCTATTCTATAAACAATAAAATAAACAATAATATATCATACCTCAAAAAATTATACAATCTATACTAGGAAAGGTTTCCCCTTCAATCGCAAAGATTTTTAAAACTTATTTCTCTGCTTTAACCATACCACTTGGCCAAGTGAGGAGAGGCATTGTAAAATAGTAAACTTTAAAGGCCTAGCTAAACAGTCAAGCCTTTATGGTTTTCTTGAATTTCAAGTAATTCACCTTCAAGCAGATGTCCAGCAGAAACACATTCCATAAAGAAGATGGTTGGCGACTGAATGAAGAATATTTCACTTCCATTCTTAATAAAAATGTAGCTGGAATACTTGGCAATTCTTGATGATGTTAGGAATTATGGACCCTTGGCACGAGATGGGGTTGTTGCTACCTGAAGGGTTGGGCTCCACCGGTCCCCACCATGGGGAGATGAGACTGGCTAGGAACAGAGGCAAGCTGGAACTTCGCCTATACTGACTCTCGTTCCCTGCAGGTTGAGCCCTTGGGTGCCAGGGCCGGCAGGACTTAGAAGCACCTCTGAGTGGCTGGTCGTGGAGAGGGTAGATGGCTGGGTGAAGAGAGTGTCAGAGAGGTTAGGCAGTCTGAGACAGGAGCACTTTCAGAGGGGGGGAGGAGAAAGAGTCTCAAAGCCACTGCAGCTCTGAAGAGTGTAGAGCAGGACCATGTGGGAGTGGCCTTGAGGTGATGAGGTACAGGGGCAGAGGCACAAACTGTGATATGCTGAATAAGGGCTAGAGCGGGGAACCCGCTGTAGCAGGTGCCAGGAGAGTAGCAGCACAGAGGTACTGCTTGAGACATGGCAAAGTGGTGACAGGGCCTTCTGTAGTAGCAGCACTGGGACGGGCCCCGAGGAGAGGGGACACCGAGACACAGTCTGGTGGAGTTACAGCATTGAGCCAGGTCTTGATGAGAAAAGGCACTGGAGCAAGGTCCTCAATGAGAAGTGTCGTGGGGTTCCCAAGGAGCAGAGGGCACTGTGGTAGGGACTCACAAGTAGAGGCGCAGCCAGGCCCTGAGGAGCAGGAAGTGCAGAGAGAAAGTCCAGGTGAAGTAGCGCTGAGCCTGGCCCTAAGGAGCAGGATGCACTGAGAGAGAGTCCAGGTGAAGTAGCGCTGAGCCAGGCCCTGAGGAGCGGGAAGCGCTGAGACAGGAACCCGGGTGGAGAAGCTCAGAGATCCGGGCAGGAACAACAGGTCCATGGGAAAGGAACTGGCACCCAAAGGAACCAAGGAACTCATTGCTAAGTTGGTTACTGGTGGCTGGAGGTGAAACTTAAATATCCCGGGCCTGTGATGTCACCAGCCAGGGACGAGCCTGGAGTTCCTGCCATTGCCCCTTTAAAGGGAGGACAAATGGTGCGTGTACCTAGAGAGGCCCAGGGTCGGAACACTAGTCGGTGGCATCCCAGCCACCACGTGGAGTGCAAGGAGCTAGGAGGAACGCAGCGGCAGCGACTGGCCACTGCCAAGAGAGTAATGGGGTAGAGCGTCAAGCATGACATGACGTGAGTTGAGCCTGCTGTGGGTGGCTGCAGCTGGCGGCCATAACAGTACCCCCCCCCCCTCTTAAGCCCCCATCCTGGTGGTTTCAGATTCAACGGATGGGTGGCATGGGATTACTTGATGAGGGTTTTGTCAAGAATATTAGTGGCTGGTCCCCAACTATCATCTTCTGGTCCGAAACCCTCCCAAGAGTGAAGGTACTCCCATTTCTTCCCATGTCTTCGCACATCAAGGACATCTCGCACTTGGTAAACTACATCAGCTTCGGAAGACAGTAGTTGTGGCTCGGGCGGCTTCTTGGAGAATCTGAATAATACCAAGAGCTTTTGCAAAGATACATGAAAGGCGTTGTGGATCTTGAGGGAAGGCGGAAGCCGGAGCTTGTAAGTAACTGAGCCCAACCGGCGGAGCACCGGGAAGGGGCCCAATATATCTGGGTGCAAAGCGTGAAGATGGGAGCTTGAGACAGATAAATCGGGTGCTAAGCCTCACCTTGTCAACCGGTTTGAACTGAGGGCCTACACGGTGATGGGCATCAAAGAACGTCTTGGCCCTTTGGGCTGCCTTTTGTAGTAATTGCTGACTACTGTTGCAGAGCTGGTGTAACTCTTGGGTGGAAGACTGAGCCACAGGACAATGGTAATGGTAGTGGAGGAAGAGGTTGGCATCTGTAGACATACTGGAAGGGTAAGGAACCAGTGGATGATGAGGGATAAGAATTTAATGTGAAATCCATCCAGGGAAGGAGGTCTGCCCAATCGTTTTCCCGGAGGTTGACATAGGCACATAGAAACTGCTTGAGAGTTCTGTTGGTTCCCTCTGCTTGCCCATTGGCCTGGGGGTGATATGTGGAGGTGAAGTCCAGGGAGATGTTGAATTTTCTACAGAGGAACCTCCAAAAATGGGCTGTAAACTGAACTCCGCGGTCAGACAGGATGTGCTTAGGAAGACCATGGAGCCGGAACACAGGGAGGATGAATAGCTGAGCAAGTTGTGGGGTCGATGGAAGGCCAGGCAGAGCAACAAAGTGGGCCATTTTAGAAAACTGGCCCACAATGACGCAGATGGTGTCGTTGCTGCCAGAGAGTGGAAGGTCGACAATAAAGTCTGTTGCAATGTGAGTCCATGGCTCACTAGGGATTGGTAGAAGTTATAAGAGAGCCCCACGGGCATCCCACTGGAGGTTTGTGGTGAGCGCAAGTAGGGCAAGACTCCTCATGGTTGGCCACCAGTAACATTGTTGGAGGGTGGCCAAGGTTCTGGACTGCCCAGAGTGCCCTGTGGTGAGGAAATTGTGGGCCCAGTGGAGCACTCTCTGGGCGCAGCTGGCGCGGAACCACTGTCTTCCCAGGTGGAACAGGGTAGGTGGCAGTTAGGATGACCTTTACAGGGTCTATAATGTGATGAGGAGGGTCCGGAACGTCCTCAGGGACAAAGGACCTGGAGAGAGCATCAGCATGGCAGTTCTTATTGGCTGGTCGGTAGCAAAGCAGAAAGTTAAATTTGGTGAAAAAGAGTATCCAGCGAGCCTGATGGTGATTCAAGCATTAAGCATGGTGCAGGTAATCGAGGTTCTTGTGATTGGTGTACACTGTGATCTGATGCTGAGCTCCCTTGAGCCAGGGATGCCACTCATCGAAGGCTAAGTTAATAGCCAGGAGCTCCTTATCTCTTATGGCATAGTTTCGTTCAGCAGGAGAAAAATGTCTAGAAAAAAAGAAGCATGGGTGTAACGTTTGATTGGCAGAGTACTGGCTTAAGACTGCCCCAACTCCCTCATTGGAGGCGTCAACCTCAACAATAAATGGACATCTGGGATCAGGATGTCGGAGGCATGGTTCATGGAGGAAGGTGGTTTTAAGGTCTTGAAAAGCTGTTACGGCCTCAGGCGACCAGACAGAGGGATTGGACGCCTTGCGGGTCATAGCTGTAAGAGGTGCGGTCAGAGTGCAGTAGTGATGGATGAAGGAATGATAATAATTGGCAAAGCCAAGAAACCTTTGTAGAGACTGAAGGCCCATGGGCTGAGGCCAATCTCAGATACTTCAAATCAGCTCTCCACAGCTACAGAATCTCCACCCAAAAACATAAACGAGATTATTACGCTAAAAAAATACATGACCTCAGATTCAATCCCAATGTACTATTCTCATATGTCTCAAGTCTCACCACCCCTATCCCTGCCACTATTCCTGACCATGATGCCTCTGCCAAATACGAGGAACTGGCCAACTACTTCTTCAACAAAATCGCAACCCTCCTAAAGAGATTCCCCCCCCTCTTTGAACAGTCCCTCACCCATCCTGCCTGCTCCTCCCACCCCCACCCAACCAGCTATGCCCGCTCTTGACTTTGCCTCCACCGTAGAAATCCATTCTATCCTCAAAAAGATCAAACCTTCTTCCCATCCTGAAGACATTATACCTTCCAAAGCATTACTAGCTGTTCCTGACGCAATAGTCAAAGCCATAGCAGACATCATCAACTGCTCTATTGCACACAGATCTGTCCCAGATTCACTCAAGCACGCAGTAGTCAGACCTCTCCTCAAGAAACCTTCACTTGACCCTAAAGATCCTTCTAACTTCCGCCCAATCTCCAACCTCCCCTTCATTGCCAAACTATTGGAAAGAGTTGTCAACTCACAGCTCATGGATTATCTTGAAGAACATCTGATCCTCCACCCAGCACAATTTGGATTCCGGAAACACTTTAACACTGAATCCCTCCTCCTCTCCCTTTCTGACCATCTCCTCCGAGGCATGGGTCAAGGCCACAGCTACCTCCTTGCCCTCCTCGACATTTCATCAGCCTTCGACACCATTAGCCACCATCATCTACTAACACGCCTGGAAAACATTGGCATCTCGAATCTGGCTCTTGCCTGTTTTAAATCCTTCCTCTCTAACAGAAAGTACTCTGTTAAAATCGGGAACTCCACATCCACCCCACAGCCCCTCCAGCAGGGAGTCCCCCAAGGCTCTTCACTCTCTTCTACCCTCTTCAACATCTACATCACCCCTCTATGCCACCTCCTCTCTGACCTCAAACTTAGGTTCTACCTTTACGCTGATGACATCCAGATCGTCATCCCTATACAGAACTCTATCTCTGATGCCCTAGAACATTGGGAGAAATGCCTCACAGCTATTAACTCCCTCCTCTTTAACCTCCATCTTGCCCTCAATACGAACAAAACTGAGATTCTGCTCATCTCCCACCTCTCATCCTCTTCCCCCTCCCGTCTAATACTACCAAACTCAACCTTCCCTCAACACAACCCTTTGTGAGAGACCTTGGAGTTATCCTTGACCACCAATTAAGTATGAAGAACTACGTAAACTCCATACTCAAAGCCTGCTTTTTCAAACTTAGTGTGCTTAAAAAACTCAGACCTCTCTTACACACCCAAGATTTCCGTACTGTTATCCAGGCCACCATCACATCCAAAATAGACTACTGCAATGCTTTACTCATAGGGCTCCCCCACTCTACCATTAAACCTCTTCAAATGTTGCAACATGCGGCAGCGAGGCTCATTGCAAACTCCCGCAAATATGATCACATCACCCCTATCCTCAGACTTACACTGGCTCCCCATAGCATCACACATTATCTACAAAACCCTCACCATAATCCACAAAGCAATTCACACTCACAACTCCAACTGGTTAGATTTCCCATTTACAACTCCTAAGGCCAATCGACCCACCAGAACGGCCAACTCAGGCACCCTACTTGTGCCCTCCATGAAAACAGCCCATCTCTCCTCCACACGCGATCGTGCCCTTTCGATTGCAGGTCCTACTCATTGGAACACGCTACCACCTGACATACGCCTTGAACCATGTATGAACAACTTCAAAAAGAAATTAAAAACATGGTTATTCAACCAAGCCTACCCAGAATAAAAAGCTATCCCTCCGTGCCAAAGTAGACCACAATACTTCTACTCCTTTCCTCATATTGAGGAACTATATTTTGTTATACTCCCTTTCCTCACCTTGAGGAACCATGTTTTGTTATCCTATCTTTTCTCAGCTATCTTTCACTATCCCCTCTCCCAGTTTGACTTCCCTGTTAAAATGTAATTTCCAAGCTTAACCTGTTTATTGTAAACCGACATGATGTCCACAACTAATGCCGGTATATAAAAATGTTTAAATAAATAAATAAATAAATAAATAAAATACTTTTTAGCTTCTGAGGGTACCAACATTACAACTTCCCCAGTTTTTCACAGGTACAAATAGCTCTTTCTCCAAAACACTGAGACGCCACCCAACACTTTTAACAAATCCCAGGTTTCCCAAAATGGTTGCAGCTTATTTGTCAAACAAATAAAAGGCAGATTAAACTAGCAGAGTAATTTGCTTTATATTCAATTTAGAATCACATTTTATTCTAAAAGTGGAAACCACTAGGTATGTGCAGTGATTTTGTTTTTCATTTTTGGGGTTCCCCCTCCCCCAGGTATCATTTGCTTAGTATTAATCCATTTCCACAAAATAAATAAATAACATTATAAAATCCCCCAAAACAAAACAAAACAAATAAAGGCCTAGATCCATGGCTAACATCAGGGCCCAGTCAGGAGGCCGGGTCTCATCACCGGGGCTTCAGCCTTGGCCTAAACCCAGGCACAGATACCAGGGTCCAGGCTTCAAAATATCTTCTTCCATCAACATCCTCTTCCAAATTATGCCTTCCTCTTGGAAGATGTGCCAGTATGACTTTCTCCAGTACCTTCAACCAGAGTGGAGGGTGCCTTTTTGATGTACCATCATTCGTTTAAATGGCCTTACATCAAAATTGCATCCTCCGCTCAGAAAGAAGGTGCCAGAGAGATAGTCACTCTGACATGTCCTCTAAGCAAAGAGTGCCATTTTGAAAAGGATGATGAAGGAAGATGTCTGGAGATCTGGTTCCCAGCCTCTGGGCCTGGACCTAAGCTGAGATCTTAGCGTCAGGACCCAGCCATTGGCTGGGCACTAATCTTAAGCGTGGACCTAAGCTGAGGTCTGCAGTTTGGAACCTAGGTTCTAAGCTGGGCCTCAGTATCAGACCTGGGCTTAGGGTAAGGCCCTGGTCACATTACCAAACCTCAAGGCCAGACTCCAGCTTTAGGCCTATGTCTGGGCCTAGCCAAAAGTTTCAGCATCAGGACATGGCCTCCGGGCTGGGTCCTGATGCCTGACTTGGACCTAAGCCAAGGAGGGCTTAGCATCCAGGCCAGGCCCTGGCATTGATCCTGGACCTAGGCTTAGATTGAGGCCTTAGATTCAGGACCTGGCTTCTGGACCAGGCACTGACTTTGTTCTTGGGCTTTGGCATGAGCCTAGACTGAGGAAATTGGTGTCAGTACCCAGCCTCTAGGTTGGGTCCTAGCATTGGACCCAGGCCTGGGATTATATTGAGGCCCTGAATCAGGACCTGCCCACTGGACTGGGCCCCAGCATTGAGCCCCAGTCTAGGCTGAAGCCCTGGTGATGGGACATGGCCTCTTGGTTGGTCCCCACAGTGGGCCTGGTCCTAGGTCTGGACCTATGCTGAGGCATTAGTGTTGAGACCCACTGTCCGGCTTGGGCCCTGGGGTCAAGGCTGAGACATCAGTATCCAACCGCCAAGCTGTATTCAGGCATCGAGCATAGGCCCAGACCTTGGCAATGGACAAGGCTTCAGGCAGGTCACATCATTAGGATCTCCCACTGATGGGGGAGGTTCCTAGCCCTGGCAATTTCTGGGGTGGGTTTTCCTTTTAATTAATATAGTAACAATATAATGGTGGCAGAAAAAGATGAAATGGTCCTCCAGTTTGCCAGCAAGTTTCTTATGCCAGTAATTGCTGCTCTGTGCATGTTACCGCCATGTTCCTGTTAAGGGTAGTAACTGTCGCTTCATGCAGGTTACCCCTAAGCCTTAATGTAAGGGTAGTAATATTAAAAAATGAAACAAAAGAAATCTCATTGGTTTTTCTGTTGTTTCATTTGGAAAACATTATAAAATAGGAAATGTTTCATTTTCTATTTAATTTCAAATGAATGTGCATTGCTAGAAACCACCTGCTTTAGGTAAATGACTGTGCCCACATTTAAGGAGCAAGTGTAAGTATAATTTCCTTCCAATTCACCCAGTTGCCTCATATTTATGAGGATTGAAGCCAACCAACCCTTAACAAGAGGATTCCACTTGAGTGACTCAATGAATCTGCTTGTCTTCAGAGAAAAGAAAGTTTTTTGTTGTCAAAGGTGTTTTCTGAAATCAGCAATTCACCAGTCAAAGAATCTACCTCCCGTTTAGATTTGTACTCCCTCCAGTCAAAACCTGTCTGTAGGTATAAACCAGTCACCCTAAAAAGGAGTGTGCAACTGAACTAAACTGTCTGCAGGCCTAAATAACACAAGATGGAAGTCAGGACACATGATGGCCCCTGCAGTTTTAATATGAATGCCAGTAAATTCCACAGAGAAGAAACTTCTATTGCAATCCATACTGAGGAATCTGTCTTTGCCTTACAATTTAACTGTAAGGGATGTGCATTCATTTAAAATGAAACTGCAAAATGTGATGAATAAGGCGAATTCGTTCGTTTCATTTTAAACTAATGATTAGGGCCTTAGTTTAGGTCCAAAACTGGGGCCTTGCCTAGAGCATAGGCTGAAGCCCAAAGCAGGGGCTGTGGCCTAGGACTAAGCGTGATACCGGGGTCACAGTGGAGGCACAGGCCAATGGCTAAGACCCACAAAAATTAAATTAAAAAATAAAAACTTACTTTATCTGTTGGGTATCCAATGAAGGTCAGGTTCTGACGCTGAGACCTAAGCTTGGACCCAGGCCTGATACCGTTACCTGACCCAAAGGCTGGGTCCCTATGCTGGGGCCTCATCCTAAGCTGGGGCCCAGACCTAGGCCCAAGGCCATGTCCCAATGGCATGACCTGACCTGGAGGCCTGGTCTCAATGCCGGGGCCTTGGCTTCGAGCCTGGGTCCATGCCAAGACCCTGGCATAAGGACCCAGACTCCAGATCAGTTCACAGTGTCAGGGCTGGGTCCAGGTCCCAACCTAGTCCCAACCTAGGCTGAGGCCCCAGCTTCGGGACCTGGCCTCCGAGTCAGATCGCAGCATTGGGGCTGGGTCCTGGCAGAGGCCCCGGTGTCAGGAGCCGGCATCTAGACCGGGCTGCAGTGTCAAGCCTGGGTCTGTGCACCAGCCTAGACCAAGGCCTAGGTGTTGGGCCTAGGATTAGGTCACATCCTCAGCCTATGCAAGCCCGAAGCTTGGCCAAAGCCTCAGCCCTGTGAAGTTTGAGGCTTTGGCCAAGTCTGAAATAGCTGATCCATACCAGACCAGGTAAATGGGGGCCCAGCGGTTTTTGGCCATTGGGGTTTTTTGTTTTAATTGATTTTTTTTTCTCACAAATAAAACAAATCAAGCAACCCATGAACTAAAATTCTTGGGGGAAAAAAAACTCTCAAAAATGAACCAAAAAATAAAAATGAACTTTTTTCCCAGCACATCCCTATTAACTGATACCAGCAGACACAGTCTTGCTAGGGATGTGCATGTGTTTACAATGAATGTGTAATATGTGACAAGTAAGGCTGATTTGTTTCATTTGGGGTCCCCAAAATGAATCACAGAACCCCCAAATATTAATTGCTGCATTCTTTTTAAATGAGTGCATTGAGCCTACGACTAGGCCTGAGGCCATAGCCTCACCAAGGTCATAGGTCAAGGGCCAAAGCAGGAACTATGGCCTAAGCCCGAACAGCTCAGCTGAGCCCCCCCAAACAAACTTACTTGATTTGTCAGGTATCAACAGAAGCGGCCAGGCTGGGTCCAGACTATCATAAGAATGTTTTATATATACAATCAGTCTTCATCAGATTCTCTAAATTCTCATAAGCTAATACATCTATCCCATCTTTCCTCCTGCCCCCCTCCCAAACAGTCAGCAAATCAGTCAAAGTGAAAATGAGAGATCCAAGCACCTCTAGTGTCCTGAGGAAATTAAAGTACTAATGGAGAGCTGAAACGTTTGTTAACAGAATACATATTTCCATTTAGAATGCCTGGATTTCTCTCGTTCCTCTGATACCAACGAATATTTTTTCATTGGCATGATTTTTAAGTAGACTGAAAAACTATTGGAAAATTTCCACAAAGTATTTTATTTCTATTGCTCAGTATTACAAAACATTTCGGAGCTTAAAAATGTAAAATATCATCTTCTCATAATCTACAGTAGTATTTCAAAATGTTTAACCTTTTTGATTTTATATAGCTCATCTTACAAAAATAATTTAATGTCTACAAAGAAATCAATTGTTCACAATAAATTATTAGAGATTTCACTATTTGAAAGAGTCAACAGATAATATCTTACAGTATGCTAAATGCTTTGAAAACTAAGAGCATGACTCAGCATTTTTCTTGGATAGCATACTCCTTTGAAAAAAATATTGGTACTGTATAGGCCTAACTAAGCTACTCTTATTTATTATGAATGTGTGGGCATGACCCTTCTTTATGTTGAATAACTAGCCTGGAAGAATGCATCGAATGAGCCTTACATGTACCTGCATATTTTGGCCATATACAAAAAGAGCATCATATTAATACAATTTCCATCTCCAAGGCAGAAATTAATTTAATACGTAGTTATCAGCCATTTACATTTTCTCTGAAGATCATTTGTAGACTAAATAGCAATAATATTCCATCTTCTTTCAAGTATACTGACCATTCACTGGGAATGTGCTTGAATAGGTTGAATAGAGTCTCTTGTTTATATATCACTATACCACTGAAGTTTGTGAAATTGAAAACCTATTTTGTCTATACTTCAAAAACTGCTTGGAAAGATACAGAGAAAACGAGATGGAAAGTAACTATATATATTTATTCAAGGCCTTAGTCTTATGGACAAATAGCTTTCCAGTTTCCACAGTGTTTTCTAGATATGTAGGAGTTCATTTTCAGCCTCTGTCTGACAACAACTATATCTGGCTAACTTTAGGACTGCTCTATGACATAACCAAAGTTAGCCAGATAAATTATCTGGCTAACTCTGAATAATGGAGTTAGCTGGATGACTCATTTGGCTAACTTAACTCTGCCCCAAAACAGCCCTAAAATGCCTCCAAGTTATCTGGCTAAATACTTAACCAGATAACTTGGAGGCAGTAAGCCAGTGGGGATTTTCAAATCCCATCATTTGTCTGGGTAAGTCAAAATGCAGCTGGACAAATGACACTGAATATCAACCTCATAGTGTCCCAAGAGGAGATATTACTATTTCAATAGATATGGTTATACACAAATAAATAAGATGGGTGTAATCTTTAAAATAAAGTTCAATAATCATAATTTATAAAGCTTTAACATTTAACTTAGAACCATAGAAGTCAATGGAAATTGATGATTCCTATTTCAAACCACGATTTTACATTGTTCCCTTCCTAACAAGAGAACACCCCAATTGCACATTTCCAGCATTATGTTATCATTCTTATTTATTTATTTTGAATCTTTAAAAATGTTTGAAAATGATGTAATTTCTTTGGGACTATTTTTTTGTTTCGATTGTAAGATCAAGAAATCTGGTCTTTTAATGAAGGGGAAGTTTGTTATACTTTATGGAATACTGAAGAATCAACTAAGTCAGGGATTTCATCTCTACTCATTGAGGGTCACAAATAGGTCTGGTTTTCAGTATATTGGATATATGCAAACTAACCCTGTTTGTAGAACGTATGTATACAAACACGTTTAAGGCTTTAATACAATTCATACAAATTTTAATATTTTATACAAATGAACAATTCTATCTAAATATATCAAAATATTTCTCACATTAATATCCAAAGTCTAAAATCCTATCAAAATGCATCTAAATATACAACCATTGATGTCTAAAAATTATTAATAATTACAACAAAAAAGATAAAAGACAATACAGAAGGACCCACAAAAACAACAAAAAAACACACAGACCCACAAAAACACCAGACACAATTATAAAAGTCTCATAAGCATCCCCTCTCTTGTAGGAGGTTCCTTAAGTGCCAAAGAAATTGGAATAGATGAGAGGGTGAAGGCACTGGTGGATATGCATCTCAAAGTTATTAACAACCGGTATAATCAAACATGTTTTGCTATCAGCTGCTTCAGGGAGTCTGCTAATACTATTATTAGCAAAGAAAGCTTTACACACTAATTCACAGATGAAAATTCACCAAAATAATTGTGGAGACTGAACAGAGATCCCTCCCTAACCACATTTAAGTCAAAGTGTTTCTTCAAAGGCATCGTATTCTGGAGAGGAACATCTTGTGCTCCTTCCACACATTAACAAATCCCTCTTGTGTCGTCTCGAATTTCTACAAAGGGAATTTCATTGAAAAGTGCCAACTTAGGCCAGTATTCATCATTCCGTGTGGAATGATGAAGCCTGCACTAAAGGGGCGGGGTGGGGCGAAGGAGGGGCCACTCCGCCCCGACTCCTCCCCTCCCCCTAATTTTTATCACACGCGAAAAGGCCCTTTATCAGACACGAAAAGGCCCTTTTTGCGTGTGATATGGCCTTATCACGTGCATTAGGCTCTAACACATGCAATAAGTGTTTAGAAATTAACCCCCTTAGTGGCTTCACCATTGTGCATGATATAATTCAGCTAATTTTTTGTGGGCCCTTCTGTATTTTCTTTTGTCTTCTTTTGTTGTTTTTAGTATTAATGTTTTTGGTAGGGGTGTGCATTCGTTTTGAACTTAAATGTAAAACACAACTTATTTTTTTTTTTAACTTAAAAAAGTGATGAGGCGAAAACGATCGGATTTCCAACTTATTCAACATAGCTATGTTGAATAAGTTGGAAATTGCGATTGTTGATCCTAAATAAAAATTTAAACCCCTCACCCTCCTTAATCCCCCCCAAGACTTACCAAAACTCCCTGGTGGTACAGCAGGGAGTCAGGACGCCATTTCTGCTCTTTTGCGAGGATCACGTGACGTCGGCGTCACGTCGGAGTGACGCGGCGTCACGTGATTCCCCGCGCGATCGCTCCGGGGGACCCTCGTTGCACCCAAAAGTTCCTTTTGGGTGCAACGAGGATCCCGGAGCGATCGCGCGGGGAATCACGTGACGCCGGCGTCACGTTGGAGTGACGCGGCGTCACATGCTCCTCGCAAAGGAGTTAAAAAATGGCGTCCTGACTCCCTGCTGTACCACCAGGGAGTTTTGGTAAGTCTTGGGGGGGATTAAGGAGGGTGAGGGGTTTAAATTTTTATTTGCACGTATGGACATAGACTCAACTTATGGAATTCTCCATATGTCCATATTGACCGCAAATGGGACCCCCTTTCGACTTAAGGACTTATGAACATAAACCTTTGCTCTGCACATCCCTAGTTTTTGGACATCATATAGATGTATTTGATAGGATATTTTACTTTGGATGCTATTGTGAGTAATATTTGAATGCATTTTGTTAGAACTGATTTGAATAAAATATTAAAATTTGTATGAATTATATTAAAAACTATTTAGTTATATTTGACATATTTCCTTTTTTGTGTTAATATTTTTTATTTTGATTGTCCTTTTTTTTGGTTAGTTTACAAACACATTTGATGAATATTCCTTGTAGATATCCTTAATATCAAACCTATTTACAGTTTCACTGAGAACCTATGGGTAAGAGCGATATTTACTGAATTATTTTTAGAAATTCATAATTGTTTTCATATATATCATAATTCTGAGGGTTATTTTAACAAATATATTAATTTTAAAAAACCCTAATATTATTATTATTTTTAAGTGAGAAGGTTATCTTTACTCATTTATTTAAAAGGTTCAGGTTCCCAGAGCTGATCCATGGAGCTATTTGGGAGGAACTGCCAGGGGACCATTATAATCCCCTATATCTAAACTGAGATGGGTTATGATAGACCTGGGACAGTATTTTTTAAACATACAGGCCTATAAATACTGGTCATGCTTATTCAATGGACTAAAAACAAAGTAAGAGGCCAATATAATAAAGTTCATTAATAGTAACACAAGTGTTAAGGCACATTTGCTAATTTGTATTAGCATTAATATAAAAGCTATGTTAAAGAGGTAATGAGATGCAAAATTATCTTAAACAGCTCATTGCCTCTTTAGCACAGCAAGAAGCAATGCACACAAAATTTAACAAAAACCTGTTAATTAAAAACACTTTTCTCCTCTTTAGGAAGATGCAGTCATCTTTTAACATTAATGCCTGCATTATCAAGTGATCTTTAATGCACATATATTAATGCTTGCCTTAGCATGCAACTCAATAACACTGGTCATTAACACACTGCGTTAATATGTATTAATGGCTAATGTTAATTCTCATTAGTACACTGGCCCCCCCAATTTCAAGCATTAATTGATGTTGTAGGCTTATACCTGGGCCATAGAAATAATTTTCAAAATCTGAGCCATGATATCTGTAATATCTCATGAGAATTAATCCATGAAATCAGTAATATCATATTATACTTACATAAAATGAGCTACTTATTTACTCTGACTGATTTTATCCTATAATAAGATCATAGAATATCTGGATGATTACATACAATTGTGCTTGTTGATCCAGCATGAAAAAGTATATAACAACAAAAAACAGCATTTAAAACTAGAATAATAATCAGCATATATAATAATACACTTGTGGGCTCATGATATTCATCTGTCTTAGAAGTCAAGTTTCACACCAGTAGTGACCACAAGATAGCAGTATGCTATTATTATTATAATATACGATACTGATACTTTGCAGCCTCTCACATTTCCTGGACAGACAAAAATAAAAAACCACATAGAGAAATGTGAATGTGCACGTGGCATCTGGCTCATGGACTTGCAGCATATGAATTGCTGGGGTTAACTTTCAAGAGACCAGTTTCTTGCCATATTATGCTGTCTCCGTGGTATTGAGAATTTTGGTTTAGCTGTATTAGAGCAGTAAAGGCTTCCACTGAGGTCAGCATAGTGTTCAGCATAGGGGCCTAGAGATGCAAAGCTACATTTGTGTCTGGAGAGCTGTCAGCTCATGATTTTGAGAATGCAATGGGCCCCAGAAGGCACAAGAGAGTTGGGCACATTAGAGGGAAGATGGAAGAGAAGGCCACACATGTGACAGCAGCAGTTTAGCTGCAAGGGAGCTACAGGCTTGGGAGCATGGATCACTTGGGAGCAGGAATATGCTGTCATCCAGCAATGAAAGTCACGTGGCTAGAGATATGTTTGATTGCTGTGTTCTGGTTCAGTGGACTCTATCTGCAGTATGGGCTGCACTCACAGTGAGAATTATGGCAGGACATGGGCAGACAACCAAGGCCTTGGCTGCAGAAGAAACTAGTTGTCCTTCTGGTGACTGTAAGAAAGAAAGGAAAGAAGGGTGAAGAGACCCAGGTGAGGTGGGGAAGGTGAAGGGGTGAGAGGTGCGAGAAGTGGTGAAGAGTGGGGGAAAATAGGTAAGAGGAAGAGGCCTAAGGGGCAGTGAGAAGGGGGAGGGGTAATGGAAGGAGGTGGGGATAGGGGAAACAGGGAAGAGAAGTAAGGCAGAGAGGGAGAAGAAGGAAAAAGGAAGAGAAGGTGTTTCAACAGAAATATTCATTTGACTACAAATGTTTGGTGGGTACAGCTGGTAATAAAAACATCTCTCTCTCTCTCTCTCTCTCTCTCTCTCTCTCATTTTTTGGAATACTTTTTAAAATGAATAGTTACTCTGCCCATTTCCATGTGGAAAAGATATTTTTAAAGACTTTATTAGGCTTCTCTTATTTGCCATAGGTATAAGTGAGAAACTGTTTATGTATAAAGTAATCATCTTTCCCTTTCCACTGATCTTCACAATGGCAGTTATTAAATGTTCAAGTCATATTTAATGAAGAGTAATAGAAAAATACTGTTTTTTAATTAGCCTTGCTCCTATTCTGTGTCAAAAAATATATAGCACATTCGCAGAGAATACCCATAGTAAACATTATTTCCTGAGCTATGTTGCAATTGTCACACCACACCTGAGGCAACTATTGCTTATCTATACAAATTAGCAAATTTCTAATTCTAGGTCATGTTTATTAGCTGAGATTTTTGTGTTAAGTGTGTTATTCATAACAGAAAACATATTAGCCCTCATCTCATGGAGCTGAAATACCCAATAAAATAATATACCAAAATGTTAGTCCCATAATAGTTATATAATTTTTGCCCTTATTTATAAAAATATAGCTTTCTTCCACAGATAGATAATGGTAGCTATTTGGATCCATGGGCTGCAGCTATAAATGGAAACTGATATTTCATTTTGTTCAGTTCAATGATCCAAATACATTATAAAAAATGAAATAAAATACAAATAAAAGAATTTATGAATACTAAAGTTTGTGCTCACTGGCATTAAGAGCAACATATACTATTATAACTTTCCATAAATAGCCCAAGCAAATAGTTATGGGAAAGAGGTCATGATTTTTTGGCTCAAGGATTGGTTCTGACACTATCAGGAGACACTCCAGATTTAAACTGCGCAACACATACGGTACAATGGTTTATTTACACAGTGCATGAAATGAAATTGTAGAATCATAGTGCTTTGTGCTTTGGAATTGCATGATGTGATATGAGTGAATCCTGATTTGAAGATATTTTGTATTGTTCCTGTCCAGATCCTTGTGGAGGAGAAGGCAGAGGAGTTTCTGGAGTGGCTGTAGAAGAAGAAGATTAAAAAAAAAAAAAAAAAAAGCATTATTAATTATAATATTTATGATAAAGGAAGCCTACAGATGAATTTGTATGCCTCTAGATATAATGGAACACTATTAAATATCAGAAAGGAAATTAAAATAATTATATATCTAAAATCAGATGTTTGCTTCAGGGACCTCAAAGCTGGGCTATGCAGAATATTTCTTTGACATGTATTTAATGTTCCCAAAGACTTTTACAGCTATAAAATCAGGCCAGATAGCATTATTAAACGGAACTACACCATAAAACTTTATTAAACAATCTAACTTCTGGATGATAGATAGCAACAGAGAGAGAGAGAGAGAGAGAGAGAGAGAAGACCTGTCTATATCTATTTGGAAAAAAAATGAAAGAAACTGCAATACCAGAAGTGGCCTCAGGGTGTCAGTACTATCATTTTTCATAGTAGTGGGAAAAGAAAAAAGAGTAAAGGGAAGGGTTGGGAGAAGGTCAAAGAGGCCTGGGGAAAGCAGGAGAAAAGAGGGGCACAGAGCAAGGAACAAAGAAGACAAAGGAGCATAAACGGGGGGGGGGGGGGGAGGAGAATAGCAGAGAGTCACTGAGAGGAAAGGGGAAAAGTCACAAGGAAAAGAGGAAGTCGTGGCACAAGGAAAGGGAAAGCAGTGGGAGAATACAAGGTAGACAAGGACAGCAGAGAAAGAGAAAGAGTCATAGGAAGTAGAGAGGAAAAGGACAAAGAGGCAGAGGGAATGGAGTTAGGGAGAGAGGGAAAAGTACCACTGGCAAGGAGAGGGAAAGATACCACTGATGGGATGAGAAGGGTAGGGAAGAACCACTGATGTTGTGAGGAGGGAAGGAATCCATGATGGGAATGGGAAGGAGGATGGCTGCTGCTCATGATGCTCATGATTGATAGGCAATCATGTTGATTAATAGGCAAAATGCCAAACAGGTGGGAAAATTTGATAAATTTTAACACTGGCAAAAAGCAGCACACACTTCATGTGGACCCTTTCTCTCCATCCAGTTGGCTACCAGGATGCAAAAACATACATTAACAATCAAACCCAAACACATACATGCGCAAAAACATAGTATACACAAACATATGCACACATACAAATATTCAAACACACACAAACATAGAAAAATACAAAACATAACACAAACAAACCTTCAGAAACATATAAAAAGAGACCCATGTACAAATACACCACACATTCAATTATACAATTTGCATGAGGTTTGATAATTGTTTAAAAATATAATTTTGGAAGTCCAGATACAATGTGCTCTACGCATTAAAAAAAAAAAGTTGACAAAAGACCAAATGGCTTCTAGAAGCATCCTTTAAAAATGGAAAGCAAATCCTAATAGAAATATGATTTAGCCAAAACCTTTGGTTTGGCCTTTGTTATTAGCAAGCCGTGGGAAATTTTGCTTTCCCACGATTCGGGCCAATTTTATTTCAGATGCCCATGAATCGAATCCCGAAACCCGCCCCAACCCTTCAAATTCAATTATTACAATGGGGGGTTGTAAAAAAACAAACAAAAAAAAACCAACCCCCAAACCCACCCAACCCTTCAAATTTAATTAATTACAATCCCCCCACAACTTGCCGAAATTCCCTGGTGGTCCAGCGGGTGTCCCAGGAGCGATCTCCCCCTCTCAGATCATCGGCTGCAGTAATCAAAATGGTGCTGATGGCCTTTTGCCCTTACCGTGTGACAGGGGCTATCAGTGTCATTGGTAGGCCCCTGTCACAAAACTGGTGTGGGCCATCCATTGCTCCTACCATGTGACAGGGGCCGACCAATGACACCGATAGCCCCTGTCACATGGTAAGGGCAAAGGGCCATCGGCGCCATTTTGATTAGTGGCAGCCAACGACCAGAGAGGTGGAGATTGCTCCAGGAACCCGCTGGACCACCAGGGACTTTCGGTAAGTCTTGAGGGGGGTCGGGCAAGTCTTGGGGGGTCGGGAAGGTGGGGGGTTGCAATTTATTAAATTTGAAGGGTTGGGGTGGGTTTGGGGTTTTTTTTTTTATGTGTCCTTTCTCCCCTCCCCTGAAAACGATAAGAAAACCACACAACATTTCATGGGTTTTCTTATTGTTTCAACGCCTCCCCCCCCCCGAAATGTGATGAAATAGTAAATATCGTCTCTATTTCCTATTTTGTCGCAAACAAATGCACATCCCTAAATCCTAATGAAGAAAATCAGAAAATAAGCAGTGGCAAGATAGATGTGAAACATAATAAGGCAAGCCAAGTTAGAATGATGGTAACTTTTAAACAGGCATTTGGGCACACAAGGACGCGCTTTCATTTGGCCGCACCCAGGGATGCGACCATTTTATAATATGCATGTTTATATGCACGCACGTATGCACAATTTTAAGTGGAAATTCACCTATGTGTGGAAATGCCGCTTCTACTGCATAAGTGGGGGGATTTTAGTAGACACTCACGCTGATATCATTACCAGTTTTCCCAGTTCTTTCCCAGTTTGCACAGGTAAAGGATAGGATTTCCAACTCCCCTAGTTTAAAAGCCTCCCTTCTCCCCTGATAGCACCAAGACTTAAACCCCACTGATCTAATTATCTTCATTTTATTACTTTCTTGTAGGGATGTGAATCGGGTTATCGATCATCTTAACGATCGATTTTGGCTGGGGGGGAGGGAAATCTGATCGTCATGGTTTTTGTTTTTTTTAAATCATAAAAAATCGTAAATCGGGGGAGGGCGGGAAAACCGGCACCCTAAAACCCACCCCGACCCTTTAAAATAAATCCCCCACCCTCCCGAAGCCCTCCAAAATGTTTTAAATTACCTGGGGTCCAGTGGGGGGGTCCCGGCGCGATCTCCCGCTCTCGGGCCACGGCTGCATTAAAAGAAATGGTGCCGGTGGCCCTTTGCTCTTACCATATGACAGGGCA
Source organism: Rhinatrema bivittatum (assembly GCF_901001135.1). Classification (NCBI taxonomy): domain Eukaryota; kingdom Metazoa; phylum Chordata; class Amphibia; order Gymnophiona; family Rhinatrematidae; genus Rhinatrema; species Rhinatrema bivittatum. The sequence goes on along the minus strand of NC_042616.1, from coordinate 672,874,961 downwards.
AAGGTAGCGCCGGCGCCATTTTGGTTCCTGTCACCCGATGTCACGAGTGCAGGAGATCGTTCCCGGACCCCTGCTGGACCCCCAGGGACCTTTGGCCAGCTTGGGGGGGCCTCCTGACCCCCACAAGACTTGCCAAAAGTCCAGCGGGGGTCCGGGAGTGATCTCCTGCACGCGGGCCGTATTGCCAATATTCAAAATGGCGCCGGCGCTACTTTTGCCCTCACTATGTCGACATAGCTTCAGGAGGGTGGGGGATTTATTTTAAAGGGTCGGGGTGGGTTTTAGGGTGCCGGTTTTCCCGCCCTCCCCTGATTTACGATTTTTTGACGATAAATCGGGGAAATTGTTATTGTATCACGGCTCTAACAATTTTTGACGATTTAAAATATATCTGACGATTGTTTTAAATCATCAAAATACGATTCACAACTCTACTTTCTTGTCCTTCATAGCAGAAGTAAAGCTCCGCGGCAGGAGACCCCAATGCTCGCCTATCTGCATAGGTATTCATTCACCCATGCCCTGCCCAGTCCACATCCACACCCCGCCTCTTGTTTGGGTATTTTTTATTTCTGCGTATAGCGGGAGATAAGCACATACTCGTGTAACGTTTAAAATCCACTCGGCGTGCACCAGCCTGATATATTCGCGTATCTCAAAGTTTTGGCGCGCGTTAGGCTTTTAACATTCACCTTAATATCAGCAGAAGCTTGCCAAAGAAGCAAAAACTATGACTAAAAACCTTTTCAAGTACTTAAAAAAAAAACATTGTGAGGGAGTCAGTTGGACCACTAAATGACTAGGGGTAAAAGGGCACCCAGAGAGGACAAGGCCATAACAGAAAAGCTAGATGAATTCTTTGCTTTGGTCTTTGCTGAAGAGAAAGGGAGATACCTACATCAGAACCAATCTTTGATGATGATGAGTCTGAGGTACTGAAGCAAATCATTGTGAAGGAAGGCATTATAGAGCAAACTGACAAATAGCAGCGAATCACCTAGATGTAACCCCTTGTTTGCAGGATTGTTGCTCCTATGGCACATAACTAATTTATACACTTTGGGGCCGCACTGGCTAGCTGATTTCCATTTCAACTGAACTCTTGATCCTTCGGGAGTCATTTTAGAGGGGAGACTCTCGTCTATGGCCCGGACAGTGGTGTGTGATCCTGCGTGTGTTGTTGGTACATAAGAACATAAGAAAATGCCATACTGGGTCAGACCAAGGGTCCATCAAGCCCAGCATCCTGTTTCCAACAGTGGCCAATCCAGGCCATAAGAACCTGGCAAGTACCCAAAAACTAAGTCTATTCCATGTAACCATTGCTAATGGCAGTGGCTATTCTCTAAGTGAACTTAATAGCAGGTAATGGACTTCTCCTCCAAGAACTTATCCAATCCTTTTTTAAACACAGCTATACTAACTGCACTAACCACATTCTCTGGCAACAAATTCCAGAGTTTAATTGTGCGTTGAGTAAAAAAGAACTTTCTCCGATTAGTTTTAAATGTGCCCCATGCTAACTTCATGGAGTGCCCCCTAGTCTTTCTACTATCCGAAAGAGTAAATAACCGATTCACATCTACCCGTTCTAGACCTCTCATGATTTTAATCACCTCTATCATATCCCCCCTCAGTCGTCTCTTCTCCAAGCTGAAAAGTCCTAACCTCTTTAGTCTTTCCTCATAGGGGAGTTGTTCCATTCCCCTTATCATTTTGGTAGTTGTGGCAACTCCTGGAGGTAGCTGCTGGAAAGAGCAGTTCCTTTATCTCCCTGTTACATTTACCTTTACTTTCCTTTCCAAAGTTATGTTTACCCATTCTTTGTAAACCGATGTGATATGCAAATGAATGTCAGTATAAAAAAGTTTTAAATAAATAAATAAATACTGATTAGTTAAAGTCAAATTAAAGTCCATCTTAAATAAGTCTTCCATTACAGCTGATCCTTTGTACAATTAGGGTGTTTCAGTCTGGGTAGATACTCTTTTCTTTAGCAAACTGGTTGAGCTTCCCAATTAGGGATGTGAATTGTACACTAAAGCTCTCCCAGTGCCTTACCTGGGAGTTTTATGTAAGGGACCCCTTCTAGCATAGCAAAAATCCATCTTGCCTGATCCTCCAGCATCTTCCCGAACACCCAGCCCTGTATCTTGGTCCCATGTTATTGGAGATCCAGATGGGGTCTCCCTGATCTTATCTGACTCCTTCTAGTTGATCTGAAAATGTGACTCCTCAGGTTGAAAAGTCTAAAGGCAGGAACCTGCTGATCTAACCAAGTTCCCAATGAGGAGGGGTGGCTTAAAACCGCCCCACAACGAAAGACATAAATCTTCCTTCTTCAAAAACTTTCCTAGACTGGTGTGTTGCTGTCACAGGTGCTTGCCACATTCATGGGGAGAATGGGCTCACTGGTCTTCAGCCCAGCCAGTGAGGATGACCTTCCTCAAAGGAACAGAGTTGAACATCGTCTCATTTTTAATAAGATTCTTCCAGCCTTCAAGCATTTCACACAGCAAAGCCTGTCACTGAGCTTCAGTTCTCAAGTGCAAGATCAAAATGGATTCAGGGGAAAAATATCTTTGCCACAGCAAAATACTTAGGCTCCCCTGGCAGGTTGTACACAGAGAATTCTCTCCAAAATGGGAAGCTGAGGCTTCACCACAGAGGGACAAAAACCTACATCTTTCTTGTTCTGTATCTGCTCTGATCTGACTCTAACCACACCTTAAAATGTAAAATGACTGGTTATAAAGAGCTGTCTGCCTGTCTGCCAGTAATGAAAAAGGCCACCGAGTTTATTGGCAGCCATTTTCATTACTGGCAAACGGCCGGTTATGAAAACCGATGCCGAGTTTACCGGCATCGGTCTTCATAACTCGGCGGTCTGCCGAGTTATTTTTATTTTTTTACTTTAAAAAAGAAGTACAGAAAAGCAGTTTCTCTGCTTTTCTGTATTTCTTTTCAATGTGCTCAGCTATTAATGCCTGCTGCAGGCAGACGTTAATATCTGAGCGATAAAAGTACATCTGAGGTGCACATTTATCTTTTTTGCATTTGGCGTGAATGAGTAATAGCCTCATTCACATGCATTTGCATATGATGAACACTAACTCATTCACTCTGTGTTGGACGCATGTTAAATAGGCGCTAATCCCCCTATTGCATTAGAGGGTGGATTAGCACCTATTTAACCCGTGTCCGAAAGTGGGTAAACAGTGTGCTCGGCTGAGCGCACTGTATTGCATCAGCCCCTGAGAGAGAACATAAGAACATAAGAAATTGCCATGCTGGGTCAGACCAAGGGTCCATCAAGCCCAGCATCCTGTTTCCAACAGAGGCCAAACCAGGCCACAAGAACCTGGCAATTACCCAAACACCTAGAAGATCCCATGCTACTGATGCAATTAATAGCAGTGACTATTCCCTAAGTAAACTTGATTAATAGCAGTTAATGGACTTCTCTTCCAAGAACTTATCCAAACCTTTTTTGAACCCAGCTACACTAACTGCACTAACCACATCCTCTGGCAACAAATTCCAGAGATTTATTGTGCGTTGAGTGAAAAAGAATTTTCTCCGATTAGTCTTAAATGTGCTACTTGCTAACTTCATGGAATGCCCCCTAGTCCTTCTATTATTCGAAAGTGTAAATAACCGAGTCACATCTACTCGTTCAAGACCTCTCATGATCTTAAAGACCTCTATGATATCCCCCCTCAGCCGTCTCTTCTCCAAGCTGAACAGCCTTAACCTCTTCAGCCTTTCCTCATAGGGGAGCTGTTCCATCCCCTTTATCATTTTGGTTGCCCTTCTCTGTACCTTCTCCATTGCAACTATATCTTTTTTGAGATACGGCGACCAGAATTGTACACAGTATTCAAGGTGTGGTCTCACCATGGAGCGATATAGAGGCATTATGACATTTTCCGTTTTATTAACCATTCCCTTCCTAATAATTCCTAACATTTTATTTGCTTTTTTGACTGCTGCAGCACACTGAGCTGACGATTTCAATGTATTATCTACTATGACGCCTAGATCTCTTTCTTGGGTGGTAGCTCCTAATATGGAACCTAACATCGTGTAACTACAGCTAGGGTTATTTTTCCCTATATGCAACACCTTGCACTTGTCCACATTAAATTTCATCTGCCATTTGGATGCCCAATCTTCCAGTCTTGCAAGGTCCTCCTGTAATGTATCACAGTCTGCTTGTGATTTAACTACTCTGAATAATTTTGTATCATCTGCAAATTTGATAACGTCACTCATCGTATTCCTTTCCAGATCATTGATATATATATTGAAAAGCACTGGTCCAAGTACAGATCCCTGAGGCACTCCACTGTTTACCCTTTTCCACTGAGAAAATTGACCATTTAGTCCTACTCTCTGTTTCCTGTCTTTTAACCAGTTTGTAATCCACGAAAGGACATCGCCTCCTATCCCATGACTTTTTAGTTTTCGTAGAAGCCTCTCATGAGGGACTTTGTCAAACGCCTTCTGAAAATCCAAATACACTACATCTACCGGTTCACCTTTATCCACATGTTTATTAACCCTTCAAAAAAATGAAGCAGGTTTGTTAGGCAAGACTTCCCTTGGGTAAATCCATGTTGACTGTGTCCCATTAAATCATGTCTTTCTATATGCTCTACAATTTTGATCTTGAGGATAGTTTCCACTATTTTTCCCGGCACTGAAGTTAGGCTCACTGGTCTATAGTTACCCGATCACCCCTGGAGCCTTTTTTAAATATTGGGGTTACATTGGCCACCCTCCAGTCTTCAGGTACAATGGATGATTTTAATGATAGGTTACAAATTTTAACTAATAGGTCAGAAATTTCATTTTTGAGTTCCTTTAGTACCCTGGGATGCATACCATCCGGTCCAGGTGACTTGCTACTCTTTAGTTTGTCAATCTGGCCTACTACATCTTCCAGGTTGACAGTGATTTTGTTCAGTTCGTCTGACTCATCACCCCTGAAAACCAACTCCGGAACTGGTATCTCCCCAACATCCTCACTAGTAAACACGGAAGCAAAGAATTCACTTAGTCTTTCTGCAATGGCCTTATCTTCCCTAAGAGCCCCTTTAACCCCTCGGTCATCTAATGGTACAACCGACTCCCTCACAGGTTTCTTGCTTTGGATATATTTAAAAAAGTTTTTATTATGAGTTTTTGCCTCTATGGCCAACTTCATTTCAAATTCTCTCTTCGCCATGTATTTCATTTATAGTACCAGTCAAAGAAGATAATGAGAATTCCATCGATGAAAGAACTCTCAAAATACTATCCAGAGAAACAGGGGAGGGTTTAGGTGTGCAGAGTTGAGCAGCCAGTAAAGCAGCAGATGGATTTGCGTGAAGATTGGTAGCCATAGGGGGCAAGGAAGAGATGGAACTTGCCTTGGATAAAGGTTGCTCATCACCGACATCTGGGCGATCTTCCTTACCTCCCTCAAAGGACCAGTGCTGAGCTCCCCGAAAATATGCCCCACAGGTTGTTCCTATAAACATCATCATACCCCCAGCAATGCTACTCTGATTTCAAACCAACAGACCCAAGGTGCTTTCAGTTGATGTGACTGTGGAGAATGCCGGGGAGGGAAGAAACCTGGCATTGGAGCTGAGTGATACTTCTGTTTCCACCTGTAGCTGCTGGGCGTGGGCGGCTCCCTCTAAAACAGCAGGAAAAAAGTCTAACCCCAACAAGATTTGAGAAAGCTGAAGGAGCTCCGGAATTGCCATTTTCCAAATCTGGGTAAGCTGTGGGTGAGTAGGGGGAGCCCCCTGAAGCTTTTCCTTCCACTTAACCATTCAAGTGGTTAAAGTTGCAGGAAAAAGCAACACCAGCAAGCGGTGGAAAGCGCCTCTCAGCGTTTCTGTGAAGATGACTTTTAATGTGTCCTTCTTATGGTTTACCTCCCTTCTCATTTCTCTTGAACCATTATCCATGGTGAAAAAACTGTTCCCCTTACAAGATTAGAAAACTGGAATGGAATTCCAGCATATATTCAGCAAATAGAAGAAAATCCCCAAGCCTACTGCAAGACAGTTCTCCTTATATATAAAAACATCCAATTTCAAACTTGAAAAAATGTATCTCTATCTCAAGGAGTGTAGCCCTTTGAGTCCTTGTATCAAAAAGTATCAAAGCTTCTTACCCTTGACTCTTCAATTCACTCAGGCAATCAGACTCTTGCCCCAAATCCTCAGGGACCTTCCCTTCAAACTGGTCAAGTCGAAGACCAAAAAATCCTTTAATCCAAAAGTTCCTTGAATCTCAAAATTACCAAAGTGATGAGCCGAAGGCCCATCCAGAATGTATTCCACACTCTCCCTTCTGAGACCCTGTGGAAAGTCCTACAACTTCTTTCTCCTCATAGATCTTGAGAGGATCCAAAGCTCTCCCAAAAGTATTTGAAATCCTGAGGGGAATATAAAAATACTAAATCCTCTTGCTTGAGGTCCTGTAGGAATCTTTAGATGCCTCCTTCCCTCCTGGCTGCTTCAGCTGCACCTAACCCTCTGAAGTTCTGGGCATGCTCCTAGGCAAGACAAGACATACCTCCATATACCCCCCCCCCCCCCCCCCCCCCCCCCAAAAAAAAAGTGAGGCACATATGAAGGAATAAAAAAATACAAAACCTCTCTTAAAGTCATTGAATATTTCAATTACAAGGCCAATATTATTGACTGCTTGACTCCCCGTCACAGAAGGTCTATTATGTCAATGCCATACACTCTATGTCTCCAGTCTTAATTTTTAGACTTCTGGTATTTACATAAAGACACCTAAATGTATTGTTTTTATTCTTCTTCACAATCTGCTTACTAGCAATTGATTCAGTTAATTTCATATCCACTTTTTCCATATCCATATTCTCAGAATGCTCTAAATTTCCTAATTTTGATGGTATCCTTTTTAGAAACTCTGATTTGAACCATATTTCCCTAAGCAACTGTCAGCTTTCCACCATTTTCTAGTTTAAAATGTTTTTATATCCTTTTAAATTATTAGTCTCAGCAACAGGTTTCCATTTTGCTTAAGGTGGAGCACATCTCTCTGTAATAGATTCTCCTATTCCCAGAAACTTCTACAATCCCTAATGACTCTAATGTCCTCATCCCTGTACCATTGTCTCATCTACTATTCAGACTCTGGAGTTCAGGCTGTCTCTGAGATCCTGCCCATGGAACGGAGGATTTCCAAAAATGGTACCCTAGAAGTTCTAGATTTTAAATACATTTCCTATCTAGCAGCCTAAATCTATCTATCCTATAGCACCTTACTCCTACACTTTCCTATGTCAATGGTACTCACATGAGCCATGACAGCTGGATCCTCCCTCAATTGAAATTATATCTAAAATTCAGCAGCAGAAGAGTTCTGACAAACTTTTAGGGTCATTCATCAAAATGCGTTATGATGTTAACGCACATGTTAACGCACATGTTAACTGTTATCATGGCATGTGCTACTGTTATTGCATGCATTAATGCCATAACGCATGCGATAATAACAGTAGCACATGGCATGAATGCAAATTTTTGGAAGGGGTGGAATCTGGGTGAGATTTATGAAAATGAGGGACGATATCATACTGTGCAATTGCATAGTTTTGGGTTTTTTTTTACTGCATTTGATCTGAGATATCACATCAGTTTATATTCAGGTACTGTAGGTATTTCCCTATCAATCTAGGTTTTTGTACCTGAGGCAATGGAGGGTAAAGTGACTTGCCCAAGGTCACAAGGAGCAACCATTGTCTTCTCGTTTGTAGCCCACTGCTCTAACCACTAGGCTATTCCTCCTCCTGACATTGATTAGTTTTAATGCTGGAAATAACTACATCCTTTCTTCTCATGTTAAGTTGTGCAATATCCACAAAATGGCTGTAATGGAATTCATGATAAATTTTTAGAATTGAATTTTGGCTATTTATGGGCTTGACAGTGAGAAGGAAAGGAGTGTGTGGGGGGGGGGGGGGGAGAGAGAGAGTCTCTAGGGAGTTTCTCACGGTGTGCAATAATAAATAATCTCAATAGCAAGACCATCTGATAGCTCGAGGTGAGGTATTGGTGGTGGCTTAGGGTTTAAGGGCCAGTTTCTCATGTAGAGTGCGATGTACGAACAGAACAGTATACCTTGGTGAAGATTTGACATCATTTGGAGTGAGGAAAGTCTCACAAAGATGAAAATTTGCACTATGTTATCTCGCCTAGCTTGATGGTACCCTGTTATAGAGGCCGTCAAGCTAGGGTGAGAGAACATAGTAGAAATGACATCTTTTTGAGACTTTCCTCACTCCAAATGATGTCAAGTCTTCACCAAGGAGTCTGTGCTGTTCATACGTGGCACTATGTGAGAAACTGGCCCCTAAACCCTAAACCACCATCTCACCTTGAACTATTAGATGGCCCTCCTATTGAGATATAATATTTGAAGGTAGTCTCTCTCTCCCTCAATGTGAAGCGGTATGTTATCACATGGTGCAGTAATTCTAAAATTTCCCTAAACACACCCATTTTTCTTATCGCAGGTGTTATCCATGCGTTAATAACGCATTTTGATGAAACTAGGGATTTTCAACGCAAAAGGGAATTTATGGACATGTATGGTTTATGCGAGTCAGAATTCTTACAGGAAAGGAAAGTCTCCCCCGCCCCCCCAACACACAAACTTATGAGTTCTATATAAGAGAAAAAGGAAATGGGGTAGGTAGCAGAAAAATTAAGTTCAATTTCCCTCCTCCTCCTTCCATGTCTGAAATTTCCATCACTCTCTCCCGACACCCAAATCAATCCTCTCTCTTCTTTCCTGACCCTATAAACAGGCCATTTTCTGCTCCCCCTTCTCCTATTCCAGATTGTTCTTCTGTTGTCCCTTTCCCCACCTCTGTTGTCCTTTCCTACTTTCTAGGCCAATCTTTTCCTCTTATTTCCTGCTCAAAGACAGGACCTGCCCTCTCCCATTATCCCCCCTCCCTACCCAGCCAATTATCTCCTTTGAATGACAGGAGAAGAAGAAAGAAAGGTCATTCCACTGGGGCTAGATTCTTAATTTGACCACATGGTCAAATTAAGAATCTAGCCCCAGTGGAATGGGGCACAGTAGTTGCAGACAGTTCAAAGAGCCAGTGGTTGCCATGCAACAGAAATAGGAGGATGAAGCATCAAAGACCACTACTCTCCTTCTCCTGCACTGAATGATGAGCAGAATCAGCAAAAGAGAGATGCATCACAAAACCAGCCAGCTGTCATTTCCTCCTGATTTCCTGTGATTCTGCAGGGATTTCTCTATGATAGGGGAATTCTGCAACTAGGGTCATATTTTGAGCAGAAACATTGGGGATCACGGATTCTCCCACACACATACCAAAACACACATATATAATCATACAAATATAACAATAATACCTCTATGTGCAATGTGTAGTTTATCAGAAGTCCAAATTTTCAGCACATACTCTCTCACCAATAAAAAAACAAACAAACCGCTAATATGTTACAGTATATTAGGAAACATTATTTTAGGATCATATTTTTTCGTTTCCTCCATTTTATATGTCTTAAGGATAGGGAATTATTCCATGTGAATATGTTACTAATATCTCTGAGATCTCTTTTTTTGTGTGAAAGAAGAGGACTTTTTATTCCCTAGTGGGACTTCTAGAGGAGTTAGAGCCGTGTGGAGAGTATTTAGAAAGTCCATAAGAACATCAGAAATTGCCATACTGGGTCAGACCAAGGGTCCATCAAGCCGAGCATCCTGGTTCCAACAGAGGCCAAACCAGGCCACAAGAACCTGGCAAATATCCAAACACCAAGATGATCCCATGCTACCGATGCCAGCAATAACAGAGGCCATTCCCCAAGCCAACTTCATCAATAGCAGTCAATGGATTTCTTCTCCAAGAACCCATCCAAACCCCCTTTGAACCCAGCCACACCAACCGCCTAGGCTTAGCCCCTTCTATTCAACTGATTTAAGTACATGATTTTTAAATTTCTGAGCCATTTTTCACTATTCTGCACTGTTGGACTGCTTATTTTTACATATAGTAAAATTAGTTTTGTTTTGGAACACAGCACTTATTTTTTGTTACTGACTTTGATCTACTGGGTCAAGCAGGTTAGGTTGTCCGCACTAGCAGAATCTGATTTCCAGATGCAGCCTTGAGTGGAAAAGTACTCTACAGTCTCTAAAGTATAGCCTCTTGTCAAATGGGGTTTACAAACAGAGAAATAGATAGATAGATAGACAAATAGATAATTGACTTAAGAAATACAATAAATTGACTTTGAGATATTACTGTTGTATAGCAAATAGGATGTTATTCTAAGAATCTAATGCACAATTACTTACATAACCTCTCTGTATGTGTAGGGCCAGACATCGAACTTATAAGTAACGTTTGGCCAGTTAATGGATCTTGTGCTAAATGTGGTTGTGCTGTATGATGAAGGAGACTAGTATCACTAGGTGCACCTGCAAAATATGATATGAAGTGTACAAGTTACCTTTAATGAGCATAATTATATTAACAATACCTATGCTGTAATTCACTGGCTCCATTACTGTAAATGCACAGTACTGATAGCTCCAATTGTTGCCTTGCAGGTATTGTATTTATTATATTTGACAAATAACAAAAATATTAAGTATATTATTTTATGTCAATGATTTTCTTCTGATGAATAGTTAGGCAATGCAACCCTTTACTTAAGCATTATATGGAGGTGAGGAACTATTTATAATCAAAATAAACACGTTAACACAAAAAAACAGATTTGGGGGTTAGAACAACCTGTTCTGAAGAATGTTCTGGGATAATGAAAGAGAAATTATGGGACTTGCTCAAGGTCATACAGAAAGTGTTATTCATAAAAAAAAATAGGGTTTTGACAGATTTTCCATTTCTTTCACTTACTTCTTGGTTGCACAGAATAATCCTATCAAAGCAATCTTTCATAAATGGACAAATATTATTAACATTGATATGGAGAGGACTATACTATCATTATATTTTTAATGAAAGCCTTTCTAATGTCATAAATAAAGATAGTATTGTGCCTCTTTGTACACACTAAGAAAACATTGGAAATTCATAGATGATTATGCTGCATTTAGCAATCTGTTAATTAACAATAGTTGAAGTCTTGAGACACTGAATTGATAAATTGACAAATAAAGTAGAATCAACAATAAGAGATTGAGTTCTCTTTACTAAATACAGTCCATGGTATCAATGCAAGAATAGTTATGAACAATATTTTTCCCAGAGGAAGCCTGGACGGAGAGACGGAGGCCTTTGTAGGGACAGAGAGAATATCCCTATTTTGGGGTTCTCTGATGGATATCTCTATTTTAGAGTTCTCTGAGATTTTGTAATCCAGATAGAAAAATGGAAATGTATTAACAGCCAAAATGATCACAAATTTAAATATTTCAAAAAGTAACAGAATGTGTAGTTCAAATTTTATCCATGGCAAGTTGCTGGTGTAAACCTCTAGAAGTCATTTTTCCTTGGAAAAATTAAGACTTTGTAGTCTCTTAGCAAATTACTGTCCTTTGCTTTAGTTCAATTGCCCAAAAGAGCATTGTAATATTTTGTATTTCTATTTGTTACTAAATCTTTTGTTTTATTTATTTGGATTAAAAGTAAAGGGCAGGATTTTAAAAAGGTTATGCGAGTCGGGCCTATCTTATAAGGGCCCGGAGACGCACGTAAAGCCCCGGGACGTGTCTGAGTCCTGGGGTTTGCAAAAAGGAGCATGGCGGGGCAGTCCGGGGGCAGAAGCGGGGCCAGAGGCCTCTGACACAGTGGCCATTGCCGCTGTGTCAAAGGATTGCGTGCCGGCAGGCTGCTGGCGCGCGCAACTTGTGCCTGCCCAGAGGCAGGCACAAAAGGTAAAATAAAAATTTTGGGGGGTTAGAGTAGGGATAGAAGGGGAAAGGTTAGGGGAAGGGGTGGGAAGGTCAGGTTAGGGGGAAGGGAAGTTCCCTTCCAGGCAGCTCCGTTTTTGGAGTGGCCTGGGAGGGAATGGGGGAAGGCAGCTCGGCGTGTGCAAAGTACACAATTGTGCACCCTCTTGCGCGCCGACCCCGGATTTTATAACATGCGCTGCCTGCGCAAGCATGTTATAAAATCGAGAGTACATGTGCGCGCCGGGTAGCGCGTGCACATGTAGGCCACGCACGCTTCTTTTAAAATCTACCCCTAAATGACTAAAATATATTAAAATCTAGAAATGGATGGTGCCGCACCATTTACCCAGACACCATTGGAACAGGGCATCTATGCACTGGTTGGACCACCCCACAATTAATGAATCCCAAAGTAGGAAATGAGTTGCCAGTTGCTATGTGGCTATGTGGCAAGAAGGGCCTTCCTTCTTACAGTCCCCTTTTTTTGCCTTTTCCCCAAGGCTAGTCCCACCAGCTCAGAGAGGTGCTGTGATTGGGTAGGCCCAGCAGCAGGGCAGTTTCAAAGGCTAAAGGAGAGGGCAGACAGTGCCTCAACCTCTTCCTCCTGTCCCCCTCTCCCTTTAAACTGCATTTTGGTGGTGGTTGAGGCCTGGTTCCAGGAGAGGGCTCCTCCAGTGCTGAAGCCTAGACTGGGGATAGGGCATTGGCTTAGAACCCACTGAAAGCATGACACTGCTGTAGCAATCAGCCTTTGACCCAGGGGAGTGGAGGTTGTTGAATGGAAAAATTGACTCCAAGTTCTGTCCCCCCCTGTCTTGGTGCTGCAGCCATTTTGGGAAACCTGGGATTTGTTAAAAGTGTTGGGTGGCATCTCAGTGTTTTGGAGAAAGAGCTATTTGTACCTGTGAAAAACTGGGGAAGTTGTAATGTTGGTATCCTCCTCAGCAAGGCATCAGAATGGACCCTCAGAAGCTAAAAAGTATCTGAGATTGGCCTCAGCCCTTGGGCCTTCAGTCTCTACAAAGGTTTCTTGGCTTTGCCAATTATAATCATTCCTTCATCCATCACTACTCTACTCTGACCGCACCTGTTATAGCTTTGACCCGCAAGGCATCCAATCCCTCTGTCTGGTTGCCTGAGGCCGTAACAGCTTTTCAAGACTTTAAAACCACCTTCCTCCATGAACCATGCCTCCGACATCCTGATCCCAGATGTCTATTTATTGTTGAGGTTGACGCCTCCAACGAGGGAGCTGGGGCGGTCTTAAGCCAGTACTCTGTCAATCAAACGTTACACCCATGCTTCTTTTTTTCTAGGCATTTTTCTCCTGCTGAACGAAACTATGCCATAAGAGATAAGGAGCTCCTGGCTATTAACTTAGCCTTCGAAGAGTGGCATCCCTGGCTCAAGGGAGCTCAGCATCAGGTCACGGTGTACACCGATCACAAGAACCTCGATTACCTGCACAATGCTTAACGCTTGAATCACCGTCAGGCTCACTGGATCCTCTTTTTCACCCAATTTAACTTTCTGCTTTGCTACCGACCAGCCAATAAGAACTGCCGTGCTGATGCTCTCTCCAGGTCCTTTGTCCCTGAGGATGCTCCGGACGCTCCTCATCACATCCTTAAAATGTCCTGGCCAAATTCTGGAGGTGGACCTTGAAGCTGCCTGTTAACTACCAAACTGTTGCCATTACAATATCCAGTGTAGCCATTTGATATCTGATGCTGAGTGTGTGCATTACTTTTGCCCCATCCTACACTGACATTATTGGAGTGTCTGGGCCAAGTTCTATGGATGGATCACAGAGACTTCTCATGCCACTTAATGCAAAAAAAAGAAGCTTTCTCCTTTGTGTGCAAGGAGCCTGCCTTAAAATTCTGTTAAACTATAAAATTATCTTTCTTACCTGCTTTAAGGTAGGCAAAGACTGCAAGTTCTGCAGTTCCTCACAATCTGCTGCCTGTTATAATTTGGTGTGGTTGTGGACCCTGGGCCTTAGTGAGAGTTGGTTCCACCCACAGGGAGGATCCCTGTGGGGACTCATTGCAGTAGGCGTGGCCTCAGTAGAGACGGACACAGATGAGATAGGCTTTATTGTACTGGAGTCGTGGGAAATACCCACAGCATGGAGAGAAGACACTGTCCAAAGTAGTAAAGTAGCTCAATGCAGATATCCCCAGTAGTGGCCCGTAGAGCGGGTATGCCAGGGAAGTCTTGATCTGATGGTAACTCTCTGGAGGGATCTGGTAGTGGCCCGCAGCACGGGGTATGCTGAGGATAGAAGTCCAGAGAGGATAGAAGTCCAGAGAGGTGCAGAAGGTCAGCAGAGCGAAGTAGATGATGGTACTTACTCCAGAGTATAGAAGGGTAGCTGGAATGAGCACAGTAGTGGCCCGAGGCACTGGTTACGCTGGCAGTTCCTTCAGCTAGGAGGTAAAAGCAGAAGTAGAATTCAGTAGGCTGAACTCACAATGTCCTGAATCAGGAAGATAAGAATCTCCAGTCAGGAAGGCCCTCCAAGGAGTGGATAGCCAGAATGTGACAAAGCCCCAAGGAGCAGGTACCTAAGGCATTCTAGTTCAGGAAATAGTGAAGTGAAGCATCTCCGAATGGAGTGGACTAAGCAGGAAGGAAGTCCTTGCTAACTTGAAGGAAGCTTAGGCTGGCTGGGTTAAATACATCAAGCGGGTAACGTCATGCGGAGGGGACGCCCCCGAGGTTCCCGCCATGACGTCAATAAGAGAGGGCCTGGCACGCGTGCGTGTGCCCTAAGTAATCCCCAACTGAAGATGGCAGATGGGTTTGCCCACACTATACCGGGGACGCTGAGGAAGGTGGCATTTGCAGGCTGAAGCCACCATGGCCTTGAGAATCTCTGTAGCAGGGAAAAGAGAGGTGAGCAGCTAAGGCCACAGCCATCTGTGACCGACAGGCACAACACTATCCCCCTTCTTAGGGGATACCCAGGGGGTATTGGCTTCCTTGGATGAGTTAGATGAAATTGTTGTATGAGATCCTTGTCAAGGATGTTTTTAGAAGGACCCCAGCTGTTTTCTTCCGGCCCATATCCTTCCCAGGATAATAGGTATTTCCAATGCTTTCCACATTTGTGTATGTCTAAGATCTCATCCATGTAATGTCCTCTTCTGAAGTCAGAGGCTGTGGATCTGGGATCTTCTTTGAGAGGATGAATGGCTTCAAAAGTGATACTTGGAAGGCGTTGTGTATTTTCATGGAAGTGGGTAATCGCAGGCTATAAATTATGGGTCCCAGGCAGCAGAGAATAGCGAAAGGGCCAATGTAGCATGGAGCGAATCGAACAGATGGCAGCTTGAGATGGATGAATTTGGTACTGAGCCATACCTTGTCTCCTGGCTAGGATTTAGGTGCTGCTCTGTGATGAGCGTCATAATATTTCTTGGCCCATTGTCCAGTCTTCTGCAAAAGGCCTTTGGTTTGGACCCCGAGCTGATGGAGTTCTTCAGCTGAAGCCTAGGCTGCTGGCTATGGAACAGACAAGGGTATTGTAGTGGAGGTAGTGGCTGACGGCCATACACTATCTGGAAAGGTGTTGATCCAGTTGCGGCAGATGGGTGTGAATTCAGGGCGAACTCAGCCCATGGGAACAGCTCTGTCCAGTCGCTTTGTCTGGAGTTGACGTAGAAATGAAGGAACTGTTTAAGTGTTCTTTAGGTTTGACCGTTTGACTGAGGGTGGTATGCAGACATCAGGTCAAGAGAAATATCAAACTTCATGCAAAGAGCTCTCCAGAACTTTGCCGTGAATTGTTCACCTCTGTCTGAAAGGATATGGTTCAGCATGCCATGCAGGCGAAAGATATGTCATATAAACATCTTGGCCAATTCTGGAGCAGATGGGAGTCCGGGTAATACCACAAAGTGCGCCTTTTTCGAGAAGCGTTCTACAGTAACCCATATGGTGTTGTTTCCATTGGACACTGGTAGGTCAGTGACAAAGTCAGTTGTGATATGCGTCCATGGTTCCTCTGGACTAGGTAAAGGCTGGAGAAGGCCCCAAGGGCGACCAGCCGGAGGCTTATATCTTGCACAGGTGATACAAGATGCTACATATGCTTGCACGTCCTTCTTCATTGAAGGCCACCAGTAGAATCTCTCTAGGGTGGATAGCATATGGGCTTGTTCCAGGTGACCAGCTAGACGAGCATCATGAGACCATTTAAGAAGTTTCTTTCTTAAGGACATGGAATTACTATCTTCCCAGCTGGAACAGAATGGGTAGCAGCAAGAATGACCTTATCAGGGTTGATTATATGGCAAGGTGCATCCGGAACATCCTCAACAGTGAAGGATATTGAGAGAGCATCTGTGCGTGTGTTTTTGTCAGAAGGGCAGTACTTGAGTAGAAAGTCAAACCGATTAAAAAACAAAGACCATCGAGCTTGTCTATGATTAAGTTGTTGCGCATGGAACTTCGCCCCTTCAATATTCTCATCAGTTACTAGTCTCCTAGTATTTTAATTTAATACATTCTTAAGGTTTCTCTTTTTCCAGCTGAATTCAGCTTCCTAGTTCATGGTCCTTGTTATTATGTAACTTTCTTACTTTTCTGCTTTACCTCCACTAATTATAAAAAGTTGTTCCTTTGTTATGTTATGTTACACTGATCTACCCCTGTTCGATGTAAACCGACCTGATATGGTATTTAACCTTGAAGGTCGGTATAGAAAAATGTTAAATAAATAAATAAATGTCGCAGATAATACAAGTTTTTGTGGTCTGTGTATACAGTTATCTGATGTTGTGCCCCCTCTAACCAAGGGTGCCACTCTTCAAATTCTAGCTTAATAGCCAATAGCTCTTTATCTCCTATGCCATAATTTCTCTCGGCAGGAGAAAAACACTGGGAAAAAAAAGAGCAGGGGTGTAGAGTATGGGTATCACTGTTCTGGCTAAGAATGGCCCCTACACCGACATCGGAGGCGTCAACCTCGACTATAAATGGACGTCGAGGGTCCAGGTGGTGAAGGCAAGGTTTTTTTTAGAAAAGCTTCTTTGAGGGTTTGAAAAGCTGCAACAGCTTTTGGAGACCACTGTGAAGGGTTGGCTCCCTTCCTTGTCATGGTGGTGAGTGGTGCCGTCAAGATAGAGTAGTTTCGGATGAATGTGCAATAATAATTAGTGAAGCCGAGGAAGCAGCAGAGTGCTTTGAGACCAGTGGGTTAAGGCCAGTCCTGAATACTTTTGATCTTTTATAGATCCATCTGGAACCCTCTACTGGACACCACGTAGCCCAAAAAGGGAACGGACTCCTGATGGAAAGTGCATTTTTCGAGCTTGGCATAGAGACAGGTATCACATAGTCTTTGCAGGACTCTGGCAACTTCTGTCTGATGGCTTTGCAAATCCTGGGAGACAATTAGTATGTCATCTAAATACACAACCACACATTGGTAAAGCATATCTTGCAGAATCTCATTCATCATATTTTGGAATATGGCTGAGGCATTACACAGGCCAAAAGGCATGACCGTGTACTCGAAGTGGCCATTGTGCGTATTAAAGGCCGTCTTCCATGTGTCTCCTTGATGAATGCAGACCAGGTTGTTTGCCCCTTTTAGGTCTAGTTTTATGAAAATCTTGGCCCCCTGGAGTCTGTCAAATAACTCTGAAATCAGAGGTAAAGGATAGTGATCCTTAATAGTAATTTTGTTGAGTTCTCTGTAGTCTATACATAGACAAAGAGATCCATTCTTTTTGCCGACAAAAAAGAATCCAGCTCTGGCTGGTGACTTGGAAGGCCGGATAAAACCCTTTTCCAAATTTTCTTGAATATAGGCCGACAAGGCTTCAGTCTCTGAAAGAGAAAGCGGGTAGACCGTTCCTCTAGGGGCCTCCGAACCAGGCTTTAAATTAATCGCACAATCGAAGGACCTGTGTGGTGGCAATATATCCGCTGCTTGTTTTGAGAACACATCTTGAAATGATGAGTATTGTGACAGCAGACCAGGGAGAGAAGTAGAGGTAGACATGCAGGGTATAGGTGTTACTCTCTTCAGGCATCAGTTGTGACAGGCCGCTCCCCATTGTGAGAGTTCCATGGTGCCACAGTCAAACTGGTGTGTATGGTCTTGCAACCAGGGTAGGCCAAGCACTATTGGATGAATGGCTTTGTCAAGAACCAGAAATGAGATGGTCTCAGTATGAAGAGAACCTGTACGAAGGCATATAGGTTGTGTGGTATAAGAAACTTCTCCTGGAAGAGGCTTGCCGTGTAAAGAAGAAAGGAGCAATGGAGTTGGTGTTGGTATGATAGGAATTTGAAGATGTTCTACCAGTCTCTTTAGAATAAAATTGCCACCTGCACCAGAGTACTAGGGTCTGAAATTCGAGGGTTCCGGAGATAATTGAGACTGGGAGAGTCAGTGGAGCAGATGGTGAAACAAGACCTAGGAAGAGTCCTCCCGCAGATCCTAGGTCTACATGTTTCCCGGACAGATGGGGCATCATTGACCTGCATGGCCAGGTTGTCCACAGTACCTAAGTGCTTAGGGTAGCGTCTCTCTTTGGCAGTAAGGTGGCTGCAACCTAGTTGCATGGGTTCATCTTCTTCAGCGACGGGCGGAGATGGAGTCAGCGGGGCAGGTGTAGGTCATGAGCGTATACTCCCTAATGAAAGTTTCTTAGGACTCTTTACCTCAGCTGAATGCTCACGCAGGCAATGATCAATTCTGCCAGTTAGGTCAATGAGTGAGTCCAAGGTATCAGGCAAATCATGTGCGGCCAATTCATCCTTGATACGAGAGTAAAGACCCTCTAGGAAAATTGAACGTAGGCACCCCAGGTCCCAATGAAGCTCTGAAGACAGGGTCTTAAATTCAATAACATAGTCCAGAAGTGGCTTAGCTCCTTGTTGGAGATGCAAAAGAGCGGACCCAGTAACCGTCTTGCGAGCTGGATCATCAAATACTGACTTGAAGAGAGCAAGAAACTCTGGCAAGTCACTGAGGATTGGATCATTGCGTTCCCATATAGGTGAAGCCCAGGCCAGAGCACTTCCATCTAGAAGTGACAGGATATATGTGGTCTTGGTAATGCAGTAGGGAATTAAAATGGTTGTAGAGAGAAGTGCATACAGCACTGGTTGATGAAGCCCCTACACAACAGGGAATCTCCCGAGAAGCGAGTGGGGGCTGATAGAGGTACAGCAGTTTGAACGGAAACCACTTGTGACGAGGCATCTTTATCAGACATGGTAGAAGTATTCAGTTATGAACTCCTGATTGAAAGCAGTTGTCAATGTCTCTAAGGTCCTCTGTTGTTTAGCAATACATTGGGCCAGGCCAGGAATGGCCTGCAGGACCTGAGCTGGGTCCATGGAGTTAGCAATCTGTTAAAATCTGGTGTGGTTATGGACCCTGGACCATAGTGAGAGTTGCTTCCACCCACAGGGAGGAACCCTGTGGGGATTCACTATGGTAGGCGTGGCCTCAGTAGAGACAGACATAGATGAGATAGGCTTTATTGTACTGGAGTCGTGGGAAATACCACAGCATGGAGAAAAGACACTGTCCAAAGTAGTAAAGCAGATTAATGTAGATATCCCTGGGAGTGGCCCGCAGAGCAGGGTATGCCTGGGTAGTCTTCTCCTGATGGTAAGTCTCTGAAGCGACCTGGTAGTGGCCCGCAGTGAGGGGTATGCCGAAGATCAGCAGGTAGAAGTCCAGAGAGTTGCAGAAGGTCAGCAGAGTGAAGTAGATGATGGTACTTACTCCGGAGTGTAGAAGGGTAGCTGGAATGACCACAGTAGTGGCCCAAGGCACGGGGTATGCCGGCGGTTCCTTCAGCTAGGAGGTAGAAGCAGAAGTAGAATTCAGTAGACTGAACTCAAAATGTCCTGAATCAGGAAGATAAGAATCTTCAGTCAGGAAGGTCCTCCAAGGAGCGGCTAGTCAGAACATAACAAGGCCCCCGAGGAGCAGGTACCTAAGGCATTCTAGTTCAGGAAGTAGTGAAGTGAAGCGTCTCCAAATGGAGTGGAATAAGCAGGAAGGAAGTCCTTGCTAACTCGTAGGAAGCTTAGGCTGGCTGGGTTAAATACATCAAGCGGGTGACGTCATGCGGAGGGGATGCTCCCAAAGTTTCCGCCATGACATCAATAAGAGAGGGCCTGGTGCGCGTGCGTGTGCCCTAAGTAATCCTCGACTCAAGATGGCAGACAGGATTGCCCACACCGTCCCGGGGACGCCGAGGAAGGCGGCGTTTGCAGGCTGAGGCCGCCATGGCCTTGAGAATCACTGTAGCAGGGAAAAGAGAGGTGAGCAGCAAAGGTTGCAGCCGTCTGTGACCGACGGGCGCAACGCTGCTCTTTTAACAATTTTGAATATTTTTTATCTCATCACCCGTTACTTTTTCCAGATCATTTATGAATATATTAAACTGCAAAAGTCCCAGTATAGATGTCTGCAGCACTCCTCTAAAGAGTTTTCTCCTTTTGAAAAACTGACCATTTAGTCCTCCCCTCTGTTTCCCACCTTTCAACTGATTTCCAGTTAACAATAGGATACTGCATCGTATCCTACAAAATGTTTAATTCCTGAGGAATCTCTCATGGCAGACTTTATTAAATGCCTCTGAAAATCTAAATATATTATATCAACTGGTTCACCTTTATCTACTTGTTTATTTGCACCCCCAACCCAGACACAATGGTGGAAGTTATCAATTCTGGGGGGGGGGGGGGGGGAGGGGCAGTTAGTTGTGTGAAAGGGCCTGGGTCACTACTAATTTCAGAGGAGGACCAGACGGCTGTTGGGAATCAACCAATAACTTTTATGCATACCTGGGTTTTATATGCTATCTAAGCTGTCCTGGCCCCGGTGTTGTGGCAGAATGGCAATCTCTAGTAGGGATGTGAATCGTGTCCTCGATCGTCTTAACGATCGATTTCGGCTGGGAGGGGGAGGGAATCGTATTGTTGCCGTTTGGGGGGGTAAAATATCGTGAAAAATCGTGAAAAATCGTGAAAAATCAAAAAAACGTAAAATCACAAAACCGGCACATTAAAACCCCCTAAAACCCACCCCCGACCCTTTAAATTAAATCCCCCACCCTCCCAAACCCCCCCCCCAAATGACTTAAATAACCTGCGGGTCCAGCGGCAGTCCGGAACGGCAGCGGTCCGGAACGGGCTCCTGCTACTGAATCTTGTTGTCTTCAGCCGGCGCCATTTTCCAAAATGGCGCCGAAAAATGGCGGCGGCCATAGACGAACACGATTGGACGGCAGGAGGTCCTTCCGGACCCCCGCTGGACTTTTGGCAAGTCTTGTGGGGGTCAGGAGGCCCCCCCCCAAGCTGGCCAAAAGTTCCTGGAGGTCCAGCGGGGGTCAGGGAGCGATTTCCCGCCGCGAATCGTTTTCGTACGGAAAATGGCGCCGGCAGGAGATCGACTGCAGGAGGTCGTTCAGCGAGGCGCCGGAACCCTCGCTGAACGACCTCCTGCAGTCGATCTCCTGCCGGCGCCATTTTCCGTACGAAAACGATTCGCGGCGGGAAATCGCTCCCTGACCCCCGCTGGACCTCCAGGAACTTTTGGCCAGCTTGGGGGGGGGCCTCCTGACCCCCACAAGACTTGCCAAAAGTCCAGCGGGGGTCCGGAAGGACCTCCTGCCGTCCAATCGTGTTCGTCTATGGCCGCCGCCATTTTTCGGCGCCATTTTGGAAAATGGCGCCGGCTGAAGACAACAAGATTCAGTAGCAGGAGCCCGTTCCGGACCGCTGCCGTTCCGGACCACCGCTGGACCCGCAGGTTATTTAAGTCATTGGGGGGGGGTTCGGGAGGGTGGGGGATTTAATTTAAAGGGTCGGGGGTGGGTTTTAGGGGGTTTTAGTGTGCCGGCTCACGATTCTAACGATTTATAACGATAAATCGTTAGAATCTCTATTGTATTGTGTTCCATAACGGTTTAAGACGATATTAAAATTATCGGACGATAATTTTAATCGTCCTAAAACGATTCACATCCCTAATCTCTAGCATGGTCATGAAAGATTGAGACATGGACAGATGATTTCTTAAAGATAACAGGGATCTGTCTGCAATGTGGGCCCCAGTATGGTGACTGGCCAATGACCCCTGATATAGTCATGTTATGGTGCAAAGTGCCTGCAGAATTGCTTGACTATGACATGCTCCCAATAGTAGAGATGTGCTTCGTTTTTTTCTGCCGGGTTGTTTTTTGACTCAGATACTTCATGGTAAATTTCGGGTTTTCTCGTTTCGTTTTTTTGAAAAACGAAACGAGGAAACCCGAAACCGGGCCAAAAAACGAAACGGCAAAGGAAGCTTAAAAAAAACCCACCCCAAGCATTTAAAATCATTTTTCTACATACATACAAACTACCCCCCCTGATCCCGATCCCTCCCCAAGACTTACGAAGTACATCCCTGGTGGTCCAGCGGGGTCCCGGGTTCCATTTGCCCTCCGTGCCCGTGCTACTGCAAGCCGTTCTCTTTAAAATGGTGCCGAATAGCCTCTGAACTACCATGTCACAGGGGCTACCGGCGCCATTGGTCAGCCCCTGTCACATGGCTATCGGCGCCATCTTGTGCTCCTGTCATGTGACTGGAGCTGACCAATGGCGCCGAAAGCCTCTGTGACATAGTATGGGCAAAGGCTATCGGCGCCATTTTGATTACTGGCAGCCGACAACGAAATCGCTCCCGGACCCCCGCTGGACCCCCAGGGATTATTGGCAAGCCTTGGGGAGGTCAAGAGCCCCCTCCTGACCTCCCCAAGGCTTGCCAATAATCCCTGGGGGTCCAGCGGGGGTCCGGGAGCGATTTCGTTGTCGGCTGCCAGTAATCAAAATGGCGCCGATAGCCTTTGCCCATACTATGTCACAGAGGCTTTCGGCGCCATTGGTCAGCTCCAGTCACATGACAGGAGCACAAGATGGCGCTGATAGCCATGTGACAGGGGCTGACCAATGGCGCCGGTAGCCCCTGTGACATGGTAGTTCAGAGGCTATTCGGCACCATTTTAAAGAGAACGGCTTGCAGTAGCACGGGCACGGAGGGCAAATGGAACCCGGGACCCTGCTGGACCACCAGGGATGTACTTCGTAAGTCTTGGGGAGGGATCGGGATCAGGGGGGGGTGTTGTATTATAGTTTATTTAAATGTTTGGGGTGGTTTGGGGTGGTTTTTAATTAAAAAAAAAAAAAAAAGT
Organism: Rhinatrema bivittatum; assembly: GCF_901001135.1. Lineage (NCBI taxonomy): Eukaryota > Metazoa > Chordata > Amphibia > Gymnophiona > Rhinatrematidae > Rhinatrema > Rhinatrema bivittatum. Next base: position 672,851,805 of record NC_042616.1, on the reverse strand, counting down.
GCCCCTCTCCCCATGCAAACCCGAAAAACGAAATTTCCCCGAAATTCGGGGAAAATTCTTTTCGGGTTTCGGGCCCTCCGAAACCACAACGAATTGGGAAATTTCGTGTAATTTCCTAATTCGTGCGATAAACGAACCACATCTCTACCCAGTAGTGCCCGGCCAGTAAATGAATCCGGTATAGGACTGTGGTCTTGCTTGCAAGAGGTGGGCTGATGGTTCTGGAAGCAATTGTCCTAAAAATACACCCTAGATTGTTCCTCCCTTCCCCCCCCCCCCCCACCCCATACCTTTACTAAGTTATTTATTTGTTTATTTTTTTGTTTATATACCACTTATCAAATTTCCTAAGTGGATTACAATAGAACATTCACAATAATTAAACATATTTATGTATATAGATATATATTGATAATACATACAGCAGACACCTAGGCTAGATTCCTTTGCAGATCATTAATAAAGCTGTGGCCTTATATATTTCCACAAGATCAAGCAATTTCTGTGCATTGTCTATTGTAACATGCATTATGATATGGGATAAGGATGAGCTTGTTTTAGTCACTGTTGCCATAATTATGTTTTCAAATAATAAAGTAAAAGTAACTTCAATTCAGCTAATACTAGATACCCTTTTATGGCATATGCAAGTGAAAAAACTTAGTACTTTCCTGAATAGCTAATTCTTAACAATGTTCCTATACTTTTATTTTATTCAGATAAGGCAAATAGAATTATGATATAAAAAGTCTATCCAAAACATGCCATGAAATACCATGGTAAAATAACTTACCTCCTAGTAGCATCTCCTGAAGCAGGTTGTCAATTTTAACCATTCCAAAGAGTTTCACAAACTGTATTGCTTCAATCATTTGCCAAGTAATACTCTGGAGTGTGGGTAGTAGTAGAAGTAGTTCTCCAAACCTTCCTCTGGAATCATATTGTCGGTCATTGATATAATCTTCTAAACTCACTTGCACTTGGTATCGCATGTTCTTAATCTTCAATGGGTCACTTAGACCTTTGGCATCTAGATACAAAATTATATAACCTAAGATTCCACATATTTATTATCAAGTGACCAGATAACATTTAGAGGGTAGTTTTAAAGGAATTTTTACAGGTAAAAAACAGCTCTTTCAAAAATTGTACCACTACTGCAGTTGAATAGCCATAATAGAACTAATATCTCAAAACAAATCCACCTAACTCAGATCATTAAATAAATATTGAAACTTTCATGGATGAATATTAGGGACCTTCACACATAGAAGTTGTCTGTAACCAGCTCTTACAATAATTCCTCATTATAATCATTGCTCCTAAAAATATTTTTTATGTAATATTTAGGGACCTTCATTTTCAGTTTTTATTTTATTTTTCCCAGGAATTATGCAGAATAAAAATGTGAAAAGATCAGTGGAGAAAAATGACACATTTTTTTCCCAGATTTTCTCCTTGTTTTGTTCACTATAATAAGCATTTTTACATTTTCAGGAAAAATAAAATAAAAACTAGTAACAAAGCACCTTAGTTTTGAAACTCTAAAATACTTATCCAAAATACAGTATTTATCCACATCTCCAATATGGCCCCATAAAATTTGCTTTAGAGACCTGGTGGGCAAATTAAGGGCAGATTTTCAAAGGGTTACATGCGTAAGATACGCGTGTAACCACCGAAAAGCTTCCCCTTCCACCCCCTGTGTGCGCTGAGCCTATTTTGCATGGGCTCAGCGGCGCGCGCAAGCCCCGGGACACGCGTAAATCCCGGGGCTTTCCTGGGGGGGGGCGTGTCGTGACCGGCGCATCATCGGGGGCATTCCGGGGGCGGGGCCGCAGGCATGGTTCCGGCTCAGGGGCGTTCCTTAGAGAATCCAGGCCTGAGTGTGTAAATTCTCAGCAATACCATTTGAACCAAATAGAAGGTGTATCTGTGTGAGCATAGGTTTTCCAGGATAATTTTAACAATGAAAATGAGTGAGGCTAAAAAGTACCTATAGACTTTACATTGGCTGAAAATTGACCCCTTCAATATAAAACATGCATAATACGATTAGCATATACTGCACTGTACATGATTATCATAATAGTTACTATGACTGCTTCAGTGAGATTTGAATTTAAATATAAGCACAAAGAAATTAAATAATTTGCTCAGATTTGCACAGTAATTGGCGGCTGGGGAAGTAAAATGGGCGTTCCAATCTTGCAGACTGGTGTTCTCAGCTTGAAATTATACTGTAAGTCCTGTTCTGTAAATAAATATTATGGGGTCCATTTTGAATAACCCAAAAAGTGTGAAAGTTAACCATGTAAGTATACCCCAATAGTCAGCAGAATATACCCAGACAAGTGTTCTGAGGAATATATTCAGCTAGAATTACCAGGGAAAACTTAGCCAGGTAACTTTAGGACAGTTTTCTCAGAACAGACTTACCCAGCTAAGTTCATTCTGCTAGGGTTGAATATCATCAGCACTACTCAGATACGTTTTAGCTGTGCCTTTCCCTCACCCCTATCCTGGCTCTTATTATTATTATCTAGTTAAATTGTAGCCAGGTAATGGCTGACCATTCTAAAAAGTATCTGCTAAGCAGGGTGGGAATTTAAAAGTTGGGGTTTGCCTGACTAAGTAAAAAAGTCATAGGGATATCTGACATCTGAATATCAATCTCAACAGAAGACCTATACAACACTTGAGCCCATGCTTTGTTTGAAGTACAAATCAATGGAACAACATACCTGGATCAAAAAATACAACTGCCTTCAAACAAGCATATTCATTATCATCAATCTGAATTTCCTGGAAAGGTCGAACAAGCTCATCTAGAATTCGGTTGGCCACTCTGCTGATCTCGAGTTCTGAGCTATTACGAAGAATAACATAGCCATTACCTTAAAACAAAGATAGCACCATCAATATCTGTTCATTAAAGCAGGAAGTTTCCAATAGAGATGTGAATCGTGTGATCAATCGTCTTAACGATCGATTTCGGCTAAGAGGGGGAGGGAATCGGATCATCGCAGTTTGGGTTTTTTCAATATCGTGTAAATCGTGTAAATCGTGTAAATCGAAAACCGGCACACTAAAACATCCCTAAAACCCACCCCGACCCTTTAAAATAAATCCCCCACGCTCCCGAACCCCCCCAAAATGCCTTAAATTACCTGGGGTCCAGTGGGGGCGAGGGGAAGGGGGAGGGCAGGAAAACCGGCACACTAAAACAACCCTAAAACCCACCCCGACCCTTTAAAATAAATCCCCCACCCTCCCGAACCCCCCCAAAATGCCTTAAATTACCTGGGGTCCAGAGGAAGGGTCCCGCTGTGATCTTTTACTCTCGGACCTCCGGTGCGTTGTAGAAATGGCGCCGGCGCTACCTTTGACCTGTCATATGACAGGGCAAAGGTAGCACCGGCGCCATTTTGTTTTTTTGTCCCCCGACGGCAGGAGCATAGGAGATCGCTCCCGGACCCCCGCTGGACCCCCAGGGACTTTTGGCCAGCTTGGGGGGGCCTCCTGACCCCCACAAGACTTGCCAAAAGTCCAGCGGGGGTCCGGGAACGACTTCCTGCACGCAAATCGCTTTTTCCATACGGAAAATGGTGCCGGCGCTATCTTTGCCCTCACTATGTCGACATAGTGAGGGCAAAGGTAGCGCTGGCGCCATTTTGAATATTGGCAAATCAGCCCGAGTGCAGAAAGTCGCTCCCGGACCCCCGCTGGACTTTTGGCAAGTCTTGTGGGGGTCAGGAGGCCCCCCCAAGCTGGCCAAAAGTCCCTGGGGGTCCAGCGGGGGTCCGGGAGCGATTTCCTGCACTCGTAACGTCAGGTCACAGGAACCAAAATGGCGCTGGCGCTACCTTTGCCCTGTCATATGGTAAGGGCAAAGGGCCACCGGCACCATTTCTCTTAACGCAGCCGTGGCCCGAGAGTGGGAGATCGCGCTGGGACACCCCCCCCCCCCCCACTGGACCCCAGGTAATTTAAAACATTTTGGGGGGGGTTCGGGAGGGTGGGGGATTTCTTTTAAAGGGTCGGGGAGGGTTTTAGGGTCGTTTTGGTGTGCCGGTTTTCCCGCCCTCCCCCCCTCCCCCGATTTACGATTTTTGACGATAAATCAGGGGAATTGTTATTGTATCGCGGCTCTAATGATTTTTGACGATTTAAAATATATCTGACGATTGTTTTAAATCGTCAAAAAACGATTCACATCCCTAATATCAAGAAGTTTAGATCAATTAAACAAAGATATTGCATTCTTGCCTATAATGAGGATGCTTTGGGGTTTCTAACCCCAGTGAAGAATAGATATTTCTTCCAGTTTGCAATAAAATGTTCATTGCAAACAGCCATAATCATTATTCATGTTTACCTAAGTAAAGCATACATCATTATTTCAGGACAACACAATAGCATTCCATTGGTACAAAATTCATGTGACTACCAGATTGCCTTTATCAAAAATGCCTCTCTAAATGGAAAACATTTGTAGAATTAATGTATTTTTCAGATATAATGGTCCTGTTGAAGGAAAATTATGGGTAGCATAACATTTCAAGGGAAGGGACAGAACAGTCATTCACTTCTAAAATCTTCATTTCTTCTAGTTTCAGGAAATATAATTTGTGACAGAACACTTTTGTTCAGATGCGGTTTTCAAAGAAGAAATAAGCACTGGGTCACAGACTGCCTTGACATAGCCCCCTCTTCACTATGAATCCAGTGTCTTAATAATAAGGCAACCTATGTATAACTTGTATTTTATAAAATTACTCATAATTTGAATTTTGAAGCAGATGAAATGTTTTTCTATCCCAAAGTTTTCTTACCTATAATCCTTCTTACATTCACATGAAACTACAGAATATAATGACACCAGTAATAATTCTGGATTTATTACTCAGATTTATAAACCTGAGTTCAAATTGAGCTACATGTCAGGTACAGTAGGCATTTATTTGCCATGGAGCGCTCCCAGTCTAAGGAGCCTATCTACTAAGCTGTTTTAACGTATTTGCATGTGGTAAAACTCGTTTGCATAAGGTAAAAAAAAATGTTAGTACTGCAAAAATGCAAATAACACCTGGAACTTGCACGTTCCACATATTATTTCCTGGACCCTTATCCTGATGCAGCATCAGCATGCAAAGTAGCTTATTGGCTGGTAAATGAGTAGCACAGTACTCAAAAAAATCCCCGTGGACTGTGCTATTCTGGGAAGTGTAACTAACTATCCACCGAGAGCTTATGGAAGACTCATGTGCCTTCCAGTGCTCCTGTGGCAACAATTTTAAAGGAGCCACAAGGCCCAGTAAATGCCCACCCCCTCCCTTCCCACTCCCATACTATTGCTGGTTGTCTAGTGCGCTGCTTCTCAAGTCACAAGAGATAGAGCATTCTCAATCGCCTGCCTGAAAATATGGAACTCCCTACCACCTGATTTGAAAACACAAACCAACATCAAAACATTCTGAAAGATCTAAAAACATTGCTTTTCCACAAAGTCTACATTGACAATCAGTTAAATCAACGATCTAACAACAATCAGTACCACCAACCAAACTCACGCAAGAAAGAAATAGCAACCAACATCAACCAGTGCCATAACACTATGAACTTATAAGAAACAACACAAAGAGACTGCCTCTAAGATGAATACATCTCAATACCTTTACTATCCTCCTTTCTTCCCCCCCATCCCGTCATCCCTCCCACTGTTATTTTTGCAACGATCAGCATTGTTTAATTATCTGTATTCTGTTTGAATCTTGTAAACCGTTGTGATGGCTGCACCGAATGACGGTATATAAAACTCAACAAATAAATAAATACATTCAGTCTTCAGGACACATCCAGCCATTCTGGATATCAGGATATCCACAATGAATATTCATGAGATAGATTTGTATACAATCGAGGCAGGTGCATGCACAGCTGATATCCTGAAAAATACAACTGGCTAAGTGAAAACAATTGGTCTAGTGACTCTCTGTGAGCCCCCACCCCCATCAGCACTGTCACCATGGGCTGTAAAAAAATGTGAAGACCCCCTTAAGCCACATCCCCCAGGTTAGAAGCCCCAGCCCTGGCTGAAAATGCAGGCCCCTCCTTTTCCCAATCCCCTATTTTTCTTCCAGTGGGATTTCCTAGTAAGCCTTATGGAATCTGGGTGAGTGGTGGGAATAGACAGGGGTACATTTTGTAACTAGAGAGAGGGGATGCTAATTTGAGGTGCAGGGGTTAGGAGGACTTTTAGAATTATATCTTTATAGCCTGGAAAGTAATGCCAAGGAGTGGGATCATGGGGTCCTACTAAACCACTCTCTATTCTGGGACATGGGGTAGGGGGCTTTAACTGGGCCTAAACTTAGCTGGCTAACTAAGATAGCTCTTTGACCCAACCAGACCTAAGCAGCTAAGGTAGCCAGCTAACTCTGAATATCTGAGTTAGCTGGTTAACTTAGCCAGCTCACTCAACTCCTCTCAGTTTCGTCCCAGATCACTCCTAACCTAGCCAGTTAGAAAATAGCCAAATAAGTGCCTAAATATTCATTTAGCTGGCTAACTTATCAGTTCGACATCAATCAAAAAAGAGAACAATGCTGATCAATCGCTGTACTGAAAAATACTCTGTGAATTCCAGTTAATCAACTTATTACTTATGTTATGAGATATTTTAACTTTTTATAAATGAAAGAACTTTAAAGCCTACACGTCTGTGGTATAAAATGAATTTTTATGCCCGCTTCTCATAAGGCGACACAATATTTTTTATGTGTAAATAGGTTCACTGGTGAAATTTTTATAGGAATTGGTTGAAAGTTTCATATACTCGTGTAGGTGTCCCTGCACTTCAAATGCATATATAATCATTAACTTCCACCCTCCTCCTTGTGTAAGATATTTTTTACAAAAATGTTTTACTTTTCTTTTAGTATTAAAATCCTAATTGTGTTATATGACATCCATTAAAGCTATTTCTGTGAAGTGTTGCCTTCTAATTTCTTTCACACGACATTGTATATCGATTATTTGTTTACTGTTATAAAATAGTGAGTACCTTAACCCTTCTGTTAGAAGTGAATCTGTTGCTAAATTCCCAACACGTACATGTTTTAGACGGATCATCTTTCCTCAGGGGAGTTTGCTCTATCAAACAAAACTACAACAGATGGGTCGTTACCACACTGTCCTTTGTAGAAAAACCGTGTCCTGATGTAAATATCTCCACTATTCTTGTTATGTTCCACAAGGTTCGCTATTCATAACGTATCAAAATATGGATTTCTTCCACTCTCAAATGTTCTATCAACGCCGGATATCGTCATAAGTTAGCTGGCTAACTTATGAGTTAAACTAGAAAAAGGAAACCAGTGTTAGCTTTAAAGTTGACAATACCATCAGTTATCGCAGAACCAAACGTCTCTACACATTTCTCATTGGAACAGAGAATTCCGGTGTAGGAGGGATTTAAATACCAGCTGAGGACGCCGCCAGGATTGCCCCGATGTGAATAGCTGGAGATGCCATGAAAGACGTTTGGTCCTGCGATAACCGATGGTATTGTTAACTTTAAAGCGACCACTGGTTTCCTTTTTCTAGTTTAATTTGTTGAGTGTGGAAACTCACAGGTTCTTTTTTGCATTTATAACTTATGAGTTAGCCAGCTAAATGACTCTGAATATGGACCTCAATGAGAGTGAGATGGTGGACGTAGAAGAGCAATGGAGAGGAAAGATGGAGAGATGTGGGGTTGGAACAGGAAAAACTGAATGATGAAAGAGATGGTGACAAGAAGAAGTAGAAGTTGTATCCTGAAAGAAATAAGGAAAAGTAGAAGAAAGGGAAAATTTGAAATCAAATGAGAGCTTGATCAAAGTGAGAAGACAAGAAAAGGAAAATGGGAGTTTTCTCTCTACTGCTTTTTTTTTTTTTTGGGGGGGGGGAGGACAGAGTGCTGCTGGCAACCCCTCTTGCATCTCTCTGAATTTATCTTGAATTCTTGGGTGTCTTCTGCTTTCACCAGGCCAGAGATGGAGGCATAACACACTCCAAAGCTGAGCTAAATGAAGGGATCAGCTATTCTGGGATGTACAGTTTCAAAGGGACAGCAGGTAGAAGCAGCAGTCAGTTTAACAGAGAATAAGTGTAGCTATATTGAACCAATACACACCCACAAAGTGAGAGACGTAGATTTTTGCTGCCTCTAAGCATTGTTGGTGCTTTCACCCTGAAACACACTGACAAACATATCTATTTTTTATGAAGTCAATACTCAAAGGGGTTTATCCATCCACCTAATTCTGGGAATTATCCAGACAAATCTCAGCCAAAAGTATATGCTCCCCAAGTAATGGAATTTTAACCAGAGAAGTCACTACCCAGTTAAAATTAAGCCAGTGTGGGTGTTTTCTGTGAGCATGGTTTAAGTTTATGTGGCTAACACTAATATTCAGAACTAGCCATCTAAGGCCTGGATTCACCATTCTATCACAGAATGGTGAATCCAGCAAAAATGGGGGGTGGGGGGGGGAGGGCGGGCCTGCGAAAGCTGGCAGCCTTTGCACCATCGCGGTGTTTTCACTGCCGGCTTTCGCACCCAATAGCACCACCGTGAAAGGTGGTGCTATTGGGCGTGCTACTAGCGACGATAACATTGCTTACCTTATTGCCGCCAGCGAAGACACCACCGAGTCTGCCTCCTCACCACCCCGACTCCTCCCCTCGCCACCTCGACTCTGTCCCCAGCATGCTATCGCAAGCGAAAAGGGACTTTTCACATGCGGTAGCAGCTTATCGTATGCGATAAGTGTTTGAAAATGACCCCCTAAGTCTGGTTAGAAAAATTGCTGGCCTAAAGGTAACTGGTTAATTACTCTGAATGATAATGCCTAGCTGCTCAGTAGCCAGAACAGTTGGAGGACTCTGCTGTCCCTCCATTTGTGAATTAAGGGGCATCTCTGGAATGGTAGAAGTTCTTTGGTTGCTCCCAGAGGGGGCTATGTCATTGCTCTAGGGTGGAGAGTAGTGGGAATTAGGGAGGAGGATGAACCAGAGATGACAAGTCATATTTCTGTCAGGAATTGAGAGGGAAAAGTGTATGTCCTTGAGGTGTCTAGTCATTAGAGATGTGAATCGTGTCCTCGATCGTCTTAACGATCGATTTCGGCTGGGAGGGGGAGGGAATCGTATCGTCGCCGTTTGGGTGTTTAGAGTATCGTGAAAATCTTTAAAATCGTGAACCGGCACACTAAAACCCCCTAAAACCCACCCTGACCCTTTAAATTAAATCCCCCACCCTCCCCAACCCCCCCCCCCCAAATGCCTTAAATTACCTGGGGGTCCAGCGGCGGTCCGTAGCTAAATCGGGGGAAGGGGGAGGGCAGGAAAACCGGCACACTAAAACACCCTAAAACCCACCCCCGACCCTTTAAATTAAATCCCCCACCCTCCCGAACCCCCCCCAAATGCCTTAAATTACCTGGGGGTCCAGCGGCGGTCCGGAACGGTCTCCTGCAATTGAATCGTGTTGTCTTCAGCCGGCGCCATTCTGCGCCGCCATTTTGCAAAATGGCGGCGGCCATAGACCAACACGATTCGACTGCAGGAGGTCGTTATGGACCCCCGCTGGACTTTTGGCAAGTCTTGTGGGGGTCAGGAGGCCCCCCCAAGCTGGCCAAAAGTCCCTGGGGGTCCAGCGGGGGTCCGGGAGTGATTTCCTGCCGCGAATCGTTTTCCGTACGGAAAATGGCGCCGGCAGGAGATCGACTGCAGGAGGTCGTTCAGCGGGGGTTCACAACTGCGGGGGTTGACAACTGCAAAAATACGTTCTCTCATTTTGCACAATCTTAAATAGTGAAAAGAAGGCACTTCCAAAAAATTGCAGCCTTGCGAGCAGAGATGATGAGAGGGAACAGATAGTTTCATGGTGGCATCTTCACATGCAAAGTCTTTAATATCATTTATATCACCTTCAACCTGATATGCCAGATTACTGGAAACTGGTGCATTGATGGCAGCACTGGAGAGATACGATAACGATGCGGTACCCCCACAATCAACCAAGCTGCTGCATTTTGTATTACCTGTTCACTTCTTATTAGAGATTTCCAACCTTATTCTTACTTGGAACTTGCTGATTCCTATTTACTGGCAGCAAAATTGTGGAAATGAAAAAAGCTCAGTCTTAATTTATTTTCTTTCCTTATTTTGGGGCACTTGCAAAATATATATGCTAAAAAGTCTACGTGTGCAACTTAGTATAATTTTTAAATGCATTTTAAAATGGGACTGAACATGCTATCACAATCCAAAAAAGGGGAAAAACCAAAAACCTTAACCAATGTTTCAGTATCAGTGCCCAAAAGTTGTCAGCAAGTCTGTCGGTGTATCCTGCATTGCACGGGCTACCCGGTCTATTCATTCATCCACCTCAAGGTAAAAAGTCAGTTTTTTAAAGAATTTTGAATGCACACTAAAAACTGGCTATGGTAATTTTATGAATATGCTGTGCCACTAATGTGGATGTTAATACAGAAATATGTGACATCAATTGCTAGCTGCTTGGAAATTCCCTGTGCTAACGCTCTTGAAGTAAAAGGGCTATTAACAGCGGGGAATCCCTCCCATAAAGAAGTCAGCATCACAGAGTACCCACCAAGGCATCCACTCTTCATATCCCTCACTGTGACAGCACTCTCTCTGTTTCATCCCCTTCCTGATTATACCCCTTCCTAGTATCAACAGCCAATCCCTTTCAGGGCAATCCCATGGCAACAATGACTAGTAGGGATGTGAATTGTTTTTTGACGATTTAAAATATCGTCCGATATATTTTAAATCGTCAAAAATCGTTAGGGCCACGATACAATACCAATTCCCCCGATTTATCGTCAAAAAATCGTAAATCGGGGGAAGGGGGAGGGCAGGAAAACCGGCACACTAAAACACCCTAAAACCCACCCCTGACCCTTTAAATTAAATCCCCCACCCTCCCGAACCCCCCCCCAAATGCCTTAAATTACCTGGGGGTCCAGCGGCAGTCCGGAACGGTCTCCTGCAATTGAATCGTGTTGTCTTCAGCCGGCGCCATTCTGCGCCGCCATTTTGCAAAATGGCGGCGCAAAATGGCGGCGGCCATAGACCAACACGATTCGACTGCAGGAGGTCGTTATGGACCCCTGCTGGACTTTTGGCAAGTCTTGTGGGGGTCAGGAGGCCCCCCCAAGCTGGCCAAAAGTCCCTGGGGGTCCAGCGGGGGTCCGGGAGTGATTTCCTGCCGCGAATCGTTTTCCGTACGGAAAATGGCGCCGGCAGGAGATCGACTGCAGGAGGTTGTTCAGTGGGGATTCCGGACCCCGGCTGAACGACCTCCTGCAGTCGATCTCCTGCCGGCGCCATTTTCCGTACGGAAAACGATTTGCGGCAGGAAATTGCTCCCGGACCCCCGCTGGACCCCCAGGGACTTTTGACCAGCTTGGGGGGCCTCCTGACCCCCACAAGACTTGCCAAAAGTCCAGCGGGGGTCCAGAATGACCTCCTGCAGTCGAATCGTGTTGGTCTATGGCCGCCGCCATTTGTGCCGCCATTTTGCAAAATGGCGGCGCAGAATGGCGCCGGCTGAAGACAACACGATTCAATTGCAGGAGACCGTTCCGGACCGCCGCTGGACCCCCAGGTAATTTAAGGCATTTGGGGGGGTTCGGGAGGGTGGGGGATTTAATTTAAAGGGTCGGGGGTGGGTTTTAGGGTGTTTTAGTGTGCCGGTTTTCCTGCCCTCCCCCTTCCCCCGATTTACGATTTTTTGACGATAAATCGGGGGAATTGGTATTGTATCGTGGCCCTAACGATTTTTGACGATTTAAAATATATCGGACGATATTTTAAATCGTCAAAAAACAATTCACATCCCTACTAGTCATTGTTGCCATGGGATTGCCCTGAAAGGGATTGGCTGTTGATACTAGGAAGGGGAATAATCAGGAAGGGGATGACACAGAGAGAGTGCTGTCACAGTGAGGGATATGAAGAGTGGATGCCTTGGTGGGTACTCTGTGATGCTGACTTCTTTATGGGAGGGATTCCCCGCTGTTAACAGCCCTTTTACTTCAAGAGCGTTAACACAGGGAATTTCCAAGCAGCTAGCAATTGATGTCACATATTTCTGTATTAACATCCACATTAGTGGCACAGCATATTCATAAAATTGCCATAGCCAGTTTTTAGTGTGCATTCAAAATTCTTTAAAAAACTGACTTTTCACCTTGAGGTGGATGAATGAATAGACCGGGTAGCTCTTGCAATGCAGGATACACCTACAGACTTGCTGACAACTTTTGGGCACTGATACTGAAACATTGGTTAAGGTTTTTGGTTTTTCCCCTTTTTTGGATTGTGATAGCATGTTCAGTCCCATTTTAAAATGCATTTAAAAATTATACTAAGTTGCACACGTAGACTTTTTAGCATATATATTTTGCAAGTGCCCCAAAATAAGGAAAGAAAATAAATTAAGACTGAGCTTTTTTCATTTCCACAATTTTGCTGCCAGTAAATAGGAATCAGCAAGTTCCAAGTAAGAATAAGGTTGGAAATCTCTAATAAGAAGTGAACAGGTAATACAAAATGCAGCAGCTTGGTTGATTGTGGGGGTACCGCATCGTTATCGTATCTCTCCAGTGCTGCCATCAATGCACCAGTTTCCAGTAATCTGGCATATCAGGTTGAAGGTGATATAAATGATATTAAAGACTTTGCATGTGAAGATGCCACCATGAAACTATCTGTTCCCTCTCATCATCTCTGCTCGCAAGGCTGCAATTTTTTGGAAGTGCCTTCTTTTCACTATTTAAGATTGTGCAAAATGAGAGAACGTATTTTTGCAGTTGTCAGTCCGGCCCTCTGGAATTCATTATCTGATAACCTGAGGGCCGAGATATGCATCAAAGTCTTTCGAAAAAAGCTTAAAGGCTTCTTTTTTCAACAGGCTTTCAGGGAATGTTAATTTTCTCTGCACAAGCTTATAATTTACTCTTGTGCTCAAGCCCCAAAATGTTTCAGCTTGGTTAGCCTGTATACTTTTTGTTATTGGTCTGATGTTGTATAGTTTTATACACTTACGTACATTTCAATTGTAATGTGTCTAACATTATAGATAGGCAGAAAAAATATATTTTAAATAACTAAATAAATGAAACTGGATAAATGCAAAGAAGTTTCTATCAGATAAACCAATGAAAAACACATTTTTTATATCAAACTCAGAGAATCCTAGGTCCTCAATTTTTATCTGATTTGTACCTAATATAAAGCAGTCAATACCAATGAGAAGAAGCTTTTATTGGTTAACGAGGTGAATTCTGAGGTCAGCAATGGGTTAGAATTATACGCAGCAACCCAGGAAGTAGTTTTGAATTCCTATGTGCAATTTCTTGGTCAACTGTCAGTCCATTATGTTCAAAGAAACTTCTCATCTTTTGATTTATTGAATTAAGGGATTTGTAGATAAGGGAAAACTCATAGAAGATTGATGATGAAAGTTCTCTTATTTGTTCAGTTTGTTATTCAACAGACATGCACTAAATACAGTAAATAAATGGGGGAAGAATATGCATTCAAACACCTTCCCTATGCATTTTCTTTTTTTTTTAAGAGATTCACTAACAAAAGCTAACATTCTTTTAGTTCAGTCATTTTTACGGAGCTTTCCTTTAGAAGCAAAATATCAAACTTAACAGCATGCCCTCCTCCATCCTCACCTCCCAAATCTGCACTTTCCACCTTGTTTCCCTGTATGCTTCGAATAGACTTCCTGAATCAGTGCATCATGCTGTCTCTCTGCTTCTAATCAAATTCAGTTTAAAAACTCATCTTTCTGTGGCTGCTTGTAAATCATATTTACAATAAATATACTTCCTAGAGACTCTTGTTTGCCATGTGTATGTTTTGACTAGATTGTCAAGCAGTATCTGTCTACTATGTGTTTTTAATTATTTTGCTTTGTATGTTTGCTATACATATAGGGGCGGATTTTAAAAGGAGCGCGAATAGCCTACTTTTGTTTGCGCTCCAGGCGCAAACAAAAGTACGCTGGATTTTAGTAGATACGCGCGGAGCCGCGCATATCTGCTAAAAACCTGGATCGGCGCGCGCAAGGCTATGGATTTTGTATAGCCGGCGCGCGCCGAGCCGCGCAGCCTACCCCCGTTCCCTCCAAGGCCGCTCCGAAATCGGAGCGGCCTCGGAGGGAACTTCCTTTTGCCCTCCCCTCACCTTCCCCTCCCTTCCCCTACCTAACCCACCCGCCCGGCCCTGTCTAAGCCCCCCCCTTACCTTTGTCGGGGGATTTACGCCTCCCGGAGGGAGACGTAAATCCCCGCGAGTCAGCGGGCCTCCTGCACGCCGGGACGCGTCCTGGGGGCGGGTCCGGAGGGCGCGGCCACGCCCCCGGGCCGCCCCAGGCCGTAACCACGCCTCCGGGTCCGCCCCCGAAACGCTCCCAGCACGCCCCCTAAACGCCGTGTGGTTCGGGCCCGCCCCCAACAAGCCCCCCCGACACGCCCCCGACACGCCCCCCTCGGAGAACCCCGGGACTTACGCGAGTCCCGGGGCTCTGCGCGCGCCGGTGAGCCTATGTAAAATAGGCTCACCGGCGCGCAGGGCCCTGCTCGCCTAAATCCACCCGGTTTTGGGCGGATTTAGGCGAGCAGGGCTCTGAAAATCCGCCCCATATTTAATACTTGGAGACTTGCTTGGGCAATCTTTGGAGCTCAGAAAGTCGCTCTAGAAGAATTAGCAAATAAATAAATAGGCAGATAAATAAATAAATAAATAAATAAATAAATACATAAATTTATACAGTTATGTATAATTCTAGTAGTGCTTTATAAATAATAAGCAGTAGTAGAAGTAATAACATATTTCTTGTGTTAAAATAATTCTATATTTACCTAGAAGTAAAATATCTTTAAACAACATAGATCGTTTTGCTACTCCAAGAAGAAGGTGTTCCCCAGCATGTGCCCTCAACAAGGCAACCTTTAAAAAGAAAATATGGAAAATTAAAACTAATTGTCAGTAGATTCAATATTTTCAGTACTCAGCATTTGTATAGAAATGTGCTTCTTGTCTTATTAGGGAAATCATAACTACAACTTTATGCATTCAGTGGAAATCAATTCTAGGTCAGCCTGTTTGGGTTGACTTGAGTGAGATGGCATTTGGCAATTCTATTTGGAGACATGCTTCTGGTCGCCATTTCACCTGAAGAAGTCTCATAAGTTACAGTACTTGCAGTTATTCTGTGGCCTTGCTAACTAAGGCCTAGAGGAACTAACCCATGATATTTTTTCGTGGGAAGGCTCCTACTTTCATGGGAAATTTTTGCCTTGATAGTGAGCCCCTACCTCGATAAAACATCATGGCTGTATGGTGCTTTGCTTTGTCTCATGGCAAAACACTACCTGACAAAGCAACACAGCAAGGGGCCCTTTAGATGCGATAGCAGCCCCAATCTCAAGGGACCTTCTTCACTTTAAAGGACTGCTAGCAGAAAATTGCCCTGAAAAATGAAGATGTTGAGCAGGAGACAAGGCTGACCCCCAGCTAAACCTGGGGCAACCAGGCGAGGTGGTCCCAACAACTCAAAGTGGTAAAAAAAAAAGAATTATGTTCACGCACAATGATGGAAGCCCCCTATTAACCCTGTAATCAATAAAGAGTACCCAACCCACTTTTCCTTCCCAAAGACATGAAGGCTGATAGTGCCCCCCCTTCACCCAAAGATCTGAAAAATACAATTGATAGTTCATTGGATGAGTTCTGGTTTCTATAGGCAGTCTGAAATAGAGTTCACAATAACTGTGTATGGGATGGCTTCTGGAATAGAAGAGAAGCTAGAAGAGATTTAGGAACGTAGGCCCTTGTGGAGCGAATATCGGTTCCTATCTGTTAATCTGTAATAGTAATCCGTAAGATATAGGTATGCAATATCTTCTGAGGAAGAAGATAGTATGAGAAAGGAATTAGGAACATAGGCCCTCGTGGAGCGAGTACTGATTCCTGTCTTCAATCTGCAATGGTAACTCACAATCTCCGTACCTGCGATAACGTCTTAGACTGAAGGGAGCCTTAGCAATTAGGAACAATGGCCCTCAAGGAGCGAGTACCGGTTCCTGTCTGTAATAGGTGTTATGAATTGGAGAGTGGATCCCTGTTCCGAGGTAGAGTCTGCACTGCCGAGAAGGAAACCCTCGTCGGTCTATATCGTCGGATGGCAAGGCCTGTTGAAGATGTTGAGATGAAGGCTTCACCCTGGAAGCTCGTGATCCCCCCAGGCGGAGCCCGTAGGGACACGGCCACTGGGACTCAGGAGACTCCCTGAAGAATGAAGATGGTCTGGATGCAGGTGCTTCCTGCAGGTCGTGGGTTCCAGATGGCTGGCGCCTCCAGCAGGTCGTGAGAAGTCCGGGAGTGTATGTTGAAGAATAGTCCCAATCCAGTCCAAGGGTCGAAGTCCAGAGAGAGGTCAAGAGCCAGTCCAGGAGCAGTCGGGAGAATGGTCCAAAGCCAATCCAGGAGCAAAGAAGGAGAAGGGTCCAGAACCAGTCCAAGTCAATACCAGAAGATCACCACCACCAGTCTGAGGGTCAGGAGCCAAAGAATCAGCCCAATGAGGAGAAGAGCAGAAGTGGGGCAAGGAGCGGATCCGGAACACCGACATAGGAACCAAGCACAGAGCCTCAATACCAAGGCAAGGTCTGAGTGTCAGACCTTGCCTTAAGTACAGGAACTAGGAGGCGGAGTCCCAGGAGGAGCCATGACCATTTCCTGTCATGGCTCCTTTAAATATCTTCTTCAGCCGCGCGCGCGGCCCTTAGCTGCAACAAAGGGGGAGGGACTAGCCTGGCCGAGAGGAACCATGCGGCTGGGCTGGGCAGTAGCAGCAGTCCCGCAGGAAGGTCAAAGAAGGCTGTCTGCCACCGCAGGAGCCTCTGGCAGGACCCGACGCTCTAGGTGAGCACTATTGCTGCGGCCGTTGGCCCGACAAGGGTCGCGACCCGCTGCAGCCGGTGGCCATGACACTTGGTCCCGGTCGCGGGCCGCCATGATCGGCAACTCTAACAGTACCCCCTCCTTTAGGCCTCCCCCTAGAAGGCTTGGGTTTTCCAGGGTATGCAGTGTGAAAGTTCGTGAGAAGAGACTTGTCCAGTATATTCCTAGCAGGCTCCCAAGAATTCTCCTCAGGCCCGAATCCTTCCCACGATAGAAGATACTCCCATGTTTTGCCTCTTCTCTGGATATCCAAAACCTCATGTACCTGTTATATGGTCTCATCCTCAGCCCTATGCTGTGGTACTGCGGGAGTTTTCCGAGAAGGCCAAGTGAGGACAAACGGTTTCAGAAGGGACACATGGAAGGAGTTATGAATCCTCAAGGTGGTCAGTAAATGGAGTTGGTAAGTTACAGGACCAAGCTGACGTAGTACAGGAAAAGGTCCAATGAAACGTGGGGCCAACCGCATGGAAGGGACTCACAACCGGATATGGCATGTGCTAAGCCATATTTTCTCTCCTGGATGGAACCGTGGAGCTGCTCGTCGATGCTTGTCAGCGAATGTCTTGGCGGAATGGGCCACCGTAACTGTACTGCGGTAAGCTGAGCTGCTGGTGATGGTACCGATAATGGCAACAGTAGAGGCGGCCTGGGGTTGCAGAGCAAACATGCTCTGCAACCCCAGAGCCGGTCGCAGAGCAAACATGCGAATTATGAGAGAACTCAGCCCATGACAGAAGTGCTGCCCAATCGTCCTGGTGGGAGTTGACGTACATCCGAAGAAATTGCTTTAACGCACGATTAGGGCGTTCCGCCTGTCCATTAGCCTGCGGATGAAATGCAGTGGTGTAATCCAAGGAAATGTTAAATTTTTTGCAAAGATTGAGCCAGTAACAGGCCGTGAACTGAGGGCCACGATCAGATACAATATGCTGTGGGAGGCCATGGAGATGGAAAATATGAATCATAAACAGTTGGGCCAAGCAAGGGGCTGATGGGAGGGAGGGAAGTTTGATAAAGTGGGCCATTTTGGAGAATCGATCCACAACCATCCAAATTACTGTATTTCCCTCAGATGGCGGAAGATCCACAATAAAATCCATGGAAATATGTGTCCAGGGTTTCTGGGGAATAGGTAGTGGCTGTAAAAGTCCCCAAGTTTTTCCAGTAGGACTCTTGTGTTCTTCACAAGTTGGGGAAGAATCCACATATGCACGAATATCCTTGTGCATGTCGAGCCACCAATAATATTGTTGCAGGAGCGTTTGAGTCCAAGCTCTGCCCAGATGTCCAGCTAACTGACAATCGTGTCCCCATTGTAATACTTTAGTACGAAGTCTCTTAGGTATCACAGTCTTGCCCGGTGGGACTGGGAACGTAGCAGAGAGGATAATGCGAGCAAGATCAATATTTTGAATTGGCAAGGCCTGTTGAAGATGTTGAGATGAAGGCTTTACCCTGGAAGCTCGTGATCCCCCCAGGAGGAGTCCATAGGGACACAGCCGCTGCGACTCAGGAGACTCCCTGAAGAATGAAGATGGTCTGGATGCAGGCGCCTCCTGCAGGTCGTGGGTTCCAGATGGCTGGCGCCTCCAGCAGGTCGTGAGAAGTCCGGGTGTGTACGTTGAAGAATAGTCCCAATCCAGTCCAAGGGTCGAAGTCCAGAGAGAGGTCGAGAGCCGGTCCAGGAGCAGACGGGAGAATGGTCCGAAGCCAATCCAGGAGCAAAGAAGGAGAAGGGTCCAGAGCCAGTCCTTGTCGATACCAGAAGATCACCACCACCGGTCCGAGGGTCAGGAGCCAAAGAATCAGCCCAACGAGGAGAAGAGCAGAAGAAGGGCAAGGAGCGGATCCGGAACACCGACACAGGAACCAAGCACAGAGCCTCAATACCAAGGCAAGGTCTGAGTGTCAGACCTTGCCTTAAGTACAGGAACCAGGAGGCGGAGTCCCAGGAGGAGCCATGACCATTTCCTGTCAAGGCTCCTTTAAATATCTTCTTCAGCCATGTGCACGGCCCTTAGCTGCAACAGAGGGGGAGGGGTCAGCCCGGCCGAGAGGAACCATGCGTTCGGGCTGGGCAGCAGAAGCAGTCCCGCGGGAAGGTCGAAGAAGGCTGCCTGCCACCACAAGAGCCTCCGGCAGGACCCGACACTCTAGGTGAGCCCTATTGCTGCGGCCGTCGGCCCGACCCGGGTTGCGACCCGCCGTGGCCAGCGGCCATGACACCTGGTCCCGGTCGCGGGCCGCTGCAACCAGCGACTCTAACAATAGTACTCACTGTGTTCACGTCTGCGATTGCCTCCAGGCAATAGGAATATTCTGAGTCTTCGGGAACGTAGGCCCTCGAGGAGCGAGTACCGGATCCCGTCCAACAATCTGAAATCAAGAATAAAGAGAGCAGAGCCCCCGAGGAGTGGGTACTCCTGGTAAGTTTGAAAAGGCCGAGCAGTGGAGAAGAATTCCCCTTGCTGACTCGGAACGTAGTTGCAAGTAGCATGGACTGCCGAAGCAAGTCCCATTGGAGTTCCTTGCTAACTCGCTTGTAGTTAGCAAACAAAGACCTTTTAAATTGAAAATGGATGACATCATTACGGGGGGACACCCCCGAGGTTCACACCCTTGTTGGTACAAAGTCTGGAGCGTGCGTGCGTGCGTGCGTGCCCTTACTTCATCAGGAACATGGCAGATCCATAGCGTCAAGCCAGCCTGGGGATACCGGGACCAAGAGGTGGGGAGAAGCTGTGGCTGCATCTGTCCGTCTGAGCCGAAGGGAGTCGCCACAAAGGTAGAGAGGGTGAAGCGAGGGCGAGAATAGGCACGAACGCAACAATTGCACAGGCTGGGTAAACAAATAAGCATGGGAGTAGCTTGCTTATTGCTGTAGTTACTACCCCTAACCAATTAAGCTTGATACTTCACTTTGATGCAGCTCCAGCACTGATCTGTACCTCAATGGTGGGGGTGGAAGGTAACTAGAACCAAAAAGTTACTAATAAGGGCCAAGAGTAACAGATAAGTATAGAAAAAAATGTGAAAGCTTGCTGGGCAGACTGGATGGGCCGTTTGGTCTTCTTCTGCCGTCATTTCTATGTTTCTATGTTTAATTGAGTCAAACAGGATAAAGGTTCTCTAAAACCAAAATGCACTTTATGGTTATAAATTCCATGTAAGGAGGGGAATAGAATAACAGTGGTGGTATACTACCATCCACTTAACCAGAATGGACAGATGTGAAAATGCTAACAGTAATTAGGGAAGCTAACAAAATTAGCAATACAGTAATAATGGATGATTTCCATTACCCCATTATTGACTGCATAAAAGTCACATCAGGACATGATAAGGAGGTAAAGTTTCTAGATAAAATAAATGATTACTTCATTGAGCAGCTAGTAGAAGAACCAACAAGGTGGGGATCTATTTTAGACCTAATCCTTAGTGGAACAGATGATTTGGTGAAACTGGTAATGTTTTGGAGCCACTTGTCAATAGTGATCATTGCATGATCAAATTTGACTTGATGACTGAAGGCAAGTCACTAAGGAAATCTACTGTGATAGCATTTCATTTTCAAAAGGGAGATTATGAGAAAATGAGAAAAATGGTTAGGAAAAAAATGAAAGCATCAGCTATAAAGGCTAAGGGGAAATACAATAGATGTCTATAAAATAATGAGTGGAGCATAAGAACATAAGAAATTGCCATGCTGGGTCAGACCAAGGGTCCATCAAGCCCAGCATCCTGTTTCCCACAGAGGACAAACCAGGCCACAATAACCTGGCAATTACCCAAACACCAAGAAGATTCCATGCTACTGATGCAATTAATAGCAGTGGGGAAACACGAATCAGTTGTTTACTCTTTCAAAAAGTACAAAGACTAGGGGAGATTCAATTAAATTACTAGTTGAGATATTTAAGACAAATAGGAGAAAATATTTTTTTTATTCAACACATAATTAAACTCTGGAATTTGTTGTTGGTGGATGTGGTAAAAGCTGAGTTTTAACAAGGTTTGGACAAGCTCTTGGAAGAAAAGTCCATAAATCATTATTAAGGGGGAGTTTGGAAAATCTTCTGCTTATTCTTGGGATAAGCAGCATTAAATCTATTTAACTTTTTGGTTCCTCCCAGGTACTTATGACCTGGATTGGCCAGTGTTGGAAACAGGATATTGGGCTTCATTGACCTTTGGTTTGACCCTGAATGCAATATTTTATGTTCCTATGGAAATGCATTATTACCTGTATTTATAAGGTAAAATCTGGCTTTGCCTGTCAGCTTTATTTTTACCTGATCATCCAATGGTAATTCACAAAAGGCTGGAATGTATTTTGCCCATTCCACCAGGACCAACAGTTGCTGCTTCATAGATTCAGAGACATCGCTAATGCTGGCAGTTTTCTTTACTTTTATATCAATACTTGCACCAGGACTTGAAACAGTGATCTAAAAGGAATAGAAAAGGTATATTAAACTACCTTCAACAATGTTATTTTCTATGACTGAAATTTTAACAAATTTGTTGAATCATAATAAGACTAACAGAAGTAAGAAAAGAGTAAGTAGAATAATTAGTATAATACAAGAAACAGACATATCCCATAGTTCCCATTAACCACTGCCACCTTCACCTCCTCACCTTGCAATTAACCCTCACCGCCCTAAGCACTATGTTACTATGTTGATATGTAAATATCTTTAACCCTTTAGTTTCAATTTTTAAGGCTCACATATAGAGCCTCCTTCTAGCTGCAGCACCTTTGTTGCAACTTGTTACTCTTGTTGCTCCCCTTTCCCCCCTCCCTGTTTTTTGTATTTTCCAGCGGGGGTCCCGGGAGCGTTCTCGCGCGCTCGGGCTGTCCACCGATAAACAAAAAACCCACCCGACCCTTTAAAACCGCTCCCTTAGCCTCCATCACCCTCCCGACCCCCCCAAAAAACATTTTTAAATTACCTGGTGGTCCAGTGGGCCCCGGGAGCGATCTCCCACTCTTGGGCCGTCGGCTGCCACTAATAAAAATGGCGCCGATGGCCCTTTGCCCTTACCATGTGACAGGGTAACCATGCCATTGGCCGGCCCCTGTCACATGATAGGAGCACTGGATGGCCCGCGCCATTTTTAAAGATGGCGCCGGCCGTCCACTGGATGGCCCGTGCCATTTTTAAATATGGCACCAGCCGTCCACTGGATGGCCTGCGCCATCTTTAAGGATGGCGGCGGCCATCTTTACGATGGCGGTGGCCATCTTTAAAGATGGCGCAGGCCAGCCAGTGCTCCTACCATGTGACAGGGGCCGGCCAATGGCACGGATACCCTGTCACATTGTAAGGGCAAAGGGCCATCGGCGCCATCTTTATGATTGGCAGCCGACGGCCTGAGAACTGGAGATCGTTCCCGGGACCACCACTAGAGCACCAAGTAATTTAAAAATGTTTTGGGGGGATCAGGAGGGTGGGAGAAGCTAAGGGGTCATCTTTAAAGGGTCGGGTGGTTTTTTTTTTAATCGGGCCATCGGCGCCATTTTTAAGTGCCAGCCAAAATGGCACCAACGGCCCGAGAGCGGGAGATCGGCCCCGCGCCCCCACTCGACCACCAGGTACTCGTAAAAAGTTTTTGGGGGTTCGGGGGGGTGGGGAAGGTAAGGGGTCAATTTTAAAGGGTCGGGCCTCACTAAAAACAAATTAACGATTTGAATCGGAACCGATTCCGATTCACATCTCCAACGATCAGATTTTTTTCTCCCTCCAGCCAAACCCGATCGTTAAGACGATCGGGCACACGATTCACATCTCTAGAAAATACTGCTTTTCTGAATATCCTCCTATATAATATCATTGCAATATTAAGTAGGAGGAAGGAAAACTTTAAAAAGTTAAAAACAATTTAGGCCCCACCAGAAATCAGAACCACTTCTGGGGCCACTCTTTCTAATGTCTAAATTTTACTTTTGTCTTACAACCATTCTTTTAATTTGTATATGCTAAGCGAGCGACTAGCTTGTTAATACAAAATGTGACTATATGTTCTCTTGTTCTACTGTTAACTAAATGTTGGTCAATAAAAATATTAAAATTTAAAAAAAGTTTAAAAAATAGTGCTGGTGGACAGGTTCAGGAAATGGACTCTCAGGTTACAAGCATCCATTTCCCAAACCCATGGCTGTCCACCAATTAGGAAAATGGATGCCAATAAATTCAGTGTCCGTTTTCTTAACCGGTGGATGGCCACTCACAGTCAACTACTCGCTGGCTCCCACTGTCAATGAGATGCTAGGGGCACGCAATCGACCCTAGTGCCTCCTTGACAACATGACCCCTAATTTGCATATTTCATGGTGCCTCCAGGGGAGGTGCCTGGGGGCAGGTTAGGCAAGCAAGTGCTGAAAACTCAGTGCCCACTTTCACTGCATTTGTTTGCATCAGCCCCTGAGTTTGTTCACCCTGGCACAAGGAAACTTTATCTCTTGAAACACTCTTCTGATTATACCATAATAGGAATAATCTATTTAAGTCTGTGCTCATGCCATTTCATTTATGTAGGCAAAATAATTTGGTCACTAAAAAAAAGAATAATTGAACATTATTCATGTCTTCATTGGGTTGCATGGAAGCCCCCCTTGATGTCCATTGGAAGGAACTCTCACACTTGATCATCGATGTAAGAATTGTTTGTGCTAGAACACTGCCATCACCCTAGCCATGGAGGCAATTTTTCTGGTTTGCTAAACCCAGCATGAACTGCACTGGAGTTTTTACTTCTATTCTTTAATGCCTGCTGGCCTTAATAGAGATACTGAAAGGGTGGTGTGCATTTAAACAATTTAGTCCTCTTTGAGGTTCTCCATTGCTGTGTTTTCTCTATGTCTAGCTTGTGTTTAGTCCCCTTTCAGATTCAGTTTCCATTCACTTTTTACTTTAAGTTCTCTTTCAGATCCTCTGGGCCTACCAGTTACTGTTTCATCCTCACGCCAAGGGCGTGTTGACAACCTATGGCTTCAGTGATGTTTACAAGCTAACTTATTGGAATTACATGAATTGCATGAATTACACACATAGCAAATGAAAATACAAAAAATTGATTTATTACTTGGGACTTTGACTGATGATTAAAGATAAGGCTTACCATCCAGCAATTTTGCTTACAAGATGAAGCCTATTATGACTGGTCAATAATATCTTAAGCGTCTCTTCTATATTTGCACAGTACCACTAGCATTCTGTTTTGTCATATTTGTAATCTGCCACTGTACTTTAATTCGCTACAATCGGGGTTCACGTGAGTTATTGTTGATTCATCCTCATTAGTGACATCTTGCATTATGTGACTTCATCATGACTCTTGTAATTGGCTAGCTCGTTTTGGCAATCTTTTCTGGCAAATTTGAAACACCTCTTATATGCTCTCTCTTTTAACTACAGTAGGCATCCCACTCCCTACATTCAGCTTGAATCAGTTGGTATGTATGTTTTTGATACTCTCTTTCTCTTACCCTTACAGCCATTTCTCTCAGCGAGTCTCTTCACCTTTTCTCTATTTACTGGCAGGATACCAAATTTTTGAATATTTTTGCTTTACCTATACTTTGACAATGCCCATGGTATGTACAGTATCATTTGTGTAAATGCAAAAAATATACATTTTTTTATTTAAGGCTTATTATGCATCTTTATTATGTGTCTCTGCTTCTTAGGATGCCTTGAATTTGCAAACTATAATCTGTTGAAGTACAATCATTAAACTTCAATCTGGTATGTTTTATGTGAATTTTCTATGTGCGTTTTCTAGTTGTAAATTTGCCACCGTTCTGATATTAAGGTTTCTGGTTCTGTATAGATGCTTTCAACTATATGGGAATTGCTCTCTGTGAGTCTTTCCCAACGCAGTTCCTACAGTGAAATAAGTCCATATCAGGGGACAGGATTTCTCTGAAAATTTGCTTTGATGCTCACAATAAATGCTGTTTTTGAAGACGTTATTGAACTTTTGTCTACTTGGAACAGCATTACCTATTAGTCCCACACCTTGTTTTTTCTTACTTTTAAAAATTGGTCAACTAATATGCACATAAAATAATATAAATGGGGATGGTAACTTTCAAACAGCTGCGGAGGCGTACATGTACACGCGTATGCCAGTTCGCGATAATAGACATGGACATTTTATAACATACGTGCATCTATGCTCACATGATATAAAATTGGCTGTACGAGTGTACATGTGCGCATAATTGTATATGGACCTGTGCATATATGCGCAAATTCCAGCTTTACCATGTAAGGGGGAGGATTTTATTAAATACGAGTGCTGACACGTTTCCCAAGTCCGTTCCCAGTTCACCCAGGGAAAGGATAGGATTTCCTAACCCTCCTAAGAAATAAGCCTCCCTTTTACCCTTTTTGCCCCAACCCTTAAAAACCCACTTAGCTCATTTTTTTTTATCACTTGTACACTATCCAGAGCAGAAGTAAAATGATGTGGTAGGGGGCCCCGGCTTGCGTTTATGCGCGTAAATACTTACGCGAACATTTCATGTGACAGACCCGAATCACCCATGCCCCACCCAGACCCTTTCCACACCCTGTCTCTTTTTTTGCCTTTCCCATTTGTGCTCATACTGGGAGATACGTGCATTCTCGGGCACATCTTAAAATCCTCAAGGCACATGCTGGCCTAAGATACTGGCGTATCTCCTGCTTTGCCACGTATTGTGTAGGGCTTTTAAATTTCACCTGACAAAGTATATATTTGTAATTTTACGTGCTTTGGGGAGGGGTTAGAGTTTAGATGAGGTTTTCATAAAAACATTGTCCAGTTTGTGATAACATAATCCTGATGTCAGTCTATCAGCCACTGGAACATGACTGAGGCTTTATGCAACCAAAGAAGGAGGAATGTGAACTGGAACAGTTTTTCTGGTGAAGTAAATGCTATATTTTCTTTGGCAGCCTGTATCAGGGGTATTTGTCAATAGTGAAATCTGGCATAGTCATATATTCAGCCCTCTCTAGTTTCTGAATCACCTAAGTTCATGGTATTGTATTTGCATCTAGATGAAATATTTCACTGATTTTTCTAAAACCAATACAAAAAATGGACAGGTCCATCTAATTTTTGTACCAGCACAATAGGTGATTGAATGGTATTCTTTCATATCCCCTAATTCCATAATTTTGGCCAATTCCTGGGAGAATGTTTATCATCAGGTTGCAGGGATTTGGCACAGCTTCTGTCTAATGATGACCCCAGGGTCTGCAAGGATATCATACTGGATCATTTATGTTTGTAGGAGATTTATAAAACACATCTTGATTTTAAAAAACCAGCTGCAGCAGGACCCTTCTTTGTTAGTTATTAGTTCTTCTCCCAGGTTGACTCCTGGAGCCATTAGACTAGAGGATACTTCAGGCATATAGGCCAATGTTATTCTTTCCCCTCTAAGGCCTGGATTCATCATTCTTCGCAGAATGATGAATGCTGCGAAAATGGGGGGGTGGGGGGCGAAGGGGGGGAAGGCCTGTGAAAGCCCGCAGCCTTCGCACCACGGCGGTGTGCTGGCTGCTGGCTTTCACACCGAATAGAACCACCGTGAAAGGTGGTGCTATTCAGCGTGCTACTGCTGACGATAACGTTACTAACATTATCGCCGGCAGTGAAGACAACGCTGACTCCGCCCCCTCCCCAACTCCCCCCTTCCCTCTAATTTCCATTGTATCACATGCGAAAAGGCCCTTTTCGCATGCGATATGGCCTTATCATGAAAATAACCCCCTAAATTAGGTGCATTCCTCTTCAATCCATTGCTTTAACAGGTTGATGTCAAAAATTGGATCTTTTTCCTCTTTCCTGGCTGAGCAATTTGATAGTCCACTGGCTGGCTGAAGCCTATTAATTATTGCACAGGAATCTTGCAAGATAGGTTTGATGATTAAATTCAATATTTTTAGATAGGTTGACTATGCTTTTACATTTTTATATATTTTTGGTATTATTTGAAAAAATGTATTTGTTTATGTCTATTGTAAATTTCCTTGGATTGCTACTAAAGGAAGCAACTCATAAATGTAATTATACATAAATAGATCTAGAGTGTAACTTAATTGCAGAAGAGAGGAGCAGGACCAAGACCTGATCTCCTACTTAGAAGTATCTCATTTTCAAAGTTATCGTAAGTGGTCTGGGAGACTGATATTCTCCACATGTTCTTTTATGAATTTCCTAACCAGTCTGATTCATTTATATTTTTTATCATATGTTCAGCAATGTTTTTTTCCTGGTCTGACTGTTATTCTCAGGTTTCATTGACTATATCCAGAATTCACTGAAACTTTTTTCTTTCAAGAAGATCAAAGTGGATAAAGCTGGTAGAACTCCATGCGATTTCCCCTATCATGAAATGGAGGTTGCCATTTTTTTCCATAATATTTGTTTGAGGGTCTTATTCAAATGTTCTTTTTATACTTCAATCCAATGGGGAGTTTCTGCATCAAAAATATATTTATTTATTTATTTATTTATATTCTTTTTTATACCGAAGTATAGCTGAGTGCCTTCACCCCGGTGTACAGTGTAACAACTTCATACAATGAACAGGTTATAAATTATAACACAATATAAACATAGTTATAACATCTCGACAGCAGCAGAGTATAACATGTTAGAATGAGACAATTTAAGGCTTAATTTAGAAGAAACTTATTAAAGAAGTATTAGAGTTCAAGATGAAGGTTGATATTGATATATATTGATCATATCAGTCTGTGAATGATTGTCTAAACAACCATATTTTTAGTTCTTTTTTGAATGTTTTGGAATCTTTGATGGAACTTAGGTATCCTGGGATATATGGGTTCTGGTGGCTAGCCTGTATAACCCAGCCTTTTCCCTCTTTCTTCTCTTCTCTGTTTGTATTTTTGTTCAGGAATATAATCATATCCATAGTAAGTCAATGAGTTTCTGTTAAAAGTGGACAGAGTTCTCTCAATTCTTTTCAGGGTGGATCTGCATCTCGTAGCCCCATATTTCCCTATATTGCAATGTTGGTAGCTCTAACTTGAGTCCCATAAGATGTCCAGCTGCTTAAAAAACTCATCCCTAATTTTTCTGGAGGATATTTTGACTCAAAAGTGATGCAGGATCCGGTTGCCTACTGAAGCTGCTCGTTTATATAACCGTCCCAAAGAATTCCAGCCAAAATAAGATATGTCAAGATGTACACATCTAAACACGCTACCTCTAATCTCACATCTGAACTTTTAAAAAGTAAATTCAGATGGTTTGGTAAATCAGGTTGTACCGTTCTTTTCTCTCCAAAAAAGTGTCTGACATTGTTCATGGTTGTTTCATGCTTCATCATAATGTAGGAGGCATCACATTCCAACTGACTTTAAGGAAGATTTCCCTTCTACCCTTGTTATACAGCAAGTGGGATTCATGTCTGAATGCAGCTAAATTAACATTACTTCTTTTGTAAGTGTCTGAACAGTTAATAAAGATATCTAAAGTCAAAGGATAAAAAGACTTACTGGTTTTATTTAATTTTTCTTCTTAAAAAAAAAAAAAAAATACTACGTCCAATTCTTGAATTTTATTCCCTAAAGTAAAGCATTTGTACTCATAGCTTTACACTTTCGAATAATAGAAGGACTAGGGGGCATTCCATGAAGTTAGCATGTGGCACATTTAAGACTAATCGGAGAAAATTCTTTTTCACTCAACGCACAATAAAGCTCTGGAATTTGTTGCCAGAGGATGTGGTTAGTGCCAGGTTCTTGTGGCCTGGTTTTGGCCTCTGTTGGAAACAGGATGCTGGGCTTGATGGACCCTTGGTCTGACCCAGCATGGCAATTTCTTATGTTCTTATGTTCTTATAGCCTTCCAGATATGTTTTTTTTCTTTTCTGTACATTCTCATTACTGCTCTAACCCCCATCCCACCCCACCCCATCATCTCTTTTCTTTTTAAGTAGCCTTGTGAGATACACACATTTGAGATTTTTATCACTAATTTTGTTTGTTGGATGTGACAGCTCAATTTAATCAGCTTTCATCCATCCACACCCTATCTAGTTTAAGTTAAGGTTTGCTTTTTTTGCAAATAATACCTAAATCTGCAATAGGGTAGACATCCTAGAAGGGGTGGGAAACATGAGAAGGGATCTAGTGAAACTTGAAGAATGGTTTAGAATTTTAAGGCTAAGATTTAAAGCTAAAAAATTTAAGGTTATGCATTTAAGGCCGGATTTTAAAAGCCCGGGGCACGTAAAAATCTCCACTTACACATACAGGGGTAGATTTTGAAAAACTGCGCGATCGCGTACTTTTGTTTGCGCAGCAGGCGCAAACAAAAGTACGCTGGATTTTATAAGATACGCGCGTAGCCGCGCGTATCTTCTAAAATCCTGGATTGGCACGCGCAAGGCAGCGGCCTCGGAGGGAACGCTCTTTCGCCCTCCCCTCACCTTCCCCTCCCTTCCTCTACCTAACCCACCCCCCCGGCCCTATCTAAACCCCCCCCCTACCTTTATCCATGGATTTACGCCTCCCGGAGGGAGACGTAAATCCACGCGCGCCAGCGGGCTGCTGGTGCGTCGTGACCGGACCCAGGGGCGGTTCTGGAGGGCGCGGCCACGCCCCCGGAATGCCCCGCTCCGAAACCACGCCCCCGGACCCGCCCCTGAAACGCCACGCCCCGCCCCAAAAACGCCGCGTCATCCGGCCCTGCCCCCGACACGCCCCCTTCTGGAAACCCCGGGACCTACACGTGTCCCGGGGTTCTGCGCGCGCCGGCGGCCTATGGAAAATAGGCGTGCCGGCACGCAAGGCCCTGCTCGCGTAAATCCGGGCGGATTTATGCGAGCAGGGCTTTGAAAATCCGCCCGACAATGTGGGGCCCTAAAAAAGGGGCAGGCCAGGGGACAGAGCTTGTGTTGGAGGGGTG
This sequence comes from Rhinatrema bivittatum, assembly GCF_901001135.1. Taxonomy (NCBI): domain Eukaryota; kingdom Metazoa; phylum Chordata; class Amphibia; order Gymnophiona; family Rhinatrematidae; genus Rhinatrema; species Rhinatrema bivittatum. The sequence continues at coordinate 672,821,805 of NC_042616.1, read as the reverse complement.
GGGAGGGGCGGGGCAGGACGGAGGCCATTAGCTGCTGTCCCTGGGAAGCAGGCGCCGGCACCCATCTGGCATGCATAACTTATTTCTGCTCCTGAGGTGCAGTAAGTAAGAAAATTTTAAAAATGGTGAAAGGTAGGTTAGATTTAGGGGGTGGGGAAGAGAGGGGAAGGCAGAAGGTTAGAGAAGTTCCTTCCTAGTCTGCTCTTTAATTGGAGCGGACTGGGAGGGAACTGGGAAAGGCCCCACTGCGTTGCCGCGCAAAATTTGCAAAAAAGCACCCCCCCCCCCCCCCCCGTGCGCGCCGCCCACACATTCCAGAGAGCTGAACAGATATAAAGAAACAGTGAAGCATCCAGAAGACCTCTCTAAAAGCTAAAACCCCACACATATTATACTGCAAAGCATCTGTGATATTTTACTATTATCGCTATAGATTATTTTTTAATTTATAGGGCTTTTAATAAGCTCCCTTGTTAACTGGCTCTTGCTACATCTTTAGAAGTATAGATGTTAGGGATGTGCAGCCACAAAATTTAGGGATCTTTTTTTTTTTTTTCATTTTGCGAGGGTTTGGTTTTCTGGTTTATTTATGAGTTTGTTTGTTTTTTTAGTTTAATTAATTTGCCAAACTGACAAAAAAAAAACATTAAACATGATTTAAAAAAAATACAAAAAGAAAAACCCTAAAGCAATTTTTTTTAATAAAAGGGGCCTTTGGTGGCCCTGGCAGGATCTTCCTGGGCCAAAAAATCTGCCCCAAGAAGGCCATAGTATCAGGGTCTGCCCTGAGCAAGGCCCAATACTAAGGCCTATCTTGAGTTAGGCCTTGCATTGAGATCTCCCCAGAGCTGAAGCATGCTCAGATCCAAAGTCCCTACCCCTGATTAAAAGTGTTGAGCTGAGGAGCTTCCATCCTAGACCCCACTTGCCTCCTTCCAGGATTCTGGGTTCAAAAGGGCAGGAGCAATGTCCAGTCCTTCCTCCCTGAGTCCCAGTGTTTTAAAAATGGAACAGTCAGCCTGGAGGAGGGCACCAAAATGACATCATATCAGCACCTTTCACTGGTGTGGCTGGCACCATTTTGATGTATGGCTGTATATTGCTCCTGCCCATTTAGACCCAGAACCCAGGAAGGGGATTAAAATGGGAAGATAATTCCTGGTTTGAGAGGAAGAACCATGTCCCTGGTGCTGAGACCAACTTCAGACTAGAAGGGTGTATAGGGATAAAAAAATGTGTTTTTGTTTTTCGGTTCATTTTCAGGAGTTTCTTTCCCACAAATTAAAGCTTGTAGAATGTTTGATTTGTTTCATTCATTTGAAAAAAATAAATCAATAACTTAGAAAAACAAAGAAAAAATATGAGGCATCCCAAGGCCTCCCATCCCCAACACCCATCCCTCCTACCCAGAAAAAACTGGGGCCAGGATCCCGTTGTTCCCACTTACCTGGTCCAGTGGGGATCCACTGGCAAGTCCTAAGCCCAGGCCAAAGACTTGGCCTTGTGTAGGCCAAGGCAGGTCACTATGACCTTGGCCAATTCAAGGATGATGCCTTAGCCTAGACCGGAGTCCAGGCCCAGGCCTGACATCAGGGCCTGACCCAGAGGCTTGGTTCGCATTCCTGTGCCTTGGCCTAGACGGTAGCCCAGACTCAAAGCCTGATGCCACAGCTCAGCCGGGAGGATGCGTCCCACTAGGGCCTCAACTCAGACTGAGGCCCAACACTGCAAGCTATCCTGGAGGCCTGCTATTGACAGTGAGTCCTCAGACCAGATCCAGGCCCAATACTGGGCACAGCCCAGAGCCCGGGTCCTGGTGCCTGGGCCTTTGCCTAGGCTGGAGCCCGTGATCAGGCCCAATGCCACAGCCTGGCTCAGAGTCTGGGTCCTTATGCTAGGGATTCAGCCAGGGACTCAGCCCAGACCAAGGCCAAACCCAGGGGCCTAGTCCAGAGGCTGGGTTCTGACACCTGGGCCTAGGCCTGGGCCTAGATCAGGGATAGGGCCCAGACGTGATGCCATGGCCCGGCCTGGAGGCTGGGTCCTGATGCTGGGGTCTCAGCATGCACCAAAGCCTGTTTCTGGGGCCCGGCCTGGAGATTGAGTTCTATTGCCTTGGCCTTGGCATAGGCTGGAGTGTGGGCAAAGGCATGATGTTGCAGCCTGGCTCAGAGGCCAGGTCTTGATGCCGTGGCCTCAGCACTGACTCAGGTCCTACACCAGGGCCTGGCCTGGAGGCCAGGTCCTGACACCTAGTCCTCAGCCTATGGTCAGGCTCAGGCCTTACAGCTCCAATGATGGTGTCCTCTTCTTTATTCTTTCTTTGTAAACTGACACCAGCACATCACCGCAGTGGACAGCGTCAGTTCAGAAAGAAACAAGTGGACATCGTTGTCCCTGCTCCGAGCCCTGACTCTGGGCCTGGGCTTGATACTAGGCTGAGACCCAGGTGTTGGGACTGGGTCCAGGCCGAGGCCTCGCATCAGAACCTGGCCTCTAGTCTCAAGTCTAGTTTTGGACTTGAGCCCAAGCCCTGGCTTAAGCTGAGGCCCAGGTGTCAGGACCTAGTCTCTGGGCCAGGCACGGCATTGGGCCTTGGTTCACACTGAGACACCAGCTTCAGGACCTGGCCTCCGGGTTGGGCTACAGTGTTGCACCTGGGCCTGGTCTCTGGCCTAGGGTGAAACCAAGATATTGGGACCCATCCTCCAAACAAGACTCCAGCATCAGGTCTAGGTCTGGGCCATCACCCTGGGGTCAGGACATGGCTTACAGACTGGGCTGCAGTGTTGGGCCAGGGTCCGGACCCTGGCATAAGCTAAGGCTCAGGTGCCTAGACCCAGACTTTGGGCCACGCCTCATCATTGCACCTGGGTCCATCATTGCACCTGGGTCCATATCAAGGTCCCAGCATCAGGACATGGCCTTTTGGCCAGGGTGCTACATCAGGCCTAAACCCAGCTGAGGCTGAGGCCTAGGCATTGGAACCTGATTTGGCAGCTTCTTCGGATACCTGATAGATCAGGTAAGTGAACATTTTTGAGGGGCTTGGGTCTTGGCCTAGGTGCCAGCGTCTTGCTCAAATGTGGGACTGATAAAACAGGAGGGTAGGCTGTCTAAGAAAGCCATTTAGGCAATAATGTAGATTAGACACCACAGAATCTCCAAGTAAAATCTTTATTTGAGAGCAGATGTATATTTTGTACTTGTGCCGGACTCAGGCCGAGTTTCGCCCCACCAGGGGCTACCTCAGGGGCTGTGTGTAGGTGATCCCTAAATGAGCCAGAAAAATTGTTTATATCCAAGAGCAGAAACTGAATTGCTTTATCGTCGTATTTGTACCAAAAGAGTGTTCATATTTTGGCACACTTAAGTTAAACAATTTTTCTGGCTCATTTAGGGATCACCTACACACAGCCCCTGAGGCAGCCCCTGGTGGGGCGAAACTCGGCCTGAGTCGGGCACAAGTACAAAATATACATCTGCTCTCAAATAAAGATTTTACTTGGAGATTCCGTGGTGTCTAATCTACATTATTGCTCAAATGTGGTCCATGGCCTCTGCTTTGGGCCTCGTCCTATGCCTTAGGCAAGGCCTAAGCCTAGGCCTGATGCATTCTTTTTTAATGAATGCAATGAATTAGGTTTGTTTCATTTGGGGGACCTGAATGAAACAAATTCCTCTTATTTGTTGTGTTTTGCACATTCATTTAAAATGAATGCACATCCCTAGAGGTTAGGTGCTTGACTTGGTTGGGAGCTATGCCTTGGTGGCAGATCCAGTTTGTGGCTAGGCTCTCTCACCTGGGCCTTCCTGTGGCAAGGTCCTGGTGCTTGGCCTGGCTAAAGTTTAGCCATTTAATTCTGGAGGGGGTGAGAAATACAAAAAATACAAAAAAATACCCAAAATTTTGTATGTATGAGGCTATTTGGGCTTTGTAAAAAAATCCCTCAAAATTTAGTGGGTACAAGGCTATTTTTGCTTTGTAAAAAAACCCCTAAAATATCCTCATTCGGAGCATTTTTGCTATTCATTAGAAACTAATGCACATCTCTAACAGGATCATTCATCAAAATGCGTTATGGCATTAACACCTGCAATAACGTCATAACACATGCATTAACACCATAAAGCACACAATAGTTTTGGTAGCACGTGACACGAATGCAAATATTTTAAAGGGGTGGGATTGGGAAGGGGTTTGAGGGGGATTAATGAAAATGAGGGGCATTATTGCACTGTGCGATAACGTAACACACTCTATCAACACCGGAAATAACTACACATTTTTTCCTGGTGTTAAATTGTGCGAAATTCCGAAAACACAATTCACAATAAAGATTGCAAATTGCATTTCGGGGCTTAGGGAGAAGAGTGGAGGGGGGGGGGGGGGTACAGAGAGCGAGAGAGAGCCTGAGAGCTTCTGGGTAGCACACATAGTAGTCACCTATTTAAACTGCTATAGGAATGCCAGCTAGTAACTCAAGTTGAGGTTTTGGTGGTGGTGTAGGGTTTTGGGGTCATAACTTGACCAAGCAAACTTACCTATTAAGCGGGCCTGGAAATTCAAAACTCAGGGAATATACATCTAAGTGGAAATTTATGTGGACAAACCCCTTTCAATATGAACCTCTAAGATGTTCAGTGGTAGAATAGAGAAGAAACCATTTTAATCCCTTGAGAAAAAGCTGCAGAAATGCCTTTTTTATATAAGAGACTGTTTGAGAAAACTTGCTACTGGAGTGGGTTGATGGGACAATAAGTTATAAAGGAAAAACACAAGATAGTAAACAAATGGCCAGCATTATGTGAGAAAATGAGGATAGCTCTATCTCCCAATGAGGCAGGCCTGAATAAATTGATAGGCACACTAGGCCTGTGCCTATGGCAGCAGAAATCTGGGGAGCAGCATGCTGGCTGAAATTTGCTGCCTTTCAGTTATGCTGAACTTCACTCAACAGGAAACTGTATCCTGATCCAACCTCTCCCCTCTAGGCAGCATTCAGGGACAGGAAAATCTGAAGCATCAGATAGAACAAAGGGGAATTATTTTGGGGCGACTAATAGGAGCTGAGTAGAGATCACTGAAGGGTGGGAAGAGAAGCTGGGAAATTGTGGGTGAATAGGTCTGTGTATCAGTGAGAGATTACGTTTGTGCTTAAGAAAGAGAAATGTCTGGTGCCAAGTGTGCGAGTGAATATATGTGTATGTCATATTGGATAGGATATTAGAGAGAGGATGCAAGGAGGAGCAGGGCCAGAGTATAGTAGGGACATTGCCCTCCTCTCCTCTCCATCCAATGAAATTCAAACCCTTCCTCCCTTGATCTATCCCCCCATATCCTGGAACCTCCCTTCCTTTCTGCCTTTCCCTTCTCCCCAAGTTCTAGGACCCAGTCCCCAAACCTTCTTACTCCTTCCTCCCCTTCCTCAATCCAAGAACTTTCCTCCCTCCCTGGCCTTCCTCTTCCCTATTGAAGATTCCTAATCTTCCCCATCGCTCATCCTCCTCATCCCTAGTTATATTTCCTTTTCACATTCCTCCCGCATTCTCCTCACCCCAATCCTATACTGATACTTGAGATCACTTTTCTTTAACCAATAGAACAAAAATAAAATTTTACTAATAATTATAATGTAAAACTACTTTATTTGTATAATGAAATATATAAAAAATCAAAATGTGTGCTAATTTACTTCAGAATTTTTAAAATTTTGCCACACAGACACTATGGGGCTGATTTTAAATGCCCTGCGCCGGCGCGCTTATTTTGCATAGGCTGCCGGCGCGCGCAGAGCCCCGGGATGTGCGTAAGTCCCGGGGTTTTTTAAAAGGGGCGGGAGGGGGCATGTCGGGGGGGGGCGTGGCAGAATGATGCGGTGTTTCGGGGGCGGCGATGCGGGCGTGGTTTCGGCCCGGGGGCGTTCCGGGGCCTGGCCGCGGCCTCCGGACCAGCCCCCGGGACCGGAACACGGAGTGGGGCAGCTGGCCGGCGCGCGCAGATTTATGTCTGCTTTTCGCAGGTGTAAATTGTGGAATAAAGGTAAGGGGGGGTAGATAGGGCCGGGGGGGTGGGTTAGGTAGGGGAAGGGAGGGGAAGGTGGGGGGAGGGCGAAGGAAAGTTCCCTCCGAGGCCGCTCCGAAATCAATTTTTTAAAATCTACCCTTATGTAAGAGTCAGTTTGTTATATATCTAAAGGTAATCTATTGTTATAAAACAGGCTTGAGTTTTTGAAAATTCTAACCATTGTAAGAATATGAGACTCATAAATTTCCAAGTAAGAAGCTGGTCTCCCCTTGGAGATGTTTAAGAAATATTTTGGAAATACTTCAGTTTCTGGAAGAATCTTTGCCCCCAGTTATAAGAGCATATTATTTAGCCCCCCCCCCCCCTTCAAGAAAGAACCTGATTTTATTGGTCAAGTTTCTATTGATATTTTGAATTCAGCTTCCTTTTTGGAAAAATCTACAGATGAAGATGAAATACCTGCTACTCTTATAATAACATTGGTAATAGATTCGGATGGAGATTATTTATTTAATCTTTTCTTTCATAAATTGAGAATTTCTTTCTTCACTTTAAATGTACGTATGTTTCCAAGAGTTGCAAGCATTTCACAATTTAAGAGGAAAAGATTTGTATTAATGAGACCTGCTGTGTTACAACTTGGAGCCTTATTTTGATTACATTTTCCTTGTAAATGTGTAATTACAATTTGTGGCCGATTTTGAAATCTACACGCGGGCGTAGATTTGTGCGAGCAACCTTGCTACGCCCGATTTTATAACATGCGCGAGTAGCCACGAGCATGTTATAAAATCCCGGGTTGGTGCACGCAAAGGGGTGCACACTTGTGCACATTGCGCGTGCCGAGCCCTAGAGGAGCCCCGATGACTTTCCCCGTTCCCTCCGAGGCCGCTTCGAAATGGGAGCGGCCTCAGAGGCAACTTTCCTTCCACCCCCCCATCTTCCCCTCCCTTCCCCTATCTAACCCGCCCCCCAGCCCTACCTAAATCCCCCTACCTTTAATTCTTTATTTACACCTGCCTCCGGGCAGGCGTAGGTTGCACGCGCCGGCCGAGTGCCGGCATGCGAGCCCCCGGCACGACCGCTGTGCCGGGGGCCTCTGTCCCGCCCCCGGCCCGCCCACTCCCTGCCCATTTTATCAAGCCCCAGGACATACGAGTGTCCCGGGGCTTGCGTGCGTCACCGAGCCTATGCAAAATAGGCTCGGCGCACGCAGGAGGGTTTTAAAAGGGTTATGTGTGTATATTACGCATGTAACTGTTTTAAAATCCACTCCTTTGTGATATAAAATATGATTTTTATGATCCATTTCAATTAACCAAAATTATTAATTTGAGAATTTCCTTGGGCCCTGAAGATTGAATTCACTCATTTAAAGAGAGGTTAGATGATTCTATTGTAATCCTAACTTCTTGCAGGTATATCACTATGGCCTGGATTTATCAAAATGCACTAAATATTGCATGCGATAGGAAAAGGGGTGTGTTTTATGCTAATAGGCAGTTTATTGCAATTTGCAGTAATACCTATGCGAAGCACTATCTTAGTACAAATTGCAATAACTTTTTCACACTTTGCGATAATTGCCAAAATTGTTGTATTTCCTACATACAACTACTGGGGGGTGGGGGGGGGGCATGTTTAGTAGTTTTAAGGAGAGAGAGGAGGATATTGCACAAATCTCATCTTTGGTTGAGTTTCCTCACTCCGAAGGTCAGCAAATCTTCAGAAGAGAGCACTGTTCTGTTCATACATCTCCCTTTGAATGTCAAAGTGGCTGCTAACCCCCTACACTTTATCCCTGATAAAGGATCCTTAGTTTCCTGAAATATTTTATCCCAGTCCTCTAATGATGATTGGAGAAGAATGATGGACATGCATTTTGTAGCCATGTCTTTCCCAGGTTAATTTAACACCCGACATCGTAGAAATGTCTGTTGTATCCAATAGGCTATATAACACATTAGACCTAGGTTTTGGATCACTGCAACTTAAAATAGTAAATAATTATCTTTCATGTCAAGTTGGCTATTTCCCAAGAGTTTGTTTTATTTTGATGTAGTTAACAAAAAAATGGTAAAAAAAAGTTCAGACTCTGCATCAAAGTAGTTACAATAAGATAGAAAAAGCCAGACTACAAATTGAATGGGGTAATACATGATGGATGCAAATAACTAATTGTCAAATTCAGTTCCAGTACAGAAAGGTCTTAAGTCTCATTTGGCGCAATTGACTCAGATTCTATCTATATCTGATTCATGGTTGATTAAATACTCTCCAGCAGTCTCCAATCTAAGCAGTTATCTCTAGCAACTGATAATAGCTAGGCTAAATCCACAGAATTAACCTTTTCATCTCAGATCAGAATATTTAAAGAAGGTTCAGTCCTATTCCTTACATGGTTTGTACATATCTGAGTCCATCAGGAGTTGGTACCAAGGGTTAGCATCAATAATTGTTCTTATCTATCACAACACAGAGTCCTCAGGCATTGACCTTTACAGAAAGACTGCTATAATTTGTTAGCTTGCCAAAAAAACACAGAGGTAGTTTCTCTTCTGCAGGAAACTGGCTTCAACTCCAGTCTGGACACAATTCAAAATTTTGCCTCACACTGCAGATCTTTGTACCGACTACTTTGCTCTCTTACCCTTCAGAACAGAAAATAAGCCAATATACACTCTGTCATCCAGAAGAGTCCTTCTGACTCTTCCAACTTGTATTGCACCTCAGATTGTCTATAGAGGATTTTTGGATTATTCAGCTTTAGGCAAATATAAACTAAAATTAAGGAACCCCCTTATATTTAGAGTACTGACAAATAATACAATATTATTACAACACTAATCTAAAGTTTCAAATATAATTTAAAATAAAAGCAAAATACATTGGCCTGCATTTTGTACAATTTGAAGGCATTTAAAAACATTTTTCACTGGATATAGCTGAAAATCCCCCCCAAGGTAACCTGAATTTGTCTGAAATGCAAGAAAAAAAATGATACAGTTCAAATATTCCCTGATATTTGGACAATTATATGATTCAGAAATTTTGCAAAAAAAAGAAGTCTTTACTATGGTGAAGCTGGAAAATGTTCATGAGATTTTCATTTTCATTTAGGATTTTTCCATTTGTTTCAAATTAGTGTGCACTGAATAAAAAGCAGTGTGTGCTAAATCCATTTAATGTGCACTATTTCAATTTAGTTTGATTTAATATGTGCACTCAGTTTTTAGTATACACTAAAAAGAAATGTGTGCACTAGAATCCAAAAATGAATCTACTGAATGCATATCCCTTGTCATTGGTGCCATTACTACTAAAGAAAAGAGAAAGCATATTGTCTAATGGCAGTTTATATCTTTGTATTGTCATTGGTACAAACCTTTATGAAAATAAGAAATAAAGTACAAAGTTAATAATTCTATGATTTTAAAAAGAAGAGAAAACATATTACTGAAATATTGATTATTTGGCTAATGTGGAAGAAGAGAATGTTAGAATACCAGTAGTTTATGTGGACCCAATTGGTAGAATAACAGCCTTACCTGAGTCAGCCAAGAAGACAGCAATCCAGCACCCAGTAATGGATAGTCCCGATCTACCAGAGTGGACGACAAGCAAGGTAGATCCAGAGGAAGTCCAAATCCCCAGGGCGGGCGGCAAGCCGGGTAATGCAGAGACAGTCCGAGTTCAAGGACAGACAGCAGACAAGGCAAATCCAGAGACAGTCCAAATCCAAGGGCAGGCGGCAAGCAGGGTAATCCAGAGATAGTCCAAGTTCAAGGGCAGGCAGCAGGCAAGGCAAATCCAGAGACAGTCCAAATCCAAGAGGGAGGTAGCAGGCAAGGCAAATCCAAGAGCAATCCAAATCACAGGGCAGGCAGCAGGCAAGGCAAATCCAGAGACAGACCAGGTCCAAACGAGAAAGCAATGATCACCAAAGGAAGCACCAGCACAAGCGAGCCTGTAGCCGAGGCAAGGGCTTATGTGGAGCTGTCTGCTTAAGTATTGTTTTTTTCCCACGCTAAGCACGGCAAGTGCCAGGAGCAATGTGACGTAAGGGCGGGTCCCAGCCGCGTCAGCCCACGTGGTGCGCAGCCCTGCCGGACGCTGCCCCGATCATGTCGGACGGTCGAGGGCAAGACGGAGGTATGGGTTTGTCTTCTAACAGTACCCCCAGCTCAAGGGTCTCCCCCCATCTCCGAGGCCTGGGTTTCAAGGGAAACTGTAAATGGAACCAGTGAATTAATTGAGGGACTTAGATTTTCTTGTCTGGTTCCCAGGAATTCTCTTCTGGGCCGTAGTTTTTCCAGAAGATTAAATACTGGAATGATCTCCCTTGTCTGACATCCATTATCTCCTCCATTTCATATTGTGTGTCCTCCTCCACTATGACAGACGACTGTTGCTTAGACCTTCTGGAAGACCAAGTCGATATTGCAGGTTTCAGGAGTGAGATATGAAAGACGTCATGAATTCAAAGTGTGGGAGGTAACTGTAATTTATAGGTAACCTCCCCGATCCGCTTGTCAATAGGAAAGGGTCCCACAAAGCGAGGAGCGAACTTCAACAATGGTATACATAATCTAAGGTTACGAGTGCTCAACCAGACTAAATCTCCAGAATGGAGCTGAGGAGCTGGTCTTTGTCTCTTATACACTTGATTTTTAGCTTTGATTGCAGCCTGTGTAAGAGCATACGAGTGTCTCTCTGTAAATCCTTTAGGTCCTGGATAGACAGTTCCACCACAGGATGAGGTCCCGACAGGTAATGGTATCCTGGGGTGTTGTCCAAATACCATATAAAAAGGGTAAGACACAGTGGCCTGTCTGTGATGATCATTATGGTAGATCTCTTCCCAGAGAAGTAGCGAAGACCAGTTGTCCTGTTGTTGGTTAAAATAGCAACGTAGAAAGGTTTTAAGAGATTGACTAGTCTGTTCTGCCAGACCATTGGCCTGAGGGTGAAATGCTGAAGAAAAGTCGAGTTGTATACCAAATGTTTTGCATAGGTTCATCCAATAGCATGCTGTAAATTGTACTCCTCTATCTGAAAGGAGGAATAGCCTGGTGGTTAGGGAAGAGGGGTAGCTTAGTGGTTAGAGCAGTGGGTTATGAGCCAGAAGACCATGGTTTGAGTCCTGCTGTTGCTCCTTGTGACCTTGGGCAAGTCACAGTGCCTCAGGTACAAGCTTACCCCTTCATTTATCAAAATGTGCTAAGGTGTTTTTCCATGCCTTAAGGGCTTATCGCATGTGAAAATGATTTTAATGCATGCGACATCACCATATTGTATGGCGTGATGCAAATCTGAAAAACAGGAGGAGTTTACAATTTTGTGAAGTCCTATTGCATGGCTTTAATGCCAATTTTAGCAGTAGTGTTAAGCCTTGGATGGAGAGAGAGAGAGAGAGACCACCTTGTAACTCGAGGTGAGGTTTAGGTATTAGTGTAGGGGGTTAGGGGTCACTTTGACATTCAAAGGGAGATGTATGAACAGAACAGTGGTCTCTTGTGAAGATTTGATGACCTTCGGAGTGAGGAAACTCACACAAAGATGAGATTTGTGCAATGTTCTCTCAACCTAGCTTGATGTTACCCAGGTAGAGAGTCCATCAAGTTAGGTTGAGAGAACATTGCACAAATCTCATCTTTGAGTGAGTTTCCTCACTCCAAAGGTCAGTAAATCTTCACAAGAGACCACTGTTCTGTTCTTATATCTCACTTTGAATGTCAAAGTGGCCCCTAACCCCCTACACTAATACCTAAACCTCATCTCGAGTTACAAGGTGGGCCTCCCATAGGGATGTAAATACCAATCTAGGGAGAGGGCATTACAGCTAGTCTGTCTGTCTGTCTGTCTCTCTCTCTCCATTAAAAATGGTCCCCGAGTGGTTGTATGCAGGAAATACAACAGGTCTGGCACCTATCACAAACTGTGAAAATGTTATCACAATTTGTACTAACATAGGTATTAGCATAAAACACACCCCTTTACTTATTGCATTTTGATAAATCAAGGCCTTAGATTGTAAGCCCTCTGGGGATAGGGAAATATCTACAGTACCTGAATGTAAACCGATGTGATATCTCAGATCAAATGTCGGTATATAAAAAATAATAAATAAATATGTTGAGGTAGTCCACGAATTCAGAAAATGTGCTGCACAAAGAGCTGGGCTAATTTTGATGCCTAGGGTAACCAGGAAGAGGGATGAAGTGGGCCATCTTAGAAAACCTGTCTACTGTGACCCAGATGGTGTTCTCATGCAACAAAGGCAGATCTGTGATAAAATCAGTGGCAATGTGAGTCCAGGGTTTGTCAGGTATGGGTAAGGGTTGCAGTAAGCACCAAGGTTTAGTCTGGGGGGTTTTGTGAGCAGCGCAAATGGAACAAGACTCCACAAATTTCTTAGTATCCTATTTCCACTGCGGCCACCAAACGTGGTGGGACAGAATTTCTTTGGTACGATGGAGTCCCGTGTGACCAGCAAAATGAGATACATGGGCCCAACATAACACTTTCTCTCTTAATCGTTTGGGAACCACAGTTTTCTCGGGTGGAATGGCAAACATAGTGGCAACCATAATTCTGGCAGGGTCTATTATATGTTGGCGTGGATCCAGAGTGTCCTCAGGCAAAAAACCTCTCAATAGGACATCTGCTCTCAAATTTTTTCTGGCTGACCAGAAGAGAAGTTTGAAATTGAATCAACTAAAAAATAGCACCCAGTGGGCTTGTCATGGGTTCAGCCATTGAGCATGTGTGAGATATGACAAATTCTTGTAGTCTGTGTAAATTGTGATGTGGTATTTTGCTCCCTCCAAAAGGTGTCACCACTCCTCTAATGCTAATTTAATAGTCAGGAGTTCCTTGTCCCCGATGGCATAGTTCTTTTCGGCTGGGGAAACTTTTCTAGAAAAATAGGCACAAGTGACTAATCCCTTGTCCTCTGATTGTTGTAAAAGGATGGCTCTGACACCCAGAGCAGAAGTGTCTATGGATCTGGTCATTGCAGACAGGGGTCCTTTATAAATTCTTTTTTTAATTTCTGAAAGGCTTGAATGGACTCTAAGCCCCAAATTCGGACATCTGCCCCTTTTTGTATCATGGCTGTGAGAGGTGCTACTAAGGTTGAGTAAACAGGAATAAATTGTTGGTAATAGTTCGAGAATCCCAAGAATCACTGCACAGCCTTTAATCCTACTGGTTGCGGCCAATCCAGGATTGCATTGAGTTTTTCGGAGTCCATTCATAGATCCATCCTGGGAAATAATGTAACCCGAGAAGGGGAGCTCTGTTCTGTGGAATATGCACTTCTCTAATTTAGCGAATAATTTATTCTCTCGAAGTCTTTGCAGAACCTGTTGAACATGGAGGATGTGTGATCCAAGGATTTGGAAAATATCAGGATGTCATCCAAATAAACGAGAACATGAAAGTAAAAAAGGTCTCGGAAATATCGTTGATTATGGCGTGAAAAACTGCCGGGGCATCGCATTATCCGAAAGGCATTACCAAATATTGTAATGCCCGTCATTAGTTTTAAAAGCTGTCTTCCATTCGTCCCCTTCTCGAATTCTTATGAGATTGTAGGCTCCCTGAAAATCTAATTTAGTAAAAACTTGAGCACCTTTAAATTGATCAAATAATTTAGTAATAAGAGGAATTGGGTATCGGTTTTTTCAAGTAATACCATTTAGGCCTCGATAATCAATACACGTTTGTAGAGACCCATCTTTTTTTTTTTTTAACAAAAAAGAAACCTGCCCCTGCCAGAGATGAAAATGGCCTAATGAATCCCTGGGCTAGGTTTTCTTGGATGTACTGACTCATGGCCTCTGTTTCTGGTCCTGAGAGTGCATATACTCTTCCACAGGGAGGGACTCTCCCTGCAAGCAGGTCAATACCACAATCGTAGTCATGACAGGGAGGCAGTTTCTCAGCCTCCTGCTTGCGGAAGACATTCGTGAAATCTGCGTATTGATCGAGCAGATTAGATAAGGTGGATTTCATAAAGAAAAGATTTCTGGAGGGAGGTTTTATGGATGACAGACAGTTCTTATGGCAATCAGAACTCCAGCTGGCCAATTGTAGTGTTCCTCAATCTATCCTGGGCTGATGCAGTCTTAACCAAGGCAGCCCCAGGATGATTTGGTTGACTGAGGAAGGCAAATCATACAAACGGATAGTCTCTTGGTGTAGGACTCCGGTAGTCATAGAAATGGGTTCTTCTGTGATGTGTGAAATCCTATCATTTAGAGGTTGTCCCGAAACTGAAGAAATAATGAGAGGCACCTCCAGTTGTTTAGTGGGGATTTGAAAGTGTTTGGACTAAATTTTCTTCAATAAAATTCCCCGCTGCCCCTGTATCCAGAAAAGCCTGCAAGTTAATGGATTTTTGGTCAATAGAGAGTGCCACAAGAATCAGTATCTGTTCAGAGGAAGTTGCTGGACCAAGGGAGGCCTCTCCTACCCACCCTAGGTCCGGGAGTTTCCCGACTTCTAGGGACACGTTTTAGTGTAATGACCAGTACCTGCACAGTAAAGACATAGGAACTGTTGACATCGTCGCTGCCATTCCTCTATGGATATTCCAGAATCGATCAATTTGCATAGGTTCCTCAGGAGTGGAGGAAGTCTCCTGTGGTTTGGAGGAGATGAGTGGTCGCTGAAATGAGGGGGCTAAATGCATAGGAAGTCGAAAGGTGCCTTTCTCTCGAAAACACTCTTGAAATTGGAGGTCCAGACGGATAGCTAGTCGGATTAAATCCTCCAAGAAATCTGGTGGGTCATGAGAGGCTACTTCATCCTTTATATTATCCGCAAGACCCTGTCGAAAAATGGCAGTGAGACTCTCCTCTCCCCACCGAAGCTCTGTGGGCAGGGTCCAAAATTGGACTGCATTTTCCCCCAGAGTTTTTGAACCCTGTCGAATCTGGAGCATTTCAGAAGCTGCTGAGGCAGTGCACCCAGGTTCATAGAAGACGAGCCGAAAGTCCTTAAGAAATTGATCTAGATTGTTCAGTAGCGCATCGTCATGCTCCCAGAGGGGAGAGGCCCACGCCAGAGCTGATCCTTCTAGGAGGGAGAGGATAAAAGTGACCTTCATTTTATCCGTGGAAAATAATGGTGCTTGCAAGGAAAAATGCATCTTGCATTGGTTAATAAAACCACAGCAGAGCTTCGGATCTCCATTGAAACGTGGGGGAGGATGGAAATGAAGGATGGGACTGAATGAAGAAGTTGAAGGTAGTGGATGAGGTGCTACTGCCAATGCATCCATATGAGCCACCAATTTCTCCAGTACTCCTGTTACTTGATCCAGGACCTCCCTGCTGTTGTACTCAAGTCCTGGAATAGCCTGTAAGGCTGTCATATCCACTGGATCCATGGCCTCAGCTATCTGTTAGAATACCAGTAGTTTATGTGGACCCAATTGGTAGAATAACAGCCTTACCTGGGTCAGCCAAGAAGACAGCAATCCTGCACCCAGTAATGGATAGTCCCAGTCCACCAGAATGGATGACAAGCAAGGTAGATCCAGAGACAGTCCGAATCCCCATGTTGGGCGGCAAGCTGGGTAATCCAGAGACAGTTCAAGGGCAGGCAGCAGACAAGGCAAATCCAGAGACAGTCCAAATCCAAGAGCAGGTGGCAAGCAGGGTAATCCAGAGACAGTCCGAGTTCAAGAGCAGGCAGCAGACAAGGCACATCCAGAGAAAGTCCAAATCCAAGAGGGAGACAGCAGGCAAGGAAAATCCAAGAAAATTCAAATCATGGGGCAGGCAGCAGGCAAGGCAAGTCCAAAGACAGACCAGGTCCAAACGAGAAAGCAACGATTATCGAAGAAAGCACGAGCACAAGCGAGCCTGTAGCCGAGGCAAGGGCTTAAGCATTGATTTTTTCCCAAGTTAGGCACGGAGAGTGCCAGGACGAATGTTGACATAAGGGGCGGGACCCAGCCGTGTCAGTCCGAGCAGTGCACCACGGCGCGAGGCCCCGATGGATGCGGCCCCGATCATATTGGATGGTCGAGAGCAAGATGGAGGGACGGGTTTGCCTTCTAACAGAGGAATTTTCTAACAAGTGAGGTAGAATGTCTTTTTCAAAAAAATGGCTAGATATAGGAACAAATTAACCATTCAAACAACAGAAATATAGGTAAGTAGTAAGCACTAACTTGAGTGCCCCATTTCAATCCTTTATGAGGTTTATATTCAGAAGTATTTAGCCAGATAAATCAGAAGTTATCCAGCTCAATGAAGATTTGGGCACTTATCTAGCTAAAATTTTGCCAGATAAGTTAGGGGCATTCCAGGAGGAGTTGAGTTAACCAGAGCAGCTATCCGGGTAACTCCAATATTCAAAATTAGCCAGATAACTTATCTGGCTAACTCTGGTTGGCCTGTAGAACCGTACTAAAGTTAGCCGGATAAACTTATCTGGCTAAATTTAAGAAAGCCATCTATATTCTGTGATGCAGCTATATTGCTGAATATATAGGCTAATTGAGCTGGATACATTTATTTATTTATTTAGAACTTTTCTATACCGACTTTCCAATAACAGAATTACTGATCAATTCGGTTTACATTTTGAACAAATGTAGTTAGCTAGTTAGCCATTTATCTGGCTAACTAGCCGAGCCATACAACAGCTGAATATTGACTTCAAAGTGACCATGATTCATCCATTCTTCCAATCAGTATGTTTAGGAAAATATCTACTATATCCAGGGATGGATTGGCCTATCATAGGACTGGGAATTCCCTAGTGGGTCAGTCTCCCTAGTCATGTGATTCCTCAGCTTCCCAGGTACGGTCAAAAATGAGGGGTTGCCACAACCCAGACGAAAGATTGGCAGGGCCACAGTGGAGACCACATCACTGTGAACAGAAGAGAGGCCTACGGAGCCATGATGGAGCCTACCTGTCGCAGCTCAAAGAATGGCTCAATAAGGCCATGGTGGAGGGTTCTGGGCGGCATCCACACCAGAAGGGGAGGAGTCAGGGTGGCACCGGGGCAGATGTCATGAAGACGTCGCTGATGGTGAAAAGGTAAAGGCCATTTTTGCCACCAGTTTTGGGTGCGAAAGCCAGCAGCGATAGCACCGCGGAGGTGTGATCGCTGCCTGCTTTCACAGGCCCGCCCTCCACTTCGCCATCCCACCCCCCGTTATCGTCGGATTTTCTAAAGTCTGCGACCTTAGAAAATCCAGGCCTAAGTTAGCTAAATTCTAGCTAGTTATCTTATTAACTAGCTAGAATTTAGCCAGTTAAGTGCCCAAATATTCATTTAGGCCGGGATTTTCTAATGACGTACAGCTCTATGAATCACGTGGTACAGGGGGGTGGGAGGTCGAAGCGGGGGGCGGGCCTGCAATAGCCGGCAGCGATCGTACCTCCGCGCTGCAATCACTGCCGGCTTTCGCACCCAATAGTGTTGTAAAAAGTGGTGCTATTGGGCGCGAAATTGGAAGCAAAAAGGCTCCTTACCTTTTCGCCGTCCACACTGTCTTTGCGGCATCCACCCCGATGCCGCCTCGATTCCTCCCCTTCTGGTGGCTGCTCCTCCCCGACTCCTCCCCTATCTAGCTATTGCATGCGAAAAGTCTCTTTTCGCGTGCACTAACTTTAGAAAATAACCCCCTTATTTGGCTAACTTCTGAGTTAGCCGGCTACATGTTTTTGAATATGGACCTCCATATATCCTATATAGTCTGGCCAGCCACACCAGATGCTCAGCTTTAAAATCCCTTCTGCTCCTTCAAAGATTCCCTGTGCTTGTCCCATGATTTCTTCAATACAGATATTGTTCTTGTCTCTATCACCTCCACTGGGAGGCTGTTCCATGCATCTGACACCCTTCCTGTAAAGAAATATATCTTTAAATTACTCATGAGTCTACTTCCTTTCACCTTCATCCTTTAACCAATCATTTCAGACCTCCTTTTCCTTGAAAGAGGGCTGTTTCCTATACATCAGTTCCTTGACAATATCTATCATATCTTTCTCTATCCTGCCATTCCTCAAGAGTATACATATTTAAATCTGTTTTTGTTTTTTTGGTTTTTTTTTATTTTATTTTTATAATTTTCAACTAAAATACAAGTAAGATAACACTTACTTCCAGAAAAATTAAAATGACATATATAATATACAACAAAATATTATCTAGAAAATTATATAATCATTTTAAATGCTCATTTTCCCAACTTAAGTAATAGCTCAAGAGAGGGGACAGATTACAGGGAGATATAAAAGAAAAATGTAAACAAGAAACAGGCATTCAACGTGATCACTGCATTGTCTTCTATAACCTAGATGTTTCCTAGAGACTGAGTAGTTATTTTCCTAGAATTAATAAATGACTTCAACTGCTCTGGTAGAAAAAGATAAAGGAAATATTATGTGAGTGAATAACGCATTTCCATGGGTATCTTAAACAAAAGGAGTAACCAAGAGATATTATCTGAGATTTTAGCAAAAGGAATTCCCGTCTGCTCTCTTGAGTAGCACATGCAAAGTCCGGATATATACAGACTAGGGATGTGCATTTGTTTTTTGATGATAGGGAATTTCGTACAAAATTTCCTAAATCGTCATGGATCGGCAACACCGAAAACCATTCCATTTTCACCAAATTTTCGGGGGAAATCAGTTTTCGGGTTAGTGTGCAACTTTTTGCAACTTTTTGCAACTTTTTGCAACTTTTTTGTTAGTTTTTGTTAGTGCACGCTAACGGGAGTTAGCGTGCACTAATGGGAGTTAGTGTGCGCTAACTCCCGTTATCGCGCACTAAGAAGAAAAATGATTTATCATGGAAAAAAAATGCTGATTTTCCCGCAGCCACACAAACCCAAAGTGAAAACAATCAGGCACCCGATGCACATCTCTAATACAGACTTCCTGGGAGTAAAATCAAGCAGAGATATTCTTAAAATATCTCTGCATTACTTCATCAAGTTCTTGCTCAGTTAGGAATGTAGCCAAGAGAGTAGCACGGTCATACACCTCCGCAGAGGAATTTTCCAAAAATTGTGTTAAATTTTCTAAAGCCTCATGTTGATTTTGAGAACATCTCACTTTAGCCAAAACAGGCAGAAATAGTAATTTATATACAGAAGATAATTTCCATCTTCAAATTTTAATAGCTCCTTAAAGTAGCTTTTTGGAGTGTAATAACGTTCTTCCCCCAAAACTAAAAAAACGTAGGTTTAAAAGCCTATTATAATTCTCCAAATATTCTAATCTTCTTGAAGTATTACTGAAATCCTTAATTAACTTTATATTACAATCATGCATTTTTGAAGAATATGATTCAACCTTCTCTGATAGTGATTTAACACTTCAAATCTGACCATCCATTTTTCCTTACAGAGTCAATTTTTTTGTTAAGATCTACTAGCTTTGTTCCTTGACCTCGGAGTGAGCAACCAAAACCAGCCACCAGGTCCCACAATGCGTCAAGCATTACCACCGCAGGCTTCATTGGACTCACAAAAGACTCACCCTCTCCTGCACGAGAGGGAATGTCTGCCTCCTCTGCTGGTCTCCTAAATGCAGATTCCATTCCTCCACATGCTTCAAAGCTCCCACTTGGTGTCAAAGTCAAAGGAAGATCCCCAGCGCCGACACCAGCAGATTCCAATCACCACAGAGAAAGACTGCTCAGAGAAGCCTCCTCTCTGGCCCCCACCTTCCACATTTTCCTCAGCGATGTCATTTCCCGGCACTGTGGGCAACAGAGGAGCTCCAGTACACTTCAAGGCCAACGGTAGATGAAAATTTGGAGGGCTAAAAGTGACCTCCCTAAACAGCTCCACTGCTCTCTCAGCAGGAACTACAGCAGGGAAATTGCCCCCCATTTCTAGAGCAGGACCAGGTCCAAAAGAGGTTATCAAACACTGTCCAGATGGGAGAGTTGCTTCGGTGGGGTAAGTGCAAACTTTCCCCTTCCTTTTTGTCGCATCCTTGCTAGAAACAATCTTTCATGGAGGAGCTTTTGTTAGACTTGGCTCTTGCCGCCATATTTTCCCCATATTTAAATCTTTGAATTTGTCCCCATATGCTTTATAATGAAGAACACTGACTACTTTAGTAACCATTCTCTGGACTGAATCCATCTGGTTTATATCCTTTTGAAGGTGTGGTTTCCAAAATCCACACAGTATTCTAAATGAGATCTCCCCAGGGACTTATACAAGGCAATATCATCTTTGCTTTTCTGCTGACTATTCTTTTTACTATGAACCCAAGCATCTTTCTAGTTTTTTCTATTTCATTCTCCAGTTGTTTGGACACCTTGAGATCATAAAATATAATCAACACCGGATCCCATTTTTGTTTCAAGCATTGAAGAATTTTCCCCCATACTGCACTACTTCTTTGGATTTTTAAAGCCAACATGCATGACTGTAATTTTTTTAGTATTAAATGTTAATTAGCAGACTCTATCACAAGACCCACCAAGTGCATGTTTTCATGCATTTGAAAACTATAAATGCTTGCACAATCAGTAAAAATTATCACAACAAATTGAAACCTCCTGACTTTTAGTCATTTTTGCTGACCTTCAGTTTCTGATAATGTAACAACCCCCATCCTTTTGGTTTTCATAAAAAAATTGAAACACCCTATAACCACTGAGTGCACATTTTTGTGCACGTGTACTTGTACTGTACATATTTCCTGCATTATACTGACTTTCAGTGTCTGCTTGTGGTATTTCATGGCATATAGCTTCTGCTACATATTAGATTACTTTTCTTGATTGTCATTTTGTTTTTGAGTCCTTTTGACCCACTTATCAAGTACCACATACAGATAGCAAATGTAACCCCAATATTTAAAAAGGGCTCCAGGGGCGATCTGGGAACCTACAGACCGGTTAGCCTGACTTCAGTGCCAGGAAAAATAGTGGAAAGTGTTCTAAACATCAAAATCACAGAACATTTAGAAAGACATGGTTTAATGGAACAAAGTCAGCATGGCTTTACCCAAGGCAAGCCTTGCCTCACAAATCTGCTTCACGTTTTTGAAGGAGTTAATAAACATGTGGATAAAGGTGAAACGGTAGATGTAGTATACTTGGATTTTCAGATGGCGTTTGACAAAGTCCTCATGAGAGGCTTCTAGGAAAAGTAAAAAGTCATGGGATAGGTGGTGATGTCCTTTTGTGGATTGCAAACTGGCTAAAAGACAGGAAACAGTAGGATAAAATGGACAATTTTCTCAGTGGAAGGGAGTGGACAGTGGGGTGCCTCAGGGATCTGTATTGGGACCCTTACTTTTCAATATATTTATAAATGATCTGGAAAGAAATACGATGAGTGAGATAATCAAATTTGCAGATGACACAAAATTGTTCAGAGTAGTTAAATCACAAGCAGATTGTGATAAATTGCAGGAAGACCTTGTGAGACTGGAAAATTGGGCATCCAAATGGCAGATGAAATTTAATGTGGATAAGTGCAAGGTGATGCATATAGGGAAAAATAACCCATGCTATAATTACACAATGTTGGGTTCCATATTAGGTGCTACAACCCAAGAAAGAGATCTAGGCGTGATAGTGGATAACACATTGAAATCATCGGTTCAGTGTGCTGCGGCAGTCAAAAAAGCAAACAGAATGTTGGGAATTATTAGAAAGGGGATGGTGAATAAAACGGAAAATATCATAATGCCTCTATCGCTCCATGGTGAGACCGCACCTTGAATACTGTGTACAATTCTGGTCGCCACATCTCAAAAAAGATATAATTGCGATGGAGAAGGTACAGAGAAGGGCTACCAAAATGATAAGGGGAATGGAAAAGCTCCCCTATGAGGAAAGACTAAAGAGGTTAGGACTTTTCAGCTTGGAGAAGAGACGGCTGAGGGGGGGGGGGGGGATATGATAGAGATGTTTAAAATCATGAGAGGTCTGGAATGGGTAGATGTGAATCAGTTATTTACTCTTTTGGATATAGAAAGACTAGGGGGCACTCCATGAAGTAAGCATGGGGCACATTTAAAACTAATCGGAGAAAGTTCTTTTTTACTCAACACACAATTAAACTCTGGAATTTGTTACCAGAGGATGTGGTTAGTGCAGTTAATATAGCTGTGTTTAAAAAAAAGGATTGGATAAGTTCTTGGAGGAGAAGTCCATTACCTGCTATTAAGTTCACTTAGAGAATAGCCACTGCCATTAGAAATGGTAACATGGAATAGACTTAGTTTTTGGGTACCTGCCAGTTCTTATGGCCTGGATTGGCCACTATTGGAAACATGATGCTGGGCCAGACCATTGGTCTGACCCAGTATGGCATTTTATGTTCTTATGTTTTCATGTATGTTAGCTTGTACTGTAATATTTACTGTATTAGGTTGACAACCAGTGTCAGCCTGTGGTATCCCATGGCTTAGAATGTCTGCTACATCTACAGATCACCTTTTTTATTACCATTTTGTTTTTGAATTACTTTGAGCCACTTTATCAACCGCCAAATTCACATTTTTACCAGTTTTCATGCATTTGAGCTAGTTCTGTACTATTTATTAGGTTCTGACAGCCAGTATCAGCCTGTGGTATCTCATGGCTTAGAGCCTCTGATACATCTACAGATCACGTTTTTGATTGTCATTTTGTTTTTAAGCTACTTTGAGCCACATTATCAACAGCCAAATTCACATTATTTTTACCCATTTTCATGCATTTGAGCTGGTACTGTACTACACTAGAACCACCATGTGCAAGTTGCGCGCACAAATGTATGCCCATGCGTAGGTATTAAAATCCGGCCTTTTATGTATTATGATAGTGAGGTCATTAAGGAATTGATTAATCTTTGAGAAATGCTCACCTAGTAAGGTGTCACTTTTCTTCCTTGTAATATGTTATTTTATATCTGTGAAGATCAGTAAGTGAATATTTTTCAATGGAGCATCACACTCTTAAAGACCTCACAATCAAAATACATATAGGGGAATTTTAGGAATATACAGGAATGAAAAACATGTAATATTAATATGACAGAACACAAACACCAAAAGACTTAATAAGGAAATTTACTTTCTTATCCATTATCAGATAGAGACATTTTAAACAGTAAAAGTTTATCATTACTGTCACCTCTGTCAACCCCTCCCTCCACCAATTTACCTTTATGGAACTATAATGATATATGCAAACAACCAAAAGCCTAGTTGACTCTGTACTATTTAAACACAGAGTGCTATTTCATCAATGTCTTGATGAAGGAAACAGTAGCTCATGAAAACTCATCACACATGTTTAATGTTAGTTCAATAAAAAAATATTTCCTACATCTTGTTTGTTCACCCTTAATTCTACAATAGTGAAGTGGATTAACATGACGATCATAATACTTTCTTCCAATCTGAAATTTCCATTGCACTTAGACCAAGTTGAAATCTCCCTAGTTCAAGTATGACTATGAATCGTAAACACAACTTTAGTAGAAAGGCTGTTGTGCTATGGTGAGAAAGCTTTAGAATAGACTTTGGTACCTGACGGGAAAGAGATTCAGCTTGTGACAATGTGTTAATAGAGGGAATATCACGGCCTTCAAATGCATTTCTTCTTGTACTTATCCGGTCCCGCTCATTCTGAACAGCTAGAAAAAAATACAGTTTTATAATGTAATTGATCGGAGATCTTGCAGCATTATAATCTGTACACAAATCATTAGCAGGGATAGGAAAGGAGGAAAATGTCATTTTGTTTTTCATTTCATTTTTTTTTTTGGGGGGGGGGCTTTTATCTCCATGAATTTCATTTCAGATAATGTTTATTTTGTTTCTTTAGTTTAAAAAAAATGAAGTAAACATTGAACCCTGCCCCAAATATCCATCCCTCCCATTCTGAAAAATACTGGTTCAGGATCCTCCAATGCCCCACTTACCCAGTCCAGGAGGGATCCACAGATGAGGTCTAGGCCCCGACTTGGGCTGGGACCTTGCATGGGGCCTAGGTTGAGGTCATGGCAACCTAGTGCGGCCTAGGTTTTGGTACGTATGGGGTGTGGTTGTCAGGAAATTTCCTGGGCCTGGGCCTTTATCGGGTCTAGGTCTAGGTCCTGGCATCAGGACCTAGACCTAGGCCAAGACCTCAGCATCTCACTCAAGCATAGACCACAGACCCTTTGTTGGGTCGTGATCTATTCCATTTTGAATATGTTCCGAAATGAAATAGGAAATTTAGTCTAATTTCCTATTTTGTTTCTCACGAATGCCCATCCCTAATAATCTATACTTACATGTATAACTAAATATGACTTATCGGGAGATTCATACTGAGCAATTTAGAAAAACACTGGTAAGTATAAAACAGGTAACATGGACATGGTATTAGTAAAAAGTTAAGAAAACTTAAATGAGCTATGAATAGGAACCTTTGTTTTCATATTTTATATTATTTTTCCCCAGAATTTCCAGGTTATCACAAAAAAAATAAAAATCAGTGCAAAAATTACTGTTAAAATAGAAAGGAGATAAATCAGTGGAAAACTCATTTTTGTATTGACTTTTTTTTTGTGATAACCTGGAAATTCCCATGAAAATAATAAAAAATGGAAAATGAAGGTTCCTACCTATGAAACAACTTTAAAACAGTTAATAGGTTATCTTGATATAACATCAGTTAAGATTTGTGATCCCATATTAAAACTGCAATCCTATTGTCTTGCACTGTGAATTCCCATTCAGTGAAATGATTTATGATTGATAATAAGTTCCAAAAGATGAGTTTGATTTCATCAGATGTTTCGAGGAAATAACTGAAAGTTCTGAAAAAGTTAAGGAATCTTAGAGAAATCACATAATCCAGATTAGATAGATAAGTTTATATTTTACTCTACCTGGCAAACTAAGGTCCTCATTTTCTAAAGTATCGCAGGCCTGCGATACTTTAGGTAATGAGGGGCGAGGGCCGAAACGGGGGGGGCGGTCCTGTGATAGCCGGCAGCAAT
Source organism: Rhinatrema bivittatum (assembly GCF_901001135.1). Taxonomy (NCBI): domain Eukaryota; kingdom Metazoa; phylum Chordata; class Amphibia; order Gymnophiona; family Rhinatrematidae; genus Rhinatrema; species Rhinatrema bivittatum. The sequence continues at coordinate 672,796,795 of NC_042616.1, read as the reverse complement.
CGCACCACCGTGGTGCGATCGCTGCCGGTTTCACACCCAATAGCGCCACCATAGAAGGTAGGGATGTGCAGACCAAAAGTTTATGTTCATAAGTCCATAAGTCGAAAGGGGGGGTCAATTTCGGTCAATATGGACATATGGAGAATTCCATAAGTTGAGTCTATGTCCATATGTGCACCGATTCCCTAAATAAAAATTTAAACCCCTCACCCTCCTTAATCCCCCCCCAAGACTTACCAAAATTCCCTGGTAGTCTAGCGGGGAGTCAGGACGCCATTTCTGAACTCCTTTGCAAGGAGCACGTGACGTCGGTGTCACGTCGGAGTGACGTGGCGTCACGTGATTCCCCGCGGGTTCGCTCCGGGACACTCGTTGGCCTCCTGACACCCCCAAGCTGGCCAAAAGTTCCTTTTGGGTCCAACGAGGGTCCCGGAGCGAACCCGCGGGGAATCACGTGACGCCGCGTCACTCCGACGTGACACCGACGTCTCGTGCTCCTCGCAAAGGAGTTCAGAAATGGCGTCCTGACTCCCCGCTAGACTACCAGGGAGTTTTGGTAAGTCTTGGGGGGGGGGGGAGTAAGGAGGGTGAGGGGTTTAAATTTTTATTTAGGATCAACAATCGCGATTTCCAACGTATTCAACATAGCTATGTTGAATAAGTTGGAAATCCGATCGTTTTCGCCTCATCACTTTTTTAAGTTAAAAAAAATAAGTTGCGTTTTACCTATAAGTTCAAAATGAATGCACACCCCTAATAGAAGGTGTAGCTATTGGGTGCCAAGTAGGACACAAAAAGGCCCTTACCTTTTCGTCGTCCGCGGTGTCTTCGCGGAGTTGGCCCTGGTGATGCCCCGACTCCTCCTCTTCCGGGGCCAACCCCGCCCCCATCTTGGTATCACATGCAATAAGGGACTTTTCGCGTGCAAAGCGTCCCTTATCACGTGCGATCTGTCTGGTAAATGACCCCCTAAAACAAGTGTTTTAATTGAAAAGAGTGCTGTGCAGGGGCTCAATGGTGATGCACTTATACTTTAATATTATTGCAGAATTTGCCAAAATGCTGTCATATTGCAGTATATATTTAAAAGGTGAATTTTAAAAGCAATGCACATGCCAAAAGTGGGAGAACCATGCTCATATACTTCTTATTCATGGCTGGCCAATTTTATAAACCTGCCACATATGTGCATAAGTACTGAGGTACGACTATCTCACACTGAGTAAAAAAAAAAAGGTGTGGAATGAAGACAAGTCATGGGCATTCCAGGGCGGGGGCTGAAAGATATGTAAATATGTAAGTATGTAAGGAAGAAAATGTGGCATACGTCTGGTTCATTTCTGTGCAAATTTACTTCTGCGATTGATCAGGTGTAAGTCTAAATAGAACTATTTTTTAGTGGTGTGTAGAGAAAAAAAAATGTGTTTCCGTTTTCGGTTTGTTTTTGGAAGGTTATTTTCCCATGAATTTCTGACATGGAATATTTGATTCGTTTCATTCATGTGAAAAACACGAATCAAACGTTAAAAATAAAAATCCAAAAACAGCCAAAAAAGGCTCCCAAGGCTTCCTACTTACCCGGAAAAATGCCAGGGCCAGGTTACCCCCTGCCTCAACTACTAAGTCCGGTGGGGATCTGCTGGCAATGTCTAGGTCCAGTCCAAAGCCTCAGCTTTGTGTACACTGAGATCGCAGTAGGTTGCTGCAATATCGGCCTTGGCCTAGGCCAGAGCACAGGCCCAGGTCTGACACCATGGCCCAGCCTGAAGGGCTTCAACCTGGACCAAGGTCCAATTCCTTGGCCTCAGTCTAGTAGTCCCAGGCCAAGGCCATGAGATATATGGTACTATGTTTAGCCTACTGTTGATTTTCTTGTAGGATTATGTGTATGAGTAGGGATATGAGGGTGAAGAAAAACCAAGAGGAAGGGGAGGGAGGAGCGGAAAGGAGGAGGAGTGGCAGAAGGTGAAGGAGGAGGTAGAGAAGGGAGGCCAAAAGGAAAGGAGGGTAAGGGAATAGACCAAAGAGAGAAGAGGGGAAAAGGAGTAGGCCAAAGTAAGCCAGGGTAGTAACTATTAAAAAGTTGCTTAAATAATTTTAAAAGTAATAAATTATCAGTTACATTTTTAATTTAGCAAAATGGGTTGGCATTACTACTTGTCTTATGCATGTTAGAAATATCACACAGTATTTGGAGGGTACAAACACCTTTTAAAATGCCAAGGTAACAATTTCAATATTGCTTTCTGCTTCAGTGGTGGGAGTAAAAAGGAATTGGATGTTGGGCCCTGACTTTTATGGTCTGGGGTACTGACAGCCAAACATTAGGGAAAAAGAGTAGGATCGCTTCTACAGCCAAGTCCAAATGCAAAGCAAATTCAAGCAGCATTATCTGAATTATCAAGGCTGCTCACCATGCAAAAAATGTTGTTAGCAGTAATTTTGTTATGGGTTTGGTAGTTGCTTAGATCTGAGTATAAATATTACTACCCTTAACATAACACTTGGGGTAATCTGCATGAAGAAACTTGCTTGGCAGACTGGATGGATCAGTTGGTATTTTTCTGCCATCATTACTACGTTACTATATGTTAGTACTATGTAAGGTAAGGAGCTCATTTACCTTCTGTATCCACTTATGAAAGCAAAAATACTTTGTATTCCATAATATAAATCGATTGAATCTAAAAACTACCACAAGAGGGCTCCTTAGTATGCCTTATCCAACTGAACAGATATGGGATATTCTACTCAAAGTTGCAACAAATATCTACAAAACAGAAAGAAATATATTTAAAAACATAAATCAATTGTCCTGAATCTGATCATAACACTAGCTAGGAGATCAAAGTGTCATGCCGTGGAGACTGTTTAAGCTTCTCTTACTCACGACAAGTGTATTAATAGCTCTTCACTGCCTCCCCGCTCTTATTTATCCTATACCCCTTTCTCATGAGCTCTGCTCAAAAGGCAAGTCACTTCTATCTATGTTCTTCTCTCCTCTGAGCTTTCCACCTTGCTGCACAGTGTGTTTGGAATAGAGTTCATTTTTTGGTGTGCCATGTTCCCTCACTGGCAATATTCAAATGCTGTCTAAAAATCCACCTTTTGGATCCGCTTTTATATCTTAAACTCTGATTCTTCTTATCAGAGCCTTGTTGATTTTAACCTCTTTCTTAATAAATGAAATTCCTTTTGTCCTATATGTTTGTCTTAACTAGACAGTAAACTCTTAGGTGTGTTTGTACAGCACTGCTAGTGCTTATGGCTAGTATCACTATAGAAATGTTAAGTAGCAATAGTAGTAGAAACAGCAAGATCTTGATGTAGCAAAAGGAATAGTTGGAAAAAGGCCACTGGGGGAAAATAAGTGAAAAAATGAATGTGACAAAGGCAAAAACAGTGTCCTCATGGAAACATAGTGCTGGCTTTAAGGGCTCTGTTCCCTTGTAATTAAGATGCTAAAAGTCTGAGAGCAATGCAGAAAGAGAGGCCACTGTTTAGTAGGGATGTGAATCGTTTTTTGACGATTTAAAAAAAGTGTGCGATACAATACAAATTTCCCCGATTTATCGTCAAAAATCGTTAAATCGGGCACGGGAATTATTTGGGGAGAGGGCGGGAAAACCGGCACACCAAAACAACCCCTAAACCCACCCCGACCCTTTAAAACCAATCTCTTACCCTCCCCCACCCTCCCGAACCCCCCCAAAATGTTAAATTACCTGGTGGTCCAGTGGGGGGGGGGGGGGGGGGGTCCTGGCGCGATCTCCCGCTCTCGGGCCATCGGCGCCATTTTGGCTGCCACTAATATAAATGGCGCCGATAAAAAAAACAAAACACCTGACCCTTTAAACCGACCCCCTTAGCCTCACCCACCCTCCCGACCCCCCCCCCAAAACCTTTTAAAATTATCTGGTGGTCCGGGGTGGGGGGGGCGCAGGGAGTGATCTCCCGCTCTCGGGCCATCGGCTACCACTCATAAAGATGGCGCCGATGGCCCTTTGCCCTTACCATGTGACAGGGTATCCATGCCATTGGCCGGTCCCTGTCACATGGTAGGAGCACTGGATGGCCGGCGCCATCTTTAAAGATGTGACATGCTCCTACCATGTGACAGGGGCCGGCCAATGGCACGGATACCCTGTCACATGGTAAGGGCAAAGGGCCATCGGCGCCATTTTTTTTTTAGTGCAGCTGATGGCCTGGGAACGGGAGATCACTCCCCGCGGCCCCCCTGGACCACCAAGTATGTGTAAAAAGTTTTTGGGCGGGGGGTCGGGAGAGTGGGGGAGGCTAAGAAGGTAATTTTAAAGGGTCGGGGTGGGTTTTTTTTTTTATCGGCGCGGGCCTCACTAAAAAAAATTAGTGATGTGAATTGGAATCGGAACCGATTCCAATTCACATCTCGTAACGATCAGATTTCCCCCCCCCCCAGCCGAACCCGATCGTTAAAACGATCGGGCACACGATTCACATCCCTACTGTTTAGTGCTACCACAAAATAATGCTGGAATAATGTTTTCTCTCCCTTTACCTTCATTTTAGGGAGCGTAATTTTAGAACACCACATATAGCAGTAAGGTCTGTAGACCGGATTTTAAAACCCTGTCGCGCATAAATCCCGGGGTTTATGTGCGACGCCGGGCCTTACGTGCACTGGGCCAATTTTCAAACCGGCCCGGGACGCTTGTAAGTAGCAAGGTGGGCTAGGCGGGGGGAGGGTGTGTGTGTGTTTGGAACAGGACAGGCCATTCCTCGCTGTCCCGGTTGCCTGCCGGTCAGCTGCTGGTGCACGCAACTTACTTCAGCTCAGGAGCTGGAGTTGCAAAAAAAAAAGGTAAAAACCCCAAAAACTTTAGATTTAGGGATTGGGGAGGAGAGGGGAAGGGGAAGGGAGGTTAGGGTAGGGGATAGGGAAGTTCCTTCCCAGTCTGCTCCTTAATTGGGAAGCCTGTAATGCATCGCCACATGAATTTGCACAATTATACCCCCCTTGCGCATGCCACGCACACACGTGCATGCTGATTATAAAATCCGGCGCACATGTGCATGCAGCCCATCAATTTTATAACATGAACGCGCCAGTCCCCGCATGTTATAAACTCGGTGCGTCCATGTTTGCTTGTCGGGAAGCACGCACACATGGACACGCGCACGCACCTTACAAAATCTACCCGTGTGTATACCAATTACACGCAAACTATACCACTCATTTTCAAAGCAATGCTACATCCATAAAATTACTTTGAAAATGTTTGGGTAAAGTTCCCAGGTACATACACTCAGGAAGTTGCACCTGCTTCTAGCAGTGCATAACCACTATGTTCAGCCTACTGTTGATTTTCTTGAAGGGGTATGGGTATGAGTAGGGATTGGAGGGTGAAGAAAGACCAAGAGGAAGGGCAAATATATACACTGACTTTTGAAAATCTACAAATCCCTGTGGTCCTGTTGGATGATACTCAATCACGCTACTGTCCGGGTGCTGTATGGATTGTCATGATATGAACAAGTAACCCCTGTATTAAAAAAAATCTCAATTGGCTCCTAGTAAAATGGAGGTCAAAATTGAGGCTTTTATCAATTGTTTATATACTTCGGAACAGTGAATGGTCATGTTCTTTGTGAAATGTTATTACTTGGTACATGCCCATGAGTGATCTTCGTGAAGAAGGGACATGTTTATTACAATCTCCTACAGCCCATGATTATCAATTGGCGCAAACTCAGGCTAGTGTATTTTCCAAAGTGGCATTAATGGCATGGAATAAGCTGCCAGTCAGGATAAGGCAGGAGTGAGAAGTAACGCAATTTAGAAAGCAGATTGATGCTTTGTTTTAAAGAAGTGTGTGAGTAAAGAACCATTTTATGAATGTAGTTCTTATGGATTTTTGTAATGTTTTATTGATGTTGATGGTTTTATGTGCTTTTATGAATGTTGTTATTGCAAACTGCACTGAATCTGGATCTTGAGAAGATGTGGTATATAAGATTTTTAATAAAATAAATAAATCTCTAATTTGCTGGTATCAATCAAATTAGTTTCTAAGGAGTCGTAGCATGCTAGTTGCAAGACAAACTAAAGAGTAGCAAATCACCTGGACCGGATAGTATTCATCCTAGGGTTCTGAAGGAACTGAAGTAATTCAAAAATGAAATTTCTGATCTATTAGTTAAAATTTGTAACCTATCGTTAAAATCATCCATTGTACAGGAGGCCCCCCCAAGCTGGCCAAAAGTTCCTTTTGGGTGCAAGGAGGGTCCCGGAGCGAACGCGGGGGGAATCACGTGACGTCGGCGTCACTCCGACGTGACGCCGACGTCACGTGATTCCCCGCGTGTTCGCTCCGGGACCCTCGTTTGACCCAAAAGGAACTTTTGGCCAGCTTGGGGGGGTCAGGAGGCCCTCCCAAGCTGGCCAAAAGTTCCTTTTGGGTGCAAGGAGGGTCCCGGAGTGAACGCGGGGGGAATCATGTGACGCCGCGTCACTCCGACGTGACGCCGACGTCATGTGCTTCCCCCCGCGTTCGCTCCGGGACCCTCGTTTGACCTAAAAGGAACTTTTGGGTGCAAGGAGGGTCCCGGAGCAAACGTGGGGGGAATCACGTGACGCCGCGTCACTCCGACGTGACGCCGACGTCACGTGCTCCTCGCAAAGGAGTTCAGAAATGGCGTCCTGACTCCCCGCTCGACCACCAGGGAGTTTTGGTAAGTCTTGGGGGGGGGGGGATTAAGGAGGGTGAGGGGTTTAAATTTTTATTTGCACATATGGACATATACTCAACTTATGGAATTCTCCATATGTCCATATTGACCGCAAATGACCCCCCCTTTCGACTTATGGACTTATGAACTTAAACTTTTGGTCTGCACATCCCTAGTTGAGAGTGCTCTTTTTCTTAGTGCTGATTTAGCTGGAGCTGCGACTAAGGTGCCTTTGAAGGCACTTCTGATGGGTCTGGAGGATAAGTGTGGACAAAGTTGAGTTTATAGTGATATAGGTGCAACGTTGTGAATTGCTTTATGAATAATGGTTAAGGTTTTAAATAGGATTCTCTGTTTGATGGGTAGCCAGTGGAGGTTGCTCAAGATGGGGGTGATATGGTCTCTTTTATTAGTGTTAGTTAGGATTCTGGCTGCGGCGTTTTGTACCATCTGTAGAGGTTTGATGCTGGTGGAGGGGAGGCCAAGTAGGATTGCGTTGCAGTAATCGAGTTTAGAAAAAATAATGGATTGTAGAACGAGGCGAAAGTCATTGAAGTGCAGGAGTCGTTTTAGCTTTTTTAGGACTTGTAGTTTATAGAAGCAGTCCTTGGTGGTGGTGGTGTTTATAATTTTTTTTATGTTAAGTTGGTTGTCAAGCCATGCTCCTAGATTCCTGACGTCTGCAGAGAGATCCATGTTTAAAGATGTGGATTGTGCAAGGCTAGGTGAGTAGGTGTTTGGGTTGTGTGAAATAAGTAGCATCTCTGTTTTGCTGGAGTTTAGAATCAGGTTCAGGTTGGAAAGTAGTTGTTTAATTGGTTGAAGACAATTCTCCCAGAAGGCGAAGGTTTTTTGAATTGATTCTGTGATGGGGATGAGGATCTGGATGTCGTCTGCATAGAGGTAATGAGTAAGCTTGAGTTGTGATAGCAGATGGCAGAGGGGGAGGAGGTAAATGTTGAACAGGGTGGGAGAGAGGGATGAACCTTGTGGTACGCCTTGGTCAGATAGGATGGGGTCAGATTCCTTGTTGTTAATTCTGACCTTGTAAAACCTGTTTGATAGGAACGACTTGAACCAACTGAGAGCTGTGCCTTTGATTCCTATGTTTGATAGTTCTTCCAGGCCTTGTGTTCCTCTGGGGATAGGGAAATACCTACAGTACCTGAGTGTAATCAAGTATGAAGTGCTAGAAACGTTTTAGAATAAGAATATAAATACATTAAAAAAAAAATTACTATCCGAGTATCTGTGTTCATCCAGGCCTTGTGTTCCCACAGGTGTTTTAACTCAGTTGCTGTGCCCATTCTTCCAGGCCTTGTGTTCCCACAGGTGTTTTAACTCAGTGGCGGTGCCTGTTCATCCAGGCCTTGTGTTACCACAGGTGTTTTAACTCAGTGGCTGTGCCTGTTCATCCAGGCCTTGTATTCCCACAAGTGTTTTAACCTGGTTGCTGTGCCTGTTCATCCAGGCCTTGTGTCCCTAGCTGGGATTGACCTCTGTCCTCGAATGATGTGCCTGTTCATCCAGGCCTTGTGTTCCCACACGTATTCTTATTTTTGAGAGATCTTCCAATTCCTTTGTCATCAGCTGAAGTGCGTAAGTACAGTCGGAATTCACTAGACGCCAACGGAATTCACTAGACGCCAACGATATTCACTGGACGCCAATGTAAACACCGGGTACACCCAACTCTAGGGGTGGACCTGTTCCAGGGAGTCCTTCCCTGAACAAGCATCAGGGTGGAGGTGGGCTTTACTGCACACCCACCTGACGGACCATGCCCATACCGCTGCCAATATTCTAGCATGCATCAGAAAGATGCTGGCGAGCTACCAGTGTTTTAACCTAGTTCCTGTGCCTGTTCATCCAGGCCTTGTGTCCCTAGCTGTGATTGACCTCTGTCCTCGAATGATGTGCCTGTTCATCCAGGCCTTGTGTTCCTACTGGTGTTTTAACTCCATTGCTGTGCCTGCCTGTTCATCCAGACCTTGTGTTCCCACACGTATTCTTATTTCTGAGAGATCTTCCAATTCCTTTGTCATCATCTGAAGTGCGTAAGTACAGTCTGAATTCACTAGACGCCAACGATATTCACTGGACGCCAATGTAAACACCGGGTACACCCAACTCTAGGGGTGGACCCTTTCCAGGGAGTCCTTCCCTGCACAAAAGAAAGGGAACTCTCTCCTGGGCCAATTGATAAGAAAACCCCAATTCTGCAGCCAAAAATAGGCTGGAAATCCTTCCCCCATTGACTTTAATGGGCGACTTATGGACATAGACTCAACTTATGGAATTCTACATATGTCCATATTGACCGCAAATAGGACCACCTTTCGACTTATGGACATATGAACTTAAACTTTTGCTCTGCACATCCCTAGGAATGATCATCTGACTTAGGAGGTTAACCTGAGAGCTAGTCCATTCCTAGAAGGGGTAGAATGCTGGAGGGGGTCATCTGAAATTAAGGAAAGGCTTGATCGAACAGCCAGGTTTTGAGTTTTTTTTTTAAGGTAATCGGGCATCATTCTAGCCGGAGCTCTGGTGGGAGAGTGTTCCATTGCAGAGGGCCAGCTGTGGAAAGAGCTTGTTTCCTTAATGTGGTTTTGATGGGGGGGGGGGGCATAGAGAGTGTCTCTATAGGCAGATCTCACCAGTCTGGAGGGTATGTGGGGACGAAGTGGGATATTCAGAACCAGAGGAGTGAGATTGTGCTTTGTGTAAGACCATTAGGACTTTGTACATAATTCTAAATTTGATTGGGAGCCAATGCAGGTTCCGCAGGATGGGTGTAATATGATCTCTTTTATTGGTCTTAGTCAAAATCCTGGCTGTGGCGTTCTGCAACATCTGTAAGGGTTTGATGGTGTTTGCTGGGAGACTGAGCAGAAGTGAGTTGCAGTAGTCAATTTTTGAAAAAATGATTGATTGTAGAACTGTACGGAAATCTTGGAAGTGGAGGAGTGGTCTCAGCCGTTTTAGGATTTGTAATTTAAAAAAGCAATCCTTTGTGGTATTATTGATAAATTTTTTTAGGTTCAGTTGATTGTCCATGGTGACTCTGACATAATGAATTATTAGAAAATAATGTGAGACATTTAAATCTGCATCTGTTGAATTTCCCCAAAGTTATAGGGGAAATATTATATGTTACATTGAAGATGTATTTTCAGGATGGTCTAGGTTTTACAATTGAGCAAATTCCATCAGAAAAAACCTATTTCTTTCATAAAAGAACTCCTGGAGTTACTTCTAATATTGGAATTCAAGCCAATTTAACTAATTTCCTTGAAAATTCTACGCTGGAAGCTTTAGATAGGAGTACCTTGCTGGTCTCCTTTATTTCAACTGTGGACTTGAGAAATGTAATGTGTAATTACTTTAGAAAGTTCTCTTATACTTTTTATGGTCAACTTGTGAGGATTTTTCCTGATCTTGCTCAAGCTACTCAAGTTAAGAGGAAATGTTTTCCAGCTTTCAGGCAGGAAATTGTAACTTTAGGGTTTTCCTTTCTACTTCCCTATCCTTGAAAATGTATTATCAAAAGAGTTAACGAATGCTTCATTTTGTTCTGATCTGAACTGAAATCTTTTATAGAGGCCTAAAGGCCGATAACCTGTTCTCCAGTGCCTTAAGTAATTTAGTGTTAAGCCGTTTCTTTTGATTATTGTTACATTTGGAAACCTCCTTGATTTGTTTTTTTTTTTCCTTTGCCTATCTGTGCTTCTTTCTTCTTATTGCTCAGAAATGGAGGTCCACATTGTAATTTATTTTCTCAATATTGTTTTTTATTTTTTGTGTTTAACTGCTGAAATCCATGTGTTTCTGTCACAAACAATTTACATTTGTTTGTATTTTGAAAATTAATAAATATTAAAAAAAACAGGTTAGATAGAAATGTTTGTGCATTTTTTATAAGCTTTGAAAATTTAAAAATTAAATATTTCTAATTAGCTTTGTAAGTTCAACTAAATATCAGCTTTCTATTGCTTTTGAGAAAAGTTTTTAAATTTTGTATTGAATTGCCAGCAATTTGCTTCAGATTATTGGAAAATTTGAAGTATATTTCATTGGATTGGCATATCCAAAGTACCTTTTCAGATCTTCTCCAGATTTTTCTGGATCTATTTTTGATTTCACACCCAGTTATATGAATTTTAAAAACCCTGCATGGGGCAAAATCAGGAGATATGCGTAAACGTTGGGCTAGCATGCACCGAACAGATTTTATAAGCCAGCCGTGTAAGCACATATCTCCTGCTACACGCACAAGTCAAACATTTTAAAAAAGGAGCCGGGAATAGGTGTTTCATTTTCAAGTCTGGGGTGGGCCATTTCGGTCCACTCCCCGAACCCGAAACCTTTTGCGTTTCTATTTTGGGAAAAACCTGAAAAAACAAAAAATCCTCACCCCAGCCCTTCAAATTATTTAACTATAATCCCCCCACCTTTCAAGACTTAAAAAAAGTCCCTGGTGGTCCAGCGGGGTCCCAGGAGCGATCTCCCCCTCTCGGGCCGTCAGCTGCCAGTAATCAAAATGGCGCCGGTGGCCCTTTGCCCTTTTCACGTGACAGAGGCTACTGGTGCCATTTGTTGGCCCCTGTCACATGGTAGGAGCAATGGACGGCCTGTGCCATCTAAAAAAATGGCGCAGGCCATCTGTTGCTCCTACCATGTGACAGGGGCTGACCAATAGTACCGGTAGCCCCGTAACATGGTAAGAGCAAAGGGCCACCAATGCCATTTTGATTACTGGCAGTCAATGGCCCAAGAGGGGGAAATCACTCCGGGACCCCAGCTGGCCACCAGGGACTTTTGGCAAGTTTTGGAAGGGGGGGGTCGGGCAAGACTTGGGGGGTTGGGATGGTAGGAGTTTGTAATTAATTACATTTGAAGGGTTGGGGTGGGTTTGGGTTTTTTTTTTTTAATGTGTCCTTTCTGCCCCCCAAAAAAACACTAGGAAAACCACACAAAATTTCGTGGGTTTTCCTTTAATTTGTTAGCCCCCCGAAATGCAACAAAATAGGAAATATCGTCTTTATTTCTTATTTCATTGTAAATGAATGCACATCCCTAGGGGGGAATGGGCATGATCTGTCTGGGACATGAGTATGTCAGGGGAAGACCAAAGGAAAAGATGGGCACATAAATACTTTACACACACAGGCATGTGCTGGGGTACCCTGCTTGCACCGCCACATACTAAAAAATGCAAGCACATGTGCGTATGCTCAGCCTATCTTATAACATGAACTCATATAAGCACGTATGTTATAAAATGGCTGCGACTCTTGACACAAGCTGGTAAATGTGTTCACATGTGAACCCTCATGACTATTTCAAAGTTACCATCAGTATATCTAAGAAAAAGCCTCTAACAATATTGAAATTTAAACAGTTTGAGTTCAATTGTAAATACTTAAGTTCAATCTTGAATTGTTTACATTCTTAATTGTGGTAAATTAACAGTTTCTACTACTTATGTTTTAATGTATCTCATATGTTACAACATATATTAGCATGAAGTAAAATAACTGCTGTACTTTATTATGCTATAATAGTAATAGGCAAAAGCATTCATTTACCTTCTTTCTTCATTCCAGCTCGAAAACACTTCTTTAAACGACAGTATCTACATTGATTTCTCTTGTCCTTGTCAATGATACATTGACGACTGAACCTAAATGCCAAGTTGAAAAGTTTAAATACGCAGGAACCCTATTGTGAAAATTTTGCATAATTAGACTTTAGTATTATCCACATATCGATAACCAAGAAATATTTTGTCAGTAATATGAGAACAGTTCTAGGGTAAAATCTTTACATTTTTCCAATTAATTAATAACCTGTCTTTACTATATGCAGAAGGCATTACATTCACTGCTGAATTTCAAATGCATGACCATTCTAATCAAGGTAAGGTCTCAAAAGAACATTTCAAATACCTGCAGGAATAAATATGACTCTTCCGTATGCTACGTCTGAAGAAGCCCTTGCACCCATCACAGCTGGAAGCACCATAGTGTTTGCCAGTCGCTCTGTCTCCACATATTGCACAAAAACTGTTGACCCCACTATCAGCTGTATTCATGTTGTATGCTTCAGCTGGAGAACTGTCTGCTGATAAAAAAATAAAAGGAACAGCACATGCTTTTGTGGAATAGAACTAATTTATATGTACATAGATATTTTACTGTCTTGCTTTATTTTATTTTTTATTCTATCAGTGGGACAAAACAAACAGAATCTCTACATACATTTTGATGCTATACTCTGCACTTACAATTAATGAGAACATCCAGGACAATATCTCCCCTTCTGCCTCCCGCCTTGCCCATTCCACCCTACCCCAGCCCCCACACCCTATCCAGGCCAGCAAACTGATTCTGACAAATCAGTAACCATTTAGATAATTGTCTACAGCTATATTAGATAATTCACTAAATCTAAGTGTGCAGGTGTCAAACCTTTGTCTTTAGCTCCTCCCTGACCACTCCCCTTTTCTCCTTTTCGATACAGTCTACAATCACTAAATGTCCACTCCAGGGCTATTGGTAACAACATGTTCTATCCTGGCCACCTGAGCAGCATTCATCAAAGGTCCTACCTCATATGGTGGGACAATTCTCTGCCCGAAAACTGAATCTCCAAGGCTATCATAATATCTTACATTAAGATGCTAGAGTCAGAGGGCTGCCCTGATTTGTGACTATAGAAGCGGACCTCACGCATCACCTAGATAGGATTTTAGACAGTGCTGGGGAGGAGACGGCTGTCGTGATACATGTGGGCACCAACGACATAGGAAAATGTGGGAGGGAGGTTCTAGAAGCCAAATTTAGACTCTTAGGTAGAAAACTTAAATCCAGAATCTCCAGGGTAGCATTCTCTGAAATGCTCCCTGTTCCACACGCAGGTCACCAGAGGCAGGCAGAGCTCCAGAGTCTCAATGCGTGGATGAGACGATGGTGCAAGGAAGAGGGATTCAGTTTTGTTAGGAACTGGGGAACCTTTTGGGGAAGGGGGAGTCTCTTCCGAAGGGATGAGCTCCACCTTAACCAGGATGGAACCAGACTGCTGGCGCTAACCTTTAAAAAGGAGATAGAGCAGCTTTTAAACTAGAACAAAGGGGAAAGCTGACAGTTGCTCAGCAGCGCATGCTTCGGAGAGAGGTATCTTCAAAGGATGCTAATGATGCATTAGAATTAGGGCATCCCAACAGTGAGGTTCCATTAATAAGAAAAGTAGTCCAAGTGCCTGTAACTAAAAACTCACCTGAGCTAAAAAATTCCAACTTATCCCTATCAATTAAAAAGCAGAATGAAAATACAAACAAAAAACAAACTTTGAAATGTTTTTATGCTAATGCCAGAAGTCTAAGAAGTAAGATGGGAGAATTAGAATGTATAGCAGTGAATGACACAGACTTAATTGGCATCTCAGAGACAGGATGGAAGGAGGACAACCAATGGGACAGTGCTATACTGGGGTACAAATTATATCGCAATGACAGAGAGGAGCACCCGGGAGGCGGTGTGGTGCTTTATGTCTGGGATGGCATAGAGTCCAACAGGTTAAACATCCTGTATGACACTAAACACACAATCGAATCCTTATGGGTAGAAATCCCTTGTGTGTCGGGGAAGACTATAGTGATAGGAATATACTACTGTCCACCTGGCCAAGATGGTGAGACGGACAGTGAAATGCTACGAGAAATTAGGGAAGCTAAACAAATTGGTAGTGCGGTAATAATGGGAGACTTCAATTCCACTAGAAGGACTTCATGTAACTATGATTTTTTCTTTTTCTTTTTTCTTAATGTGCTATAATTTATGGAGCCATCATAACACCTGCGGGTATACCAGCATTTTTTAGCTTAAGGTTTTACCACTTCAGGTCGTGTTTAATCATTGGCCCAAGTCCTTTATTCTTATGCGTATTTTTCTTGATATTTTTCTCAAGGGTTTGTTTTATATAAAATTCTGTATCGGGGTAATATCTTCCTTAGTATGACTCAAGGTGTCAAGGAAAAGTGGTTATTTAAAGTCCAGTCCGACGCGTGTTTCGCATCGCTGCTTCAGGGACTGAAACGAATACACTCCGGAGTGTATTCGTTGTGTCTGAATACATAACTGGTTTTAGTGTGTGGTTTCCACGAATTTACAGTATTATAAAACATGGCACACACACCTTGGGTAAACATCCTGAGCTTCTCTCAGGACCAACTCAGCGACGCATTACAAAGTGAATCTCTGTTCTCTGGTGATCAACCCATTCCATCAATCTCCAGTTGGTCTGAAATTACTATGTTGCATAAAAGATTAATTCGCACGGAACTCCACGGAGCCACAATGGTTGAATATTTAAAACATCATCGCATCCCAAGAGGTCTCAGGATGGTTAAGGAACCTAAAATTTATACAGAATACCCTGAGTTCCTGGAACAATGGTCCTTCATCTTGAACAAATGCTCGATGGACCTGATGTTATTAATAGTCAAACAAACGCATAAGATCACACAGGAACTACAGGATCAATCAACGGCCATGTTGGAATCCTTGAAGCAGGATGTAACTGTAGAAGCATTTGATAACGCTCAACAGGAATTCAAACGCAACATGGAAAAATTTAAAGCTGATGCAAAATCAGCCAAGATCAATAAATTCCAAAGAGACGAGGGAGATTACAAAGAAGGCCCTATCTATCCGTGGCTCAATCGTGCAGCCAAACCTAAGCAAGTCACTTTCAATACATCTGATCATTCCTCAGGCAGCGATGAAGACACACCGTCGGGGGACGGCTTAAAACAAGCACCTCAACGTGGACAAAGAGGCAGAGAGAGAAGGCGGGGGTCCCGAAACTATTACAACGCAGACTGGAATCGTCCAAGAACAAGGTCACAGTATCAACCAAACAACCCCCCTCCAGCTGCTCAGAAACGATGGATGTAAGATCAGCCATCATCAATATATCAGGGTGCCAAATTACAACTATTGAAGAAAGTGTCCTAAATAAAGGCCTAAATTTTGTGCCCACCCAACGTCATCATCCTTTTCAATTCCGCTGTGACTTCTATAAATTCATAAGACAATTGCAACGTAAAGTTTATCTGGCACACAGTCTGTTTGAGACTTCTTCACCATCAGTAACTTCCATAGTTAAAAATAAATCAAAGTGGAGCCCGCCACCCCCGGGAGATGCAGCCATCATCACGTTCCAACAACTGATTATGTGTGAGGTGGAACGAATTGAAAAAACAAAATCCCACAGTTATTATAATCTGACCAAAGAAGAATATCAGGCACTTCAACATCTACGCGACCGACAAGATATTGTCATAAAACCTGCGGACAAAGGGGGTGCAGTGGTTATCATGAGCTTCACATCATACATTGAGGAAGTGCAGAGACAACTCTCAAATACATTGTTCTACCAAGAATTACAGACGGATCCAACTGACGAAATACTAGTGGAAGTCACATAACTAGTAAACAGAAGACATGAATTGGGGTTTTTGACCAACAGCGAACGAGAATTTTTAATCAACAAACATCCCACTATCCCAGTCATATACATCGTTCCTAAAATCCACAAAAATTTAGAAAAAAACCCTGGTAGACCAATTGTCTCTGCAAAACAATCAGTATTAGAACCAATCTCCATTTTCCTAGACAAACATTTACAGCCGTATGTCTCTAAAGCGGATTCATATGTGAAGGATTCTTCAGAAATGTTACAATTCTTGTCTACAGTCACGTTACTTAGTAATAGCATACTTGTCACCATGGACATTGAATCTCTCTATACAGTCATTCCCCAAATGGAACTCTTGACAGTCATCTCCACAGTATTAAAGAGTCGTGTGCCTCCTCAACGTATTCCCACATCATTTGTGATTGAGCTTTTACATCTAGCATTAAGCAAGAATTATTTTATGTTTCAGAATAAATTTTACTTGCAAACCTGTGGGACCGCCATGGGAGCGGCCATGGCTCCAGATGTGGCTAATTTATTTGTCACCGCGTTTGAATCACATTACATTTATCAAAACCAGTGGTCCGCCCAGATTAAACATTGGAAGCGTTATGTAGATGATGTGTTCATAGTATGGCAAGGATCTTCTGCATCCTTACTTGAGTTTCATGCCTGGTTGAATAATTTGAACTCATGTCTGAAATTTACAATGAATTATGACCAGCATCAAGTGGCGTATTTAGACATCCTCATAACCAGAAGAGCAGACACTATCACTACCACCCTCTTTCGGAAGCAAAATGAGCGTAACAACTTTCTCAGATTTGACAGTTTCCATCCAAATACCTTCAAGTCCAATCTCCCAGTGGGGCAATTCATGCGTATCCGACGCATGTGCACTGAAGATGAAGAATTCAAGCTACAGGCGGAACATTTGGCAAAATGCTTTTTAAAACGAGGGTATCCCACATCCTGTGTAAAAAAGGCATACCGTCGAGCATTATACTCGAATCGTGATTATTTATTTCTTCCAAAAAAATTGCCAGATTCAAACCCACAGACCTTGATTATGAGGCATTCACTGGTGTCCCCCTCTATCAGCAGAGCCATCAGAGCACATTAGTCAATCCTGCAGGATCTCCATCCTATGTTCAAGGAGCCTATACGAATAGCCTATTCCAGGGGAAGGAACATTAAGGATCAAATTGTGCACTCAGGTCTGCGTGAGGCATTAACTCCTCACATTTCAGTTAACAACTGTGCCAGCTGTACGCTCTGCACTTTAAAATCATCACAGACCACAATATGTTCTGCAACAGGACGTACTCTGCCATTACCTCAGTCTTCATGCAGAACCTCGTTTGTCATTTATGCCATATTCTGCCCATGTCCATTAACCTATGTGGTCATGACAAAGCGTCCTATTCGCATCCGCTTAACAGAACACAAGTGCTGTTTAAAAACAGGAAGAATTGAGGAGCCTTTGGTTGCACATTTCACCGAACATAAACATACTTTCGCTGAAATTAAATGGACAGTTTTAGAAGTAATACCTGCACATTGGAGACGAGGAGACAGAATACAACGCCTTCGCCAAAGTGAACAACGATGGATTTTTACATTAAATACAGTTAATCCCAGTGGTCTCAACAAAGAAATAGAATGGGTCCATTTCATGTAAATGTCACACACACAGCTGAAGCATGCTGATCTCACACAGCTGTGACATGAAAAATCACATATAATCAGCGGGACTCTCGCGTCAACTTTGCTCAGACGCCGGTAAGAGGAAACGGCGGCAAGGTTGGGTGAGTTCACAGTCTTTTCATTCAGCGTTACCCAGGTATGTGCCAAACTTTTCAATTATATATGTGCTGCATGGTTCATAGAATAACAAAGATATCTGTCCTTTGCAGAAAAGTAAAAATAAGTAACCGGAAGCAACTTAGTAACGGGGCAATTACACCTGTTAAACACAAAAGCGGAGTGTATTCGTTTCAGTCCCTGAAGCAGCGATGCGAAACGCGCGTCGGACTGGACTTTAAATAACCACTTTTCCTTGACACCTTGATTCATACTAAGGAAGATATTACCCCGATACAGAATTTTATATAAAAAAAACCCTTGAGAAAAATACCAAGAAAAATACGCATAAGAATAAAGGACTTGGGCCAATGATTAAACACGACCTGAAGTGGTAAAACCTTAAGCTACAAAATGCTGGTATACCCGCAGGTGTTATGATGGCTCCATAAATTATAGCACATTAAGAAAAAAGAAAAAGAAAAAAATCATAGTTACATGACGTCCTTCTAGTGAGAATTGTACTCGTTGTGTCTGAATACATAACTGGTTTTAGTGTGTAGACTTCAATTACCCCAATAATGACTGGGTAAATGTATCATCGGGACACGCTACAGAGATAAAGATCCTGGATGGAATAAATGATAGCTTTATAGAGCAATTGGTTCAGGAACCGATGAGAGAGGGAGCAATTTTAGATCTAATTCTCAGTGGAGCACAGGATTTGGTGAGAGAGGTAAAGGTGGTGGGGCTGCTTGGCAATAGTGATCATATATGATCAAATTTGAATTAATGACTGGAAAGGGGACAGTAAGCAAATCCACAGTTCTCGTGCTAAACTTTCAAAAGGGAAACTTTGATAAAATGAGAAAAATAGAAAAAAACTGAAAGGAGCAGCTACAAAAGTAAAAAGTGTGCAAGAGGCGTGGTCATTGTTAAAAAATACCATCTTAGAAGCACAATCCAGATGTATTCCACACATTAAGAAAGGTGGAAAGCAGGCAAAATGATTACCGGCATGGTTAAAAGGGGAGGTGAAAGAAGCTATTGTAGCCAAAAGATCTTCATTCAAAAATTGGAAGAAGGATCCAACAGAAGAAAATAGGATAATGCATAAACGTTGGCAAGTTAAATGTAAAACATTGATAAGACAGGCTAAGAGAGAATTTGAAAAGAAGTTGGCCATAGAGGCAAAAACTCATAGTAAAAAACTTTTTAAAATATATCCGAAGCAGAAAGCCTGTGAGGGAGTCAGTTGGACCGTTAGATGATCGAGGGGTTAAAGGGGCACTTAGAGAAGATAAGGCCATTGCGGAAAGATTAAATGATTTCTTTTCTTCGGTGTTTACTGAAGAGGATGCTGGGGAGGTACCCGTACTGGAGAAGGTTTTGATGGGTAATGATTCAGATGGACTGAACCAAATCACGGTGAACCTAAAAGATGTGGTAGATCTGATTGATAAACTGAAGAGTAGTAAATCACCTGGACTGGATGGTATACACCCCAGAGTTCTGAAGGAACTAAAAAATAAAATTTCAGACCTATTAGTAAAAATTTGTAACCTATCATTAAAATCATCCATTGTACCTGAAGACTGGAGGATAGCTAATGTAACCCCCATACTTAAAAATGGCTCCAGAGGAGATCTGGGAAATTATAGACCGGTTAGCCTGACTTCAGTGACAGGAAAAATAGTGGAAAGTATTCTAAACATCAAAATCACAGAACATATAGAAAGACATGGTTTAATGGAACAAAGTCAGCATGGCTTTACCCAAGGCAAGTCTTGCCTTACAAATCTACTTCACTTTTTTGAAAGAGTTAATAAACTTGTGGATAAAAGTGAACCAGTAGATGTAGTGTATTTGGATTTTCAGAAGGCATTTGACAAAGTTCCTCATGAGAGGTTTCTAGGAAAAGTAAAAAGTCATGGGATAGATGGCGAGGTCCTTTTGTGGATTACAAACTGGCTAAAAGACGGGAAACAGAGTAGGATTAAATTGACAATTTTCTCAGTGGAAGGGAGTGGGCACAGGGATCTGTACTGGGACCCTTACTTTTCAATATATTTATAAATGATCTGGAAAGAAATATGATGAGTGAGGTAATCAAATTTGCAGATGATACAAAATTGTTCAGAGAAGGGCGACCAAAATGAAAAAGGGAATGGAACAGCTTCCCTATGAGGAAAGACTAAAGAGGTTAGGACTTTTCAGCTTGGAGAAGAGACGGCTGAGGGAGGATATAATAGAGGTGTTTAAAATCATGAGAGGTCTAGAACGGGTAGATGTGAATCGGTTTTTTACTCTTTCGGATAATAGAAAGACTAGGGGGCACTCCATGAAGTTAGCATGTGGCACAATTTAAAACTAATCGATAAAGTTCTTTTTCACTCAACGCACAATTAAATTCTGGAATTTGTTGCCAGAGGATGTGGTTAGTGCAGTTAGTATAGCTGTGTTTAAAAAAGGATTGGATAAGTTCTTGGAGGAGAAGTCCATTACCTGCTATTAATTAAGTTGACTTAGATAATAACCACCGCTATCACTAGCAACAGTAACATGGAATAGACTTAGTTTTTGGGACTCAGGTTCTTATGGCCTGGATTGGCCACTGTTGTAAACAGGATGCTGGGCTTGATGGACCCTTGGTCTGACCCTGTATGGCATGTTCTTATGTTCTTATGTTCTTAACCGGCCATATGCTAGCCCATCAGACTCCCTTTCAATTAGAGATGTGAATCGGAACCGGAATCGGTTCGGTTCCGGTTCCGATTCAAATCTTATAATTTTTATCGTCCGGCCCGATTGTTTTTTTGTTTATCAGCTGCGCCCGATCCGATAAACAAAAAACCCACCCTGACCCTTTAAAACTGACCCCATAGCCTCCCCAACCCTCCCAACCCCCCCAAAAAACGTTTTTAAAATTACCTGGTGGTCCAGTGGGGGCGCTGGGAGCGATCTCCCGCTCTCGGGCCGTCGGCTGCACTAATTAAAATGGCGCCGATGGCCCTTTGCCCTTACCATGTGACAGGGTATCCGTGCCAATGGCCTTACCATGTGACAGGGGCCGGCCAATGGCACGGATACCCTGTCACATGGTAAGGGCAAAGGGCCATCGGTGCCATTTTTATTAGTGGCAGCCGACGGCCCGAAAGCGGGAGATCGCTCCTGGTGCCCCCACTGGACCACCAGGTCATTTTAAAATATTTGGTGGGGGGGGTGTTGGGAGGGTGGGGGAGGCTAAGGGGTCAGTTTTAAAGGGTCGGGGAGGGGTTTTTTTATCGGGCCATCGGCGCCATTTTTATTAGTGGCAGCCGACGGCCCGAGAGCGGACGATCGGTCCCGGGGCTTCCACTGGACCACCAGGTGATTTTAAAACATTTTGGGTGGGTTTGGGAGGGTGGGGGAAGGTAAGGGATTTGTTTTAAAGGGTCGGGGTGGGTTTAGGGGTTGTTTTGGTGTGCCGGTTTTCCTGCCCTCCCTCCAAATAACTCTCGTTAGTGGACACAAACCCGATTAACGATTTTTCACAATAAATCGGGGGAATTTCTATTGTATTGCACTCTTTAATGATTTTTGACTATTTAAAAAATATCGGACGAAATTTTAAATCATCAAAAAACAATTCACATCCCTACTTTCCATCTACTTCAGAGACTATACTAGCTCACAGTCTCCCGTGCAGGCCTCACAGCATTGCTCCTGTCAGGGCTCCATGTCATCGGTGTCCTCAGCCCTGCCCGGCTGACCTTCAGCCCTTTAAAGGGTCAAGCACGGGAAAACCCCGAGAGGCGCACGCTGATGACATCACTGAGGCTTCATATATAAGGCAGGGCTCAAACCCATGATCCCTGCCTTGGCAATCGGGTTGTACACTCCAGTGTGTCTAGCTTGCCTTCCCAGCGTTCCAGTGTCTCTTGTTCCAGTGTCTCCTGTTCCAGTGTCTCCAGTACCAGCGTCTCCTGTTCCAGCGTCTCCTGTCCCTTTGTCTCTCCGTTCCTGGTAGTAGCCTTCGGACTGATCTCATGGTACTGACCTTTGCTTGTTCTTGTCCTCGTCTGACTGTTGCCTGGATTCGACCTCTGCTTGAACTGACTACTCTTGATCGCTGCCTGGAACCTGATCTCTGCCTGACCTGACTATTCTTGATCGCCATCTGGAACCTGACCTCTGCTTGACCTGACTATTCTTAATCGCTGCCTGGAACCTGACCTTTGCCTGACCTGACTACTCCCGGATTGACTACAGGTATTGACCCCTGCTTCGGCTGACTACTCTGGACTGATTCTCTGGCCTCGATCTTCGCTATCCACTCAGACTCTCTGTACTGGCCTCCTGTGACCTCTGAACCTCTCTGTTTGGACATCAACCATGCACCCTTGTTTGTGGTGGGCACTCTCCTGCACGTCATCTCTAGGAGACCCTGCGAGGTCCATCTAAGACCAGGTGGCCTGGGTAACCAAAGGCTCAACCTGAGGGAACCCCATGTTGCTAGTGGTAAAGCTCCAGCTAGCCTCTGTCTCCTCCTGTGCTCCGCCTCCTGGTGGAAGGCACTCTCCGGAGGGCTGAACTAATCCTGCACCAGGCCAAGGGTCCACTTCCAGTGCAACAGATTTCCAAGGCCATGGACTCGGCGGAGTCTCCTGCCTGGCAGGCCATCCCAGCCCTAACCACTCATGTCCGAGAACAACAGCGAACCATTGAAGCACTGACTTCATCTGTGGAGACTAAGGTCTCAATTAGAGGATTCAGTTATGGCCAATTCAGGGGGTTTGGTTCAGACCCTGCCCTCGTGGGCATCATTGACTCTCCCAGCTTCACCCCATTTTAATGGGGATCCGTGCCTCTGCTGAGGCTTCCTCAACCAATGTTTTATAGGGATGTGAATCGTTTTAGGACGATTAAAATTATCGTCCGATAATTTTAATATCGTCTTAAACCGTTAGGGAACACAATACAATACAGATTCTAACGATTTATCGTTATAAATCGTTAGAATCGTGAGCCGGCACACTAAAACCCCCTAAAACCCACCCCCCGACCCTTTAAATTAAATCCCCCCCCCCCCCCAACCCCCCCCCCAATAACTTAAATAACCTGCGGGTCCAGCGGCGGTCCGGAACGGCAGCGGTCCGGAACGGGCTCCTGCTCCTGAATCTTGTCGTCTTCAGCCGGCGCCATTTTCCAAAATGGCGCCGAAAAATGGCGGCGGCCATAGACGAAAAAGATTGGACGGCAGGAGGTCCTTCCGGACCCCCGCTGGACTTTTGGCAAGTCTCATGGGGGTCAGGAGGCCCCCCACAAGCTGGCCAAAAGTTCCTGGAGGTCCAGCGGGGGTCAGGGAGCGATTTCCCGCCGCGAATCGTTTTCGTACGGAAAATGGCGCCGGCAGGAGATCGACTGCAGGAGGTCGTTCAGCGAGGGTTCCGGCGCCCTCGCTGAACGACCTCCTGCAGTCGATCTCCTGCCGGCGCCATTTTCCGTACGAAAACGATTCGCGGCGGGAAATCGCTCCCTGACCCCCGCTGGACCTCCAGGAACTTTTGGCCAGCTTGTGGGGGGCCTCCTGACCCCCACGAGACTTGCCAAAAGTCCAGCGGGGGTCCGGAAGGACCTCCTGCCGTCCAATCTTTTTCGTCTATGGCCGCCGCCATTTTTCGGCGCCATTTTGGAAAATGGCGCCGGCTGAAGACGACAAGATTCAGGAGCAGGAGCCCGTTCCGGACCGCTGCCGTTCCGGACCGCCGCTGGACCCGCAGGTTATTTAAGTTATTTGGGGGGGGGTTCGGGAGGGTGGGGGATTTAATTTAAAGGGTCGGGGGTGGGTTTTAGGGGGTTTTAATGTGCCGGTTTTTTCGATTTTTCGATTTTTAACGATTTTTAACGATTTTTCACGATATTTTACCCCCCCAAACGGCAACAATACGATTCCCTCCCCCTCCCAGCCGAAATCGATCGTTAAGACGATCGAGGACACGATTCACATCCCTAATGTTTTATGCAATTCGTACTTCAGCCTTCACTGTTTCCCAGCGAGACAACAAAGATAACCTTCATCCTCTCACGCCTTGAAGGGAAGGCCTTGGCATGGGCTTCATCACTTTGGGAGCATTCTGATGATATCCTTCGTCATCTCTCCCACTTCATCTCCATTTTCAAGCGGACCTTCAAGGATCCCAGCCGATAGGCGGTCGCAGGTCACCAGCTTCTCCACCTCTCTCAAGGCTCGCATTCGCTCACCGAATTCACAGTAGAATTCAGGACACTAGCTACAGAACTGGGGTGGCAAGAGGACTGCCTATGGGTGATCTATCTGGACAGCTTGTCTCCTGACCTCAAGGATGAGCTGGTTGCTTGTGAGATCCCCACATCTCTGGATGACCTAATTTCCATTGGTTGGCAAGATTGACCACCGCCTATTAGGGATGTGCAGAGCAAAATTTTATGTTCATATTTTTTATGTCCGAAAGGGGGTCCCACTTGCGGCCAATATGGACATAAAAAAAATCCAATGAGTTGGGTATATGTACATATGTGCAAAAAAAAAATTTAAACCCCCTCACCCTCCTTAATCCTCCCCCCAGACTTACCACAACTCCCTGGTGATCGAGCGAGGAGTGAGGACGTCATTTCTGCAATCCTTGGCGAGAAGCATGTGACGTCGGTGGCACGTCGAGTGACGCGGCGTCACGTGATTCCCGGCTCGTTCGCGCCGGACGGCTCGTTCGGCCCAAAAAGAACTTTTGGCCAGCTTGGGGGGGCCTCCTGACCCCCTCAAGCTGGCCAAAAGTTCTTTTTGGGCCGAACGAGCCGTCCGGCGCGAACGAGCCGGGAATCACGTGACGCCGGCGTCACTCGACGTGCCGCCGACGTCACATGCTTCTCGCCAAGGATTGCAGAAATGGCGTCCTCACTCCTCGCTCCATCACCAGGGAGTTGTGGTAAGTCGGGGGGGGGGGGGATTAAGGAGGGGGGGGGGGTTTATATTTTTATTTTGGCTCAACAATCGCGATTTCCCACATATCCATATCTATGTTCGATATGTGGGAAATCCGATCGTTTATGTCGAATCAATTTTTTAAGTAAAAAAAAAATATGAGTTGCGTTTTACTAATGCGGTCAATCCGAATGCACACCCCTACCGCCTATGTCAGCGACATCAGAAGGTAAAGGTCCCCCCCAACTCGTGCCACGAGCCCCCAGTTGAAGGCCTTGCCGGCGCCTCCTCCATCACCAGAGGAGCCAATGCAAATTAATTGTGGGCGCCTATTCCCGAGGGCACCTCCGACATGAGACACAAGGCCTTTGCCTATACTGTGGTGGCTCTGGACACCTCCTGCAATCCTGCTCCGTACATCCGGGAAACTGCAGAGCCTGAGCCCAGCAGGGGTCCCGAGCTTGGGTGCTACTGTTACTGGCCCCCAATTATTACTACCTGTATCCCTCTTTAGGGAATCATGCTCCTTTGCCACTACTGCACTCGTGGACACTGGGGCAAGTGGTAATTTCATTCTGGATGACATCGTCACACTTCTCCAGATTGCTCTTCAACCTCTGGAGACACCTCTCCGCATCGCATCAATCCAGGGAGAGCACCTCCCAGGATGCATCACTCATCATACCATGGCCTTCCGCCTCACTGTGGGAACCCTCCATGAAGAGGAGATCTCTCTGTCTTGAAGCGTTCTACACACCCAGTAATCCTAGGAGTTCCTTAGCTACAGGCACATGCATCCCATTTTGACTGGCAATCCCTGCAGTTAATTCAGTGGGGCCCCCAGTGCCAGAATCACTGTCTGTGACAAGTGCCTCCAGCAGTCACCGTCCTGAACACTCTAACCCTTACCGGGTTACCTGCTCTGTATTTTGACTTCCAAGATGTGTTCTCCAAAAAGAATGCTGACATTCCCCCTCCACTTCGAAAATTCAATTGCCCCATTGAGCTCCTACCAGGCAGCATGCCTCCCAATGGCAGAACCTATCCCCTTTCACTTCCGTAAACTAAAGCAATGTCAGAGTACACATTATTAAAGAAGCTTCATCGGTAACTACTCCACGCTAGCTGCTCCACTTACGGCCATGACTAGGAAAGGTAGTAACCTTCAAGTTTGGAGCCCCAAGGCTCAGTCTGCTTTCCATGCCTTGAAAGAGGCCTTCTGCACTAGACCATGTTTACGCCATCCAGATCCTAACCACCCCTTCATCGTCGACGTTGACGCCTCTGCTATTGGAGCAGGGGCAGTCCTGAGCCAGAATTCCTCCAAGGGGGTCTTAGTACCCTGCTCCTTCTACTCTCACAAGTTTTCTGCCACAGAGTAAAACTACATGATTGGAGACCGTGAACTTTTAGCCGTGAAATTGGACCTTCAGAAATGGCATCCTTAGAAGGAGCACAGCATAAGTTCACGATATTTACAGACTGGAACACTTAAAGGAAGCCCAACTCCTGAACCCTAGACAGGCCCGCTGGGTGCTGTTTTTTTTAACGTTTCCATTTTGAACTCCACTATCATCCAGCAGCCAAGAACACCCGAGCGGATGCTTTCTTTAGCTCCCTTGAGTCAGAAGATACGCCCGAGATCCTGAGACACATCATCGACCCTTGCAGTGACCAACATGGTACCAGCCGGGAAGATGGTGGTCCCACGCTGACTCCAGGAACGCGTTCTCCGCTGGACCCACGACTCAAAGTTGGCCGGCCATCCTGGCTGGGCTCGGACACTTGAGATGTTACGAAGACATTACTGGTGGCCTAGCATAGTTAAGGACTCCCGCAGTTATATGGATTCCTGTCCCATATGACATAGTGAGGGCAAAGGTAGCGCCGGCGCCATTTTGAAGATTGGCAATACGGCCCGCATGCAGGAGGTCGCTCCCGGACCCCCGCTGGACTTTTGGCAAGTCTTGTCGGGGTCAGGAGGCCCCCCAAGCTGGCCAAAAGTCCCTGGGAGTCCAGCAGGGGTCTGGGGGTGATCTCCTGGACGCGTGACGTCGGGAACCAGGAACCAAAATGGCGCCGGCGCTACCTTTGCCCTATCACATGATAAGGGCAAAGGGCCACTGGCGCCATTTCTCTCAATGCAGCCATGGCCAGAGAGAGGGAGATTGCGTCGGGACCCCCCCACTGGACCCCAGGTAATTTAAAACATTTTGGGGGGGGTTCGGGAGGGTGGGGGATTTTTTTAAAGGTTCGGGGTGGGTTTTAGGGTTTTTTTGGTGTGCCGGTTTTCCCGCGCCCTATTTAACGATACAATACAAATGCCCCTGACGATAAATCGGGGGCATTTGTATTGTATCGTGCACTCTAACGATTTTGGATGATTTTAAAATTATCTGACGATAATTTTAATCGTTCAAAAATGATTCACATCCCTAGTTTATATTACATCAATGAGGTTTGTTCAAATTCATGCATGATGGGGTAGGGCAGGGACAGTCCACTCCTGTGCTTATTGTCAGGGCTGGCTCTCTGTGCACTGCAGGAAGGAAGGAAGAAATAAAGTTGGAAGGGGTTGGTCTGGCTGTCGCCAGCTTTTATAGCTTGGATGGAACCTCCTTCCCCTTAGGGCAGGGCTTCCCAAACCTGTCCTGGGCACAGGATATTCACAGGCTATCAGGGAGATTCAGTATATGCAGATTTATCTCATGCATATTCATTGTGGATATCCTGAAACCCTGAGAGGCTGTGGGCTCTTCAGGATAGGGTTGGGAAGCCCTGCCTTAGGGTAATTTGCATGGAGCAGTTTATGACTCAAAAGACCTTGCTGGGCAGTCCATCTCCAGTTCACCTAGAGTAGACCATCTAATACATAATCCTGAAACCCCCTTCAGTTCATCCAGGCCTCCCACCCAAAAATTGCAGGCAACTGACAAGACTGATTTCACTTGTGCTAGTCAAGTAGCAGATGTAAAACTGTAATGATAAGTTTGATCATTTATATATGTAAATATTTTATAAATTAGCTACTTCCATGCGTACTTCTTGACCCAGCTCCAAAATGCCTCTAGATCTCCCCCTTTTTGTGCTGATAAATGTGCGCAGGAAATTTTTAAAAAGTGTGTACTTTGGATGTTTATAAAACAGCATAGGCTGACGGCGCACGCAAAGACCCGGGATGCATGTAAGTCCAGGGGCTTCGTAAAAGGGGTGGGAGGGGGCGTGTTCAGAGGGCGTGCCTGGGGTCAGGGCGCGGTCCGGGGCGGGTCCGGGAGCGTGGCGATGGTTCGGAAGCGGGCCGGGAGGGTAGTCCCGAGTCCCCCAGCACTGCGGCCTGTGCCGGGGGATGCCGAGGTGGCACGCGCAAGTTACGCCTGCTTCAAGCAGGCATAACTTGCACAACAAAGGTAGGGAAGGATTTAGGTAGGGCTGGGGGGTGGGGTAGATAGGGGAAGTTGGGGGGACGCGGAAGGAAAGTTCCCTCCGAGGCCACTCTGATTTTGGAGCGGCGTCGGAAGGAACGGAGGCAGGCTGCGTGGCTCGGCACACGCAGGCTGCCGATTTTGCGCAACCTTGCACGCGCCAACCCAGATTTTATAAGATACGCGCAGCTACGCGCGTATCTTATAAAATCCGGCATACTTATTTAAGATCTACCTCCATGTGCGCGATTACATGCTACTTACATGCGTATATGCGATATTTTTTCATGTGTAACCCTCTTTGAAAATTTGCTCAAAAGTGAATCCCTGCATACAAAAAAGTGTGCATAGTGAAACATATGCATGTAATTTTGTGGATGAGGTATGTGATATTTTATAAACTGTGTGGCTCCCATTGCATAGTTTATATAATATAGGCAAAACCTTAGGCATGTATTTGCTGAGCTATGCACACTATTGAAAATTAATCTCCTTATCTCTTTCTTAGTCCTGAGATACATTAAAATTAGTAGTGGTTAAAAGTTTTAATAGAAAACACTAAATTGTGTGCAAAGGAGCTGATAATTATCACTTGTAAGATATAAAACATCACTTGTAACTGAGTAGTAAGCTATAAAAGTAAATAATATATATACATTTAGAAAATATTTTGAAAGTATATTAGCTGTGATGCAGGGAATTTATGTGGAAGTCTCTTTGTGAAGGCCAGCAGTTTTAGAGTGCACCATAGAGGCAGCAACACCCAAGAAATATATATACTTTTAACAATCCCCCCTCCCAAAAAACAACAAATAATAATACAACATATATAAATTAAGCAGTGTTTTCTGTGATTACAAAGCAATGTTAAAAATTTTGGTTGTGCATCCCTCAACTATGATGGTTTCATGCTGCATTAATTAAACTAAACAATTTTACCAATGTAAAATTGTTGGTGATGTCGAGTGCAATACTTTAAAAACATTCTATACTTTTACAAAATGCTATTATCACAAACGAAAGTTCACAAAACATTACAACTCAAACAACTTAAAGTTAAAATGTTACTCTGGCTAAATTCATACAGGTTCATTTGGCTAACCATTAGCCTGCAATTAAACTAATTGATCTTTCCTGTTTATTCATTGTCAATATATGGGAAAACTAGATTAAAACATATTTAAATAAGATATCAGTTCATTTCCTGTATGTAAACATGATCATTAAAGCTCAGCAAGAATTTCAGGAATAGTTTTTTTTCCAGTTGTTATGTGTTTTAATTGCCTTATTTGGATTTTAGAATTAATTATCCACTTTTTCTGAACTGCCACTACACATTTCTATAGTGTTATATGACATACACAGTGCAGTAAAAACACACAAAAAAGACAGTCCCTGCTCATAGAGTTTACAAACTAATAAGACAAACATACAGGACAAGAGACTTGAGGAATTTCACGAAGCATGGCAATGGTTAAAAGAAATCATGCTCAAGGCATATTACAATTCGAGTACAGTAGTACAATTTTTCCGGCTAGTCTACTATTATCTTTCAAGTAGCTGGCATTCTGTTTAATCTATTTAAAAGGTTAACATGGAATAATTAAGGTTTACTGCTAAAGTCTAATATAATAAGTACACCATCCACATATTGAAGCAGAAAAGTAACTCATTAATAAAGAGTTTAACAAACCCTTTACAAATGTACACGCTTTAATTCCTTTCTTTAACCAAGTGCTTTTCTTTGCATATTTGAGCAGATAAAAGCTAACTCACCACTGCCATTGTACAGAATCTGCATTGTTTCAAACTCCAAAGAGGTGTAGGTTGGATCTAAGACCTCGCTATAATTTGCCGTTTCCAAGTCCATTGCTGGTTCTGAAAGTCTCATCACTGCATTTGAAAAAAGCAAGTGATGGACAGAGTCTCTGTAGTTTCAAAATACAAGAAGATGAAATATCCTCTGTTTTTCAGTCGGTGACTGATAATCCAAAGTAAACAGCAAGTGTATGACTTCTGGGAGACAATGGGAGGAGCTCTACATCTGCTTTTGCGTGCTATGCTCTACTTGCAACCTTTTTATGACTCCTGAAGTAATTCTCTGATAGTCTTGGAAAGTTTCTTGGCATATTCTTATCAGACTTCTGCTGGCTATATGTTTTAGTAAAACTTAAAAGATGTCAAGTAAGCAATTATACTAATTTTAGTAGGATAAAGAAAGATATCTGACTATGTTATCCTGATTTCTGTTTCCTTATATTTTAAAAATAGGGACAGTAACTTTCAAACCAGTGTGTGGGTGCACTTTGGCTCATGTGCGTCTGTGTGTGCCCAAATATGCAGCCATTTTATAACTTGCACGCACATATGCACACAAGGTATAAAATAGCCTGGCCGGGCGCACATGTGCCCCCAATTTTAAGTGGGCACACACCTAGGTGTGCAAATCTCGATTCTAAAGCATAAGCCAGGATATCTTATTATGGGCATGTGCCCAGGGTATTGCCAGTTTCATCAGTTTGTCCACAAATTCACCCAGTTAAGAGCTAGGTCCTCCATATCCCCTTGGTTTGATAGCCTTCACTCCCTCCAGTTACCCCAGACTCTTTAAACCTGGCAAAAGCAGCTAATTTTGTTTATTTTTTTTACCTCCATAGCAGAAGTAACGTTATGCAGCAGTGGACCTGGGTGCATGCTGGGGCGCATAAAGAGGCAGATTTTTAAAGGAGCACGCGCAGGGTACATTTGTGCGCGATACACGGCACGCACAAATGTACACCTGATTTTATAACATGAGTGCGCTGCCGCACACATGTTATAAAATCCTGGGTCGGGGGGTGCACACTTGTGCACCTTGCACGCGCCAAGCCCAAGGGGAGCCCTGATGGCTTTCCCCATTCCCTCCAAGGCCGCTCCGAAATCGGAGCGGCCTTGGAGGGAACTTTTTTTTCTGTACCCCCCCACCTTCCCCCACCTTCCCCTCCCTTCCCCTCCCTTCCCCTATCTAACCCACCCACCAGCCCTAACTAAATCCCCCCCACCTTTGTTTCCAAAGTTACGCCTGCCCAAGGCAGGCGTAACTTGCATTCGCCGGCCAGCTGCCGATGCGCCATCCCCCAGCACAGGCCGCTGTGCCGGAGGACTCAGGACCGCCCCTGGACCGCCCCTGGACCACTGCCATGCCTCTGGCCCCGGACCGCCCCTGGACCGAGGCCATGCCCCCGGCCCGCCCCTTTTTCAAAGCCCCGGGACATACGCACGTCCCTGGGCTTGCACGCGCCTCCGAGCCTATGCAAAATAGGCTCGGCGCACGCATGGGTAGGTTTCAAAGGATTGTGCGCGTATCTTATACGCGTAACCCTTTGAAAATCTACCCCAAAGTATTTATGTGCATATCTCTTGGCAATACCCTAAAATGCCCATGCCCCACCCAGACCTTGCCCATGCCATGCCCCTGTTTGAGAGCAAGTGAGATGTGCACACAGCAGATTTTGGCCCGCCTCCTGGCTTTTAAAATTCACCTTTAAAGCCATTTACCCAGCGAAGCAAGTTGATTACATAGCATGGTAAAATTTAATTAATCATGACTGGATGGGCCTACTTTATTATATCTGCTGCCATCTGCAATGGGTGGATGTGTTGCAGGGGGCTATGCAATAAACCTAGGGCTATGTTCCATGCACAAAAAACAGTGTGAGATGCAATAAGGCCTTGATGCACCAGACAACACAGTTTCCCAGCATATTAGAAGAAATGCAAGTACCTGCATGTAAATGAGGAAGCATCATAATCAAATAAGATTTCACTGAGCTCATGGGAGAAAGCAGAGCATACTCTCCTCTACCCATTTATTGTGGCCCCATTAAAGTAAAAAAATTAAAACCTGCCTCTAATCAGCTTATAAAATTGGAGCATGCATAATATTACCTCAAGGAATCCATTTGTAACCCAACCCTTTCATGAACTTTCACTTTCTCTCTTCCAATGTAATATCCATCTCAATTACATACAAATCTGCACATACACAATATATTGTGATGAAAGCACCTCTTTAGACAAAATCAACTTTTTATGCCTTATTCCTGCTTTGAATCTCCCTCAACAAAATCTGTTTGCCATTTCAGATTTTATAATTAATTGACAACACAAAAATATTTAGAAAACTACTCAAAACCTGGCTATTCAAACAAGCCTACAAAGAAGGAATAGGGTAAACTATTACTCTACCCTACCCAAAAAAAATAATCAGCACTAAGCACTTTATTACCTACCAACTCTTCCCAACCTTTATACCTAGCATCATAACAGGTTGAGCCTATTACTACCATTTGCTAATACTCACTTGTAAAATATACTCGATACGAGACATCACTGCGCCGTGAAACCACTAAAACTAGATGACATAATTACCATGACATACCCATTCGGTATTAATATACAGAGTATGACTGTTCATATATTATCCCGTTATAACCCCTCCCACAGTTACTAATATAATCCGTTTGTCTGTTCTTGTAAACCTCTGTTTTTACTTGTATTTCGTAGGCCTGCGCCACTTCCCACAGTTATTAATGTAAACCTTTGATCTTTCATGTAAACTGTTGTTATACCTGTAAACCGGAGTGAAGGCCATTGCTAAATTTTGGTATATAAAAACATACAAATGAATAAATAAATAAATGTCAAGGTAATTGTGGTTAGAAGTCAATCCTGGAGGTTTATGTTTAAAAGATGCTTGCAATATATTTATTTGACTGTTTTTTTTTTATATGTTTAATATGTTCACTATGTATTGCTTTGTTTGCCATAGGTTATCATCGCTATTGTTTAATGTGCATGTTGTTAACTGTAAACTGCCTTATGCCTTTGTATCTGTGTTACGCCCGTCAGTCGCAGACGGCTGCGACTGTTCCTACTCACCTCCTTCTTTGCTTCTCTGCCTTCATGGGGTAGATTGGACTCTATAAGAATGTACCATCAAGCTAGGGTGAGATAACATAGCACAAAATTTCATCTTTGTGGGACTTTCCTCACTTCAAATGTTATCAAATCTTCACCAAGGTGTACTGTGCTGTTCATACATCTCACTCTGCATGAAAAACTGGCCCCTGAACCCTAAGCCATCACCAACACCTCACCTTGAGCTGCTAGATTGACCTCCTAAAAGCATATAAATAGGTGCATACTGTGAGGGCCTCCCCAGTGTTGTGTTCCGCGCCCACGGCCATCCGCGGGCGCGGCCCCCTATCTCTTCTGCCGACCAGGGCAGCGGCAGCGTCAGGGCCAACTGCCCTGTGCCAAGCTCGGCACCCCCCGCGCGGTGGCGCGGGCCTTCGGGCTGGCCGCTGGGATCGAAGCCGTCCCTGCTCCTCCCTCGCGGCCGCTGCTGCTCTCCTACATGGCCCGGATCCAAGATGGCCGCCGCCATCCTTAGGCGCAAGGCCGCACCTCTTCACTAGACTTAAAGGGACCTCGTCCCTTTAATTGCCTGCAGCTGATTCCTATCCACAGGGCCAGAGGAAGTATAAAAGGAGACTTCCTCTGACCATTCCTCGACTTGGCAACGTCTCCAGTGAGAGTTGTTTGAGTCTGCTTGCTTCGGTGATTTCCAGCGTCTTGACTCCTTGTTCCAGTTTCATCTTGGTATCCCTGGTTCTGGACTTTGGATCGGCTAGCAGTGTTTCCTGGTATTGACTTCGGATTGGCTAGCGGTGATTCCTGGTATTGACTTTGGACTGGCAAGCGGTGATTCTCTGGTGTGTGGCTTCGGACTGGCAAGTGGTGATCCCTCGGTGTGTAACCTCAGACTGGTAAGCGACGACCCTCTGGCACTTGACCTTGGACCTCTTCCTGATCATCGTCTTCAAGGGCCCACCTGTCCCAGCAGCCCGGATCCCTACGTGCTCCTCCCAGGGGAATGTGGGCTTCCAGGGGTGAAGCTCCAGACAGCCCTTGCACCGTATGTCTGTTCCTTGACTTCTCAAAGATCCACCTAAGTCCCAGTGGTCCGGGTCCCTACGGGCTCCTCCTGGGGGGACTGCGGACTTCCAGTGGTGAAGACACACCTCCGTTCCTTGACGTCACGACTCTTCATCTGCCTTCAATGTTGCATATGTCTCCAGTGCCGAGGGTCAGTTGGTCACCTCTTCTGTTCCTGCCTCGCCAACCGACAGGAGAACCTATGGATCTTCCTCCAAGGTATACTATCCTTCCATCAGCCCAAGGGTCCACAAACCTGAGCATAACAGATTGCCAAGTCCATGGACCCGGCGGAGCTATCTGCCCGCCAGGCCATTCCCGGTATGGCCCAGCGCTTGAAGGATCAACAGACCCTCGATGCCTTGGTTTCTGCGGTACAGGGCCTGACCCAACACCTCGAGGCATTAGGGCCCATGAACCCTACACTGCCGTCTCCGTCTGGGGCTCAAGGAGGCCGCGCTACTCAGCCTCACATCGTTCAGGCCTCCAGGGGCGACCTGGGGCAAGTAGCTCCCACTCAACTCCTGGTGCCCTCTTGATACACCGGAGATGCAAAGTTGTGTCGAGGATTCCTCAGCCAATGCCAGGTCCATTTTTCCTTGCTGCTGGCGCAGTTTCCCAGCGACCTGGTCAAAACCAGTTGCATTATGTCCCTGCTTGACGGGAAACCTCTGATCTGGGCCTCTCATCTGTGGAGAGAAGTGACCCTGTCTTCGAAAACTTGATTCAGTTTCTCTCTGCCTTCTGGCAGATGTTTGATGAACCCGTCCACAAACCCACTGAGGTCTCAGAACTGCTCCGATTGCGACAGGTTACTCAGACCGTGGCAGAGTACACAATGGAATTCTGCACCCTGGCAGCAGAGCTGAATTGGAGGGAAGATTGCCTGCACGGAATCTTCTTGGAAGGGCTAGCCGTGCGCCTCCAGAATGAGCTAGCGGCGAGAAAACTCCAAGACAACCTCAATGGCATGATAGAATTGGCCAATCGAGTGGATCATTGGATGAGGTTTCACCCTCCGGTAGTTAAGACAGCAAGAAAGCCCTCACCTCTGCCCAAGAGTGCAACAGAAGCCACCCGGGCTCCCGCCGAAGAGCCCATGGAATTGGGTCATGGGAGAGTGTCTCTTCAAGAGCGTCGGCGGCGCACCAGGGAAGGACTTTGCTTTTATTGCGGAACGGCAGGCCATCGAATAACCGCCTGCCCAGCACGACCGGAAAACTCGGGCCTAGGACCAGAAGGAGGTCTCTTCCTGGGCCGTACTGCACCCACACCTCCACTGACGTTGCCGGTGGCACTAACCGCAACGGATGGGGAGTTCCACACGCTAGCTCTAGTAGACTTCGGCACCGGTGGCAATTATAATGAAAGGCCTGGTGGAACATTTAAAGATCCCAGAAGTTTGTCTCCCTGTTCCCATTGTCATCTCTTCAATCCAAGGGAAGCCTCTTCCTGAACAGGTGACACACACCACGATTCCCGTCCAGCTGAGGGCTGGGGCCCTGCATCAAGAACCGATGTCATTCTAAATCCTGGAGTACTCCATCCATCCGATCGTCCTAGGTCTCCCTTGGCTCCAGAAGCACGAGTCAAGTTTGATTGGAAGACTTTGCAGTTTGGTCGTTGGGGGCCGAATTGCCATGGCAATTGCCTCCGCTCTGTGGTTCCAGTATCCAGCCCCATAGCCTCCACCAGCCTTCCTGGTCTTCCAGCCCCATATTCCGCATACGCGGATGTTTTCTCGAAACAAAAAGCCGAAATTCTGCCACCAATCTTCTCCCAGGGGCAGAGCCTCCTCGAGGGCGCACTTATGCCCTTTCCCAGGCCGAGATGCAGGCCATGAAAGAGTATATCGAGGAAAACCTGGAGAGAGGATTTATCCGGAAAGCAAAGTCCCCAGCAGGGGCTGGGTT
This sequence comes from Rhinatrema bivittatum, assembly GCF_901001135.1. NCBI lineage: Eukaryota > Metazoa > Chordata > Amphibia > Gymnophiona > Rhinatrematidae > Rhinatrema > Rhinatrema bivittatum. The sequence continues at coordinate 672,760,547 of NC_042616.1, read as the reverse complement.
CTTTTTCGTCGCCAAGAAGGATGATAGTCTGCGCCCTTGCATTGACTACAGGGGCCTGAATGCTATTACAGTCAAGGACCATTATCCGCTGCCCCTCATCTCAGAACTCTTCGACCTGTTGCAAGGAGCATAGATCTTCTCCAAGCTGGATCTCCAAGGAGCTTACAATTTGATCCGTATCAAGGAGGGTGATGAGTGGAAGACGGCCTTCAATACCCGAGACAGCCACTACGAGTATTTGGTAATGCTGTTCGGGCTCTGCAATGCCCCCGCGGTGTTCCAGAACACCATGAATGAGATTCTTCGCGACCTCTTGTATCGGTGTGTGGTCGTATACTTGGACAATATACTGATATTTTCAGATACTCTAACCGCTCACCGCCAGCATGTCATCCAAGTGTTACAGCGCCTCAGAGAGCACAAATTGAATGCAAAGCTTGAAAAGTGCCTTTTTGAGCAGGAGTCCCTTCCCTTCCTGGGATACATAGTGTCCAGAGAAGGTTTTCGTATGGACCCCCAGAAGCTGAAAGCCATTCGGGAATGGCCGCAGCCGTTGGGACTAAAGGCACTCCAAAGGTTTCTGGGTTTCGCAAACTACTATTGATCTTTTATCCCGCATTATATGACCATCGTTGTCCCGATGACAGCCCTGACCCGGAAAGGCGCAGACCCCAAAAACTGGCCTCCTGTGGCAGAGGCTGCATTTTGTCGCCTCAAGGAGGCAGTGTGTGACCTCAGACTGGTAAGCGACGACCCTCTGGCACTTGACCTTGGACCTCTTCCTGACCATCGTCTTCAAGGGCCCACCTAAGTCCCAGCAGCCTGGGTCCCTACGGGCTCCTCCCGGGGGGACTGCGGAGTTCCAGTGGTCGACCTGCCACTATCTAGTAGCAACACAGTCATATGGGTGGTCGTTGACCGGTTTAGTAAAATGGCGCATTTCGTGCCACTCCCGGGGTTGCCGTCTGCTCCCCAGCTGGACCAGCTGTTCGTGCAGCATATCTTTCGGCTGCATGGCCTTTCTAGAAGCATCCTGTCAGATAGGGAGCCTCAATTTACTGCCAGGTTTTGGAGGGCTCTCTGTCAAACGTTTGATGTTACCTTGGACTATACGTCAGCGTACCATCCCCAGTGTAATGGCCTGGCGGAGAGGACGAACCAAACGCTAAAACAATTCCTCCAACTCTACGTCAACGAAAAACAGGATGATTGGTCCAGCCTGCTACCCTGGGCGGAGTTCGCGCTCAACTCCCATCTCTCCTCTGCTACCGGATCCTTGCCGTTTCAGATTGAATATGGGAAGCAGCCACGCCCATCATTGCCAGTCCCCATCACAGTTACTTCCCCGGTAGCTCAAATTTCGGCAGATGAGTTACACCGCTTGTGGATCTCCACACGACTCGCATTGGTCCAAGCCAGTCAAGCCGCTAAAAAATACGCAGATCAGCAAAGAAGGCCCTACCCTTCGTTCTGGCCAGGCCAAAAGGTATGGCTAAGTACTCAGTTCATCCGTCTGAAGCTGCCATCAACAAGACTGGCCCCGCGTTTTATTGGACCTTTCCCTATCATCCATCAAGTTGGAGCCGTGTCGTATCAGCTTCGTCTGCCGCCTTCCCTCAAGATACATAACACTTTCCATGTGTCCCTCTTAAAGCTCTTGGCCCTCCAGCACGCCTCTAACTCCCCAACCTATTGCCTCCGAGGATGACCTCACTTTTCAAGTCCCCGAGGTCTTGGACATAAGAAAGCACAGAAAGAAATGGGAGTATCTCCTAGTGTGGGAGGGGTTTGGTCCCGAGGAGAACACCTGGGAACCATTGGCCAACATCCTGGATCGGGGATTGCTGGAGCAGTTCCACCAAGATCATCCGGCTAAACCCAGGCCTCCAGGAAGGTGCCCTAAAGAGGGGGGTACTGTTGTGTTCTGCACCCGCGGCCACCCATGGGCGCAGCCCCTTACCTCTTCTGCCGACCAGGCCAGCGGCAGCGTCGGGGCCGACTGCCCCGCACCAAGCTCGGCAACCCCGTGTGGCGGCGCGGGCCTTCGGGCTGGCCGCCGGGATCGGAGCCGTCCCTGCTCCTCCCTTGCGGCCGCTGCTGCTCTCCTCCACGGCCCAGATCCAAGATGGCCACCACCATCCTTAGGCACGAGGCCACGCCTCTTCACTAGACTTAAAGGGACCTCGTCCCTTTAATTGCCTGCAGCTGATTCCTATCCACAGGGCCAGAGGAAGTATAAAAGGAGACTTCCTCTGACCATTCCTCAACTTGGCAACATCTCCTGTGAGAGTTGTTTGAGTCTGCTTGCTTCGGTGAGTTCCAGCATCTTGACTCCTTGTTCTAGTTTCATCTTGGTATCCCTCGTTCCGGACTTTGGATCGGCTAGCGGTGTTTCCTGGTATTGACTTCAGATTGGCTAGCGGTGATTCCTGGTATTGACTTCAGACTGGCAAGCGGTGATTCTCTGGTGTGTGGCTTCGGACTGGCAAGTAGTGATCCCTCGGAGTGTGACCTCAGACTGGTAAGCGACGACCCTCTGGCACTTGACTTTGGACCTCTTCCTGACCATCGTCTTCAAGGGCCCACCTAAGTCCCAGCGGCCCGGGTCCCTATGGGCTCCTCCTGGGGGGACTGCGGAGTTCCAGTGGCGAAGACACACCTCCGTTCCTTGACGTCACGACTCTTCTTCTGCCTTAACAGTTGCATCTGTCTCCAGTGTCGAGGGTTAGTTGGTCACCTCTTCTGTTCCTGCCTCGCCACCCAACGGCAGAACCTACGGATCTTTCTCCAAGGTATACTATCCTTCCATCGGCCCAAGGGTCCACAAGCCTGAGCATAACACCCAGAGCCTTTTTCTCTTTCTCTCTCTTTCTCTTTCTCTCTCTTAGCCCAGAAATGGCTGAAATGCAATTTGAAAAATGTATTTTGAATCGCGTTATAGCCGTTTTGGTCATATTGCACAGCTTAATGCCAGGAAAAAGGGTGTAGTTATTTCTGGTGTTAAAACTGTGTAGTATTGCCCCTCATTTTCATAAATCCCACCCAAATTTCTCCTTTATCCCACCTCTTCCCAAAATTTGCATTCATGCCATGAGCTAGCATTATTATCGCATGCATTATGGCGTTAATGCCATAACACATTTCGATGAATGACCCTGTTACAGAGTAAAGACCAGTACTAACACTCAATTGCATTGCCGGGCATTGGATGATTTTTGTAAACTTGTTTTATGCTAGTTGATTAAATCATGGTGCAAAAATAATAAGAATCAACACTTTTGATGGGCTCAACTGGTGCTGCACCATGATGGAAAAAGGCTAAGTTGAATATAATTGTTCAGGACTGAAGAACATTATCTATGAAAGGGATAAATTATTAGTTACAGGAGGAAGTGTAATAAGACAGAAATAAGTGAAATATGTTAAATAACTAAAAAATATAAGGGGAATGATAAAAACACAGAAAGTAAATCTGTTTGCTCATGTATTAAAGATAGCTATTTCAACAGAAAAATATGAAATCTTAACAGCTAACAAACCTATGAGATACCATCAGTTGAGTTGGAATAATGGCATATGAATATAAGAACTGCTATACTGGGTCAGGCCGAGGGTCCATCAAGCTCAGTATGTTGTTTCCAAAAGTGGCCAAAAAGTAATTATATCTCAGCTGCTAATGTCCAGGGATAAGTAGTGGCTTTCCCAAGCCTACCTGGTTAATAACAGTTTATAAACTTCTCAGAGATCTCATCCAAACCTTTTTTGAATCCCAGCTATGCTAACTGCATTTACCACAGCCTCCAGCAATGAATTCCAAAGCCTAATTGTTCATTGAGTGAAAAATAATTTTCTCCAATTTGTTTTAAATATGCTACTTACTGACTTAGAGTATCCCCTAGTTTTTGTGTTTTTCACATTTACCCATTCTGTTCCACTCATGGTTTTATAGACCTCTATCATATCCCCCTCTGTTATCTCTTTTCCAAGCTGAGCAGCCCCAACCTCTTTAGCCTTTCCTCAAAGGGGAGTCGTTCCATCCCTTTTAACATTTTGGTCACCCTTCTTAGTAACTTTCCAGGTTTAACTATATTCTTTTTTAGATGTGGCACCCAGAACTGCACACAGTACTCTAGATGTGGTCTCAACATGGAGCGATACAGAGGTATTATGACATTCTCCATTTTAATCACCATTCCTTTTCTAATAATTGCAATCAGAATATTAGGAACTTGGTTGCCACCACACACTGAGCCAAGAAATTCAAAGCATTGTACATGATGATGCCCAGATTCTTTTCCTGGGTGGTACCTTCCAACATGGAACCTAAATTGGTTGGACTGGAAGGATTACTTTTCTATATGTGCATCACTTTGCACTTCTCCATCTTAAATTTCATCTGCCATTTGGAGGCCTAATCTTCCAGTTTCAAAAGGTCCTCCTGTAATTTCTCACTATCTTCATGTGATTTAACAACTCAAAATCATTGTGTGTTGCCTGCAGATTTGATCATTTCATTTGGCATTCCATTTTCCAGATCATTTACATTTTGTCCTATTCTTTGTCTTCTATCTAACAAGTTTGCAATCCACAATAGCACACTGCCTCCTATCCCATTACTTTTTAATTTTCTCAGGAGTCTCTCATGGGAGATTTTTAAAAACGCCTTCTGAAAATCCAAATACACTACATCCACTGGCTCACCATTATCCACATGTTTATTAACCCCTTCAAAAAACGTGACAGATTGGTGAAGTAGGACTTTTCTTATATAAATTCATGTTGGCTGTATCCCATTAAACCATGTCTTTCTATGCATCTGTGATTTTCTTCTTTTGAATAGTTTCTACAATTTTTCCTGGAACTGAAGTCAGATTCACCAGTCTATAGTTTCCCAGATCAACGTAGAGCTCTTTTCAAAGATCAACATTGCATTGGTTACTAGGGATGTGCATCGTTTTTATGACGAAAGGAAATATTGTACGATATTTCCTTTTTTGTCATGTATCAGGGGTCCCCGAAAATGATAGGAAAACCCCATGAAATTTCATGTGGTTTTCTTATCAGATTTTTTTTGGGGGGAAGGGCACACAGAAAAACAAAATCCCAAACCTACCCTAACCCTTCATATCTAATTATTTACAATCCCCCACTCTCCCGACCCCTCCAAAACTTGCCTAAAGTCCCTGGTGGTCCAGTGGAGGTCCCGGGAGCGATCTCCCGCTCTCGGGCCGTCGGCTGCCAGTAAACAAAATGGTACCGATGGCCGGCCCCTGTCACATGGTAGGAGCAATGGATGGCCTGCGCCATTTTTTAAGATGGCGCCGGCCATCTGTGTGTCCTCCCCTGTTTTACACGTGGCAGTGGCAGTGGCAGCCGGCATCAGCGTGCCTCGACGCGCTTCAGAGCCAGGCTCCACCCCCATTAAGAGCATGTCAGTTCCTGCGTTTACGTGGGAACTTTTGTTATTTAAAGCCTCGAGCCCAGCACAGCATTGCCTCGGCTACAAGCTTGCATGTGCTGGTGCTCTGCTTTGGATCATGCTGTTTTTGTGCCTGAATCTGGTTTGCCTTTGCTTTTCCTGTCTTGCTGCCTGCCCTGATCTTGGCTTACCTCCACAATACGCCTCCTTCCAGGATGTTTTCTCAAAGCAAGAAGCTGATGTTCTTCCGCCACACAGAGATTTTGACTGTGCCATTAATCTGAAGCCTAATTCAGAACCTCCCAAAGGAAGAGTTTACCCTCTTTCTGTAGCTGAGACTAAAGCTATGTCTACCTACATTTATTTATTTATTTATTTCGGATTTTTATATACCGACATTCTCAATACAAGTATCGAATCAGGTCGGTTTACATATAACATACAAGAAAATCTACAAAAGGGATTCATCAGACCTTCCAAATCTCCTGCTGGTGCAGGCTGCTTTTTTGTAGGGAAAAAGGATGGCTCCTTATGCCCCTGCATCGACTACAGGGGTCTGAATGAGATTACCATCAGGGACAGGTACCGCCTGCCCTTAATTTCTGAACTGTTTGATAGACTCCAAGGAGCCAAAATATTCTCCAAATTAGACCTTAAGGGAGCTTACAACTTGTTGCATATTTGAGAAGGAGACGAATGGAAGACAGCTTTTAACACCCATGATAGACATTGAATACCTTGTCATGCCCTTCATTTAAGTAACGCACCTGCAGTCTTTCAAAATATGATGAACGACACCTTATGGGACTTACTTTATCAATGAGTAGTAGTATATTTCGATAATATATTGATCTTTTCTCAAGATCAGAAAACTCATCAGGAGGATGTCAAGAAAGTCCTAAGATGCCCGCGTGAGTACCACCTATACACAAAGCTTGAAAAGTGCGAATTCCACAAAGAAGCTGTGCCCTTCCTGGGATACGTTGTTTCTAAGAACAGTTTTCAAATAGACCCCAAGAAACTTGAGAGTATCCGGGATTGGCCTCAACCCACAGGCCTGAAGGCACTGTGTTGCTTCTTGGGCTTCACCAATTACTACCGATCCTTTATTAAAAACTACTCATCGTTGACAGTCCCTCTATCTGCTATGACCAAGAAGGGAGCCAACCCTGCCAATTGGTCTCCAGAAGCCATCTTAGCCTTCCTAATGCTCAAAGAGGCTTTTCAAAAGAAGTTGTGTCTCCGCCACCCTGACCTACACCGTCCTTTCATCGTTGAAGCTGATGCATCAGACGTAGATGTGGGAGCGGTTCTAAGTCAATATAGTGAATCCAATGTGCTCTATCCTTGCTCCTTCTTCTCAAGGTGATTCTCGCCTGCCGAGAGAAATTATGGGATCAGAGACAAGGAGCTGCTCGCAATTGAGCTGGCTTTGAAGAGTGGCATCCTTAGCTAGAAGGCACACAACACCAAATAGTAGTGTACTCCGATCAAAAGAATCTGGAGTACCTGCGACATGCTCAATGACTCAACCACTGTCAAGCAAGATGGTCTCTGTTTTTCAACAGATTTGACTTCCTTCTGAAGTATCGTCCGGGAGAGAAGAACACTCAGGCTGATGCCCTTTCTTAATCCTTCTCACCGCAGGATGTGCTGGATGAACCCTATCAGATCATTGATCTCGAAAGAGTGGTCCTCGAAGCCACTCAGACAGTACTCACCAGAAAATGGTGGTGGCTAGAAATTTAAGGAAGAAGCTATTGAAGTGGGCACACAATTCCCGTCTGGCAAGCCATCGAGGACAGAGTCAAACCCTAGCTATGTTGCAAAGACACTATTGGTGGCCAACCATAAAGAAAGATGTACAAGCGTATGTGGGTTCCTGCACTGTTTGTGCTAAACAAAAACCACCACCCAGGTGCCCTTGGGGCCTATTATAGCCTCTACCATCGCGGGATGAACCATGGACACATATAGCTACCGATTTAGTAGTGAACCTGCCATCATCTAGCGGGAATAACACCATATGGGTCATGGTTGACCGTTTCTCTAAAATGGCACATTTTGTAGTGCTACCAGTATTACCCTCTGCTACTGAGTTAGCAAAACTCTTTATTAAACACATCTTCCGTCTCCTAAGCATCCCATGGAGACGGAAGATGTGTTTAATAACTGCAAAGTTTTGGAGAGCATTATGTCAAACATTTGACATCACCTTGGACTTAACCTCTGCCTACCATCCTCAGTCTAATGGTCTGAGAGGATGAATAGAACGCTGAAACAATTTCTGCAATCCTATGTCAACTCTAGACAGAACGACTGGGCTGAATTACTGCCTTGGGCAGCATTTGCCATCAATGCACATCCTGCTTCCTTGACGGGGTCTTCCCCTTTCCAGCTTGTCTATGGAAGACAACTGTTACCTCCTTTGCCAATTCCATTGTCAGTGACCTCTCCTGCTGCCCAGCTACCACAGCAGAATTATTTCAACTATGGAGACTGACGAAGGAGCTTCTCCTCAAGTCAGGACAAAAGGCAAAAAGAACCTATGATGCTCATCATCAAAAGGCACCAATGTTTCAACTTGGAGACAAAGTCTGGTTAAGCACCAAGTACCTTAGACTTAAGCTTCCTTCAGCAAGATTTGCACCTTGCTATGTGGGACCCTTTGCCATCCTTCGGCGATTAGGAAATCTGACGTACAGTCTAAAACTGCCTCCATCAATGAGGATACACATTGCACTTCATGTATCTCTACTAAAGCCAGTAATGCTCTCCAAATTCTCCAGGAAGGAACCAGAACCCACCAGTCTGGATACTGAAGATGACATTGAATACACCGTGGACGACATCGACATCCTTGATGTGCGTAAAAGAGGCAAGACATGGGAGTATCTCATCCCGTGGGAGAACTATGGCCCAGAAGAGAACTGCTGGGAACAACTGGCCAACATTACAAATAAAGAGATGGTATGTCAATTCCACCTGGCACACCCACGCAAGCCCAGACCATCTGGAAGAGGTCTTGGAGGGGGCACTTTGAAGGGGGGGTACTGTTGCGTCCGTTGGTCGCAGGTGGCTGCAACTGCTCTGCCTTACCTCTTTTCTTCCTTTTCTCCCTCCTTGGGCAAGATGGCTGCTTCCGGTGCCGAGTGCCGAGGGCCTCAGCATCTCCAACCTAGCATGGGCATTCTAATCCGCCATGCTCACTCCTTCCTAGGGCACGCGCGTGCATATCTCCTACACTCAAATACACGTCATGGTGGGAACCTCGGGGGCGTCCCCACCATATGACATCAATACCTCCGGGTATATCAAGCCTCCTCTTCGTTATCACCTTTGAGTTAGCAAGGACTTCAATTTATCTACTCTGACCGCTCAAAGCTGCATGCTTAGACGCTTCTTTCACTCCAAGGACCTTGGTCCTCTAGAAGCTCTAGACACCCGCTCCTCGGGGGTCTCTCACTTCCAACTCCCTTCAGGGCCTCTACTAATTAGACAACCACTCCTTGGGGGTCTTCTCTCTTTTCTCCATTTCAGGATCTTGGACTATCAGGTACTCACTTCTCGAGGGCCTACCGGTCTATGTATCCTGCACCTTGGACCTTCGGTCCTACCATCTCTTCACCAGGAAGACGCCTACACTCCTGTGAGTATCTCTATGATCCACTGCTCCATCTCCACCCACCCAGCCATGGCGTTACCCGCACTGCGGGCTCCTGCCTATCATGAACATCTGGGTGAGATTCTCCATCTGAGCCTGTTGAACGTATTGGCACCTTGTGGATCTCAGTGCCTTACCTTCCTGCTCTATACCATCTTTCTACAGCAGTACAATAAAGCCTTCATTCAGTTCTGTGTCTGCTGTCTGAGTTTAGCCTATCGCTGTGGTTCCCTACGGGGCCCCTCCCCATGGGCGGAGTCATCTCCACAGCGACCAAGGGTCCACAATTCCACAAACACAACAGGACTGGACCTGGATTTGCCCTTGCTCGCTGCCTGCCTTGCCTCCGGTCTGCCCCTTGGACACTCTGATTGCTGCCTGCCTACGACTTGGACCAAACTTGGATTTGTCTTTACTTGCTGTCAGCCTATGACTCGGACTGAACTTGGATTTGCCTTTACTTGCTGCCTGCCTATGACTTGCAATGGACTTGGATCTGTCTCTCTTTTCTGCCCGTCTACGACCCGGCCTGGATTTGGAATCATCTTGCTCGCATTGAGTTTTCTACTGAACTGAGTATGGACTCATTGGATACGGTTTCCACAGACTGCATCAAGGTATCCATCACTCTCTGAGGTAAGACTGTTATCCATCAAGGATCCTCTGATTCGTAACAGACAAATTCTGCTGCCACCTGTCACATCCTCAACCAGAACATTAGGGTCTGACCAATCCTGCTGCGCCGAACATGTTCTCTACACGTGCTCAGGAGGCCCCTGCCCCCCCCCCCCCCCAAGCTGGCCAAAAGTTCTGGTTGGGTCCAAAGGGGGTCCCGGAGCGGAGGTGCCGAGGAGCATGTGACGTCCGCGTCACTCCGACGTGACGCCGACGTCATGTGCTCCTCGCAAAGGAATACAGGGATGGCTTCCTGACTCCCCGCTGGACCACCAGGGAGTTTTGGTAAGTCTTGGGGGGGTCAGGAGGGTGGGGGGTTTAAGTGTTTATTTAGGTTCAACATATTCAACATAGCTATGTTGAATAAGTTGAAAATCGCGATGCGTTGCGCATCATCACTTTTTTAAGTTTAAAAAAAAAAAAAAGTTGCGTTTTACATATGCGTTCAAAACGAATGCACACCCCTAGTGTCAGTTTTTCTGGCAAAACAGGCAGATGATGTCTGTGGAGTTATGCCTCAAGAGTGGCATTTCCCAAACACGACTGTGGCATATCCCCACTTATATCCTCTGCCTGCTATGCCACAATAACCACTACTGGGCTTGACTTATCTGAGATCCTCTGTATCCCTTGCTCCAAACACCACCACTGAGGCCTAATGTATCCTGTTAATCTATGTAGCTTCTCATCATAGGAGAGATGTTCCATCCCCTTTACCATTTGTGATGCCATCCTCTACGCCATTTCTAGTTCCTCCATGTCTTTCTCATGATAAAGTGACCAGAACTGAATACAGTACTCAAGATGTTTTGCACCATGGTTCAATTCAGAAGCAATATGATATTTTCTGAACTATTCTCCATTCCTTTTTGGATCATTCTTACGTTCCATTTGCTTTTTTGATCACTGCAATGCACTGAGCTGAGGATTTCAATGTATTGTCCACAAAGATGAAGCCCATTTTCTGGATATTAAATCCAAATACAGAACCCAGCAGTATACTTATAGTTTCCTATGTACAACACTTTTCACTTTTCCACATTAAATTTCATCTGCCATTCAGTTGCCCAGTCTCCTAGTCTCATAAGGTCCTTCTGCAGTTCCTCACAATCCACTGCCATTTTAACAAATTTGAATATTTTTTTGTCAGCTGCAAATTTGATCACCTTACTCGTCATTCCCTTTTTCAGATCAGTTATGAATATGTTAAATAGTCCACTAACAAAATGTATCTATTTGGAAAACTAACAATTTAGTCCTACCCTCTGCTTCCAGCCTTTTAACTAGTTACCTATCCACAATAGAAAACTGCCTCCTATACATGTTAACATTTCCCCATGAAACCATGTCTATCTGTACTGCTAGTGATTTTGTTTTTAAGAATATCTTCTACCATTTTGCTCTGTGAGCTAAGAAGGAAGGGTCCATTCAGTGCTATCAGATGATGTCACCTACATGTCATGGATAATTCAGCCCTGCTTGTTGACAAAGAATGTAAAGTGGAATTGTATTTATAGGAGGTGTGTTGCGCCTGTCGGTCACAGGTGGCTGCGACCTTTGCTGCTCACCTCCTTTCTCTATGTAGCTCCAAGTATGGGCAGTAGAGATGTGACTCAGAACCGGAATCGTTTCGGATTCCGGTTCCGATTCACACCGTGGTTTTTTTTTTCGTCCGGCCCGATCGCGGTTTTGTTTATCGGCTGTGCCCGAGCCGATAAACAAAAAACCCACCCCAACCCTTTAAAACTAATCCCTTAGCTTCCCCCACCCTCCCGACCCCCCAAAAAACATTTTACAGGTCCCTGGTGGTCCAGTGGGGTTCCCGGGAGCGATCTCCTGCTCTCGGGCCGTCGGCTGCCACTAATAAAAATGGCGCCGATGGCCTTTGCCCTTACTATGTGACAGGGTATCCATGCCAATGGCCAGCCCCTGTCACATGGAGGGAGCACTGGATGGCTGGCGCCATCTTTAAAAATGGCACGGGCCATCCAGTGCTCCTACCATGTGACAGGGGCCGGCCAATGGCACGGATACCCTGTCACATGGTAAGGGCAAAGGGCCATCGGCGCCATTTTGATTAGTGGCAGCTGACGGCCCAGGAGCGGGAGATCACTCCCGGGACCCCCACTGGACCACCAGGTACTTGTAAAAAGTTTTTGGGGGGTCGAGAGGGTGGGGGACGCTAAGGGATTAGTTTTAAAGGGTCGGGATGGGTTTAGAGGTTATTTTTGTGTGCCGTTTTTCCCGCCCTCCCCCAAAACGATAAGAGAACCCCCATGAACAATATCTTGGGGTTTTCCTATCGTTTTGGGGGAGCCCCCGATTTCTGATGATTTTGAAAATATCGTACAATATTTTCAATCGTCCAAAGCCCAATTCACATCCCTACTGGGCAGAATGGAGGCCTCTGCTTCCACACATGCCCACCCTCATGGCGTGCCCGGGATGGTGTGGGCACTCCCTGAAGCCATCTTTCATCCGGGGTTACCTAGGTATGCACGCGTGTGCCTGCCACCTTTTTAACTATGAAACAATACCTTCGCTTACAAATAATACCACGTGGCTTACGGATGAACAAATCACCTTTTTTATTCCAGCATGATGAGTCTTTTCTGACCAAGTGGATTTCCATATTAAACAAGTGTTCTAATGACCTCACACACCTGAAACCAGAGTTTCTATTGTATCAGAATATTAATAATGATTCTGTATACATACTGTATTCACATTCTAATGCCATACCAAAGAAAACTACAAGAGCAGTTCCCTACCGCCTGAATTTATTAACTATTAAAGAAAATGATACTGGCCCTACTATCTTATCTTTAAGACTATTAAATTTGTGTTGTGCTTTGTGTATTAAAGCTAATCATGTGCTCTGATGCATGATCATGAGATAAAAATAGTGTACAAAAATGTATTAATAAAATCAAGGTTATTTCAGTGAATGTGTATTCCTGGAAACATGAAGTAAATATCTGAAACATTTAATTAAAAAAAGAACAAAATCTGAAAAGTTTGTTCTGGAAAACTTTTACAGCACATAATACGTACATCTAGAATGGCAAAATAATTTTTAATAAATACTTTTAAAAAATATTTTTTAGGTTTCATGGAATATTAATTCATTAAAAAGTGTTTCTTTTTTCATTTATGATGCACAGCAATTACAATGTAAAATGATTTACCCATGATAAAACTAAGAAATATTTCCACCAAAAAGATATTCACGAGGAGGTAATTTTATAATAGCACACATAAATCAGACAGCAAATATGTTGTCCTAAATTTCAGGAATTCCTGCTTTTGTTAGTTATACAAACAGCTGTCATAAGATTTGAGACTACACTATTTAGCTAGACAATGTAGCAGAAATTGGTTAAGCAGGACATGTGACAAAGAAGGCTAAAGTGCAATCGAACATACACCAGTCATCTAGAGGGATTCTCTCATGAGAATCCCACCAGTGTTATGCATTCTGGCTGACATGGCTCTGAATACATAATTAGAAAAAGAAACTTCCTCTTTACTCAGGTAAGACAAGAAAACCAAACATAATGTAGCTAGGGCCTGCTAGGACAGATAATTACTCTTTAGAAGCTTAAGTTTACCATGTATAATAATAAACAGGGGGGTGCACAAAAAGTTTTGGTTTGTTTCCCCTATCATTTTGGGGGTGGGCCATTTTAAGTTTACCCCTGGATCATTGCTTTTATTTTCTTTTTTTTCTATTCTTATGCCACTGCGGAGGGCACCATTAGCTACTGTACATAAAAATAGTGCCCTCCACTGGGGAAGATGCACTAACAATAATTAACTTGGGCACATCCCGAGCAGATACTATCATTTCAAATAGAAAGAGGAAAGAAGACATTGCAAGAGGACCACCGAGGCCTGGGCTCTGAGCCTGGGCCTGACCCTGGATCAAGGCCCCAGTATTGGGAGCTGGCCTTTGTATCAGGCCTCAACATCGGGCCTGGGTCTGGGTTGAGGCCCAGGTATCAGCACCAGGTCTCCAGACTGGACCATAGCATTGGGCCTGGCTTTGGTCTGAGATCCAGGCATCATGACCCAACCTCTGGGTGGGACCCTGCATTGGGCCTAGGTTCCGTCCAAGGCCTGAGCATTAGCACCTGGCCTCTCGGTCAGGTTCAGATATCTGGCCTGGCTCCGTACTTTGGCCCAGGCATCGGGACCCGGTCTCTGGACTGTGCCCTACATCAGGCTTAGGCCAAAACCCATGGCATTGTGATCTAGCCTCTGGGTTGAGTCCTGGACAGGGCCCAGGCATCGGGACTTGGTCTCCATTCTGGGCCCTGGTTTCAGGATGGGCCTGGGCCTTGGCCTAGAGCTAGGCGATCGGACCCGGTCCCTGGGTCAACTCCGTCATCAGGGCTGGGCCAAGGTCTTGGTCTGAGGTCCAGATAAGGTAAGTGCAAAACTTTTGGGGCCTAAACCTTTGCTTGGATCTCAGCCAAGGCCCCTGCATCAGGCCAGAGCTTTTAGGCAAAGACTCTGGTATTGTGCTTGGGTGTAACCAGGGAACCCTATTTTGGGTCTCAGCTTATTTCCTAGGTGAGGGCCTGGCTTTGGGCCTACATCTAGGTTCGACAGTTGACTTCTTTTTTCTGATTGATTTTGTAAACGGAACAAAATTTCATCTGAATTTAAATCGCTCCATTTTGAAAACAACCCGAAACAAAATAAGAAATGTTTTCTCATTTCTATTTTGTTTCTCCTGAATGCACATCCCTACTTATTATCACTCTCTAGAGTGATAATAATATGTGTGTGAATATGTGTGAATTAAAAGCTGAGACAGAGACTTGTTTATTTAGGTTCCTGGTTTTGATGGTAGCCTGTTTCATCAGGATGCATGCAATCTGATAAATAAAAGAGGAAGTCTCTAACTGATTCTGCCTGTGACTCTTTATGGAAGGCACCCCCAGCATGGATATGTGAGTGACCAGAGTAACTGGGTGCCCTCCTGCATCCCTGAGGGTGTTGGCTCTGCCACGCCATGGCTGAGGCCTACCTCCGGGCACAAGGAAAGGGATCCGTTCTGCTCCCCTTACCTCTACTTGTTCTCCAGCGGCACTTCAGCATGTCTGCAACGGCGGCCTTCTGGGGTTCTGTGGGGTGCTGCTGATGACATTGCACCCCCGGGTTAGCCCGGCATTGTTGCAGTGAGGACATGTGATCACGCCCCGATGCCAGGCCACTCGATTGACTGGGGGAGCAACACTGTGATGTTGGCTGCAGGGAGAGGTGGCACAAAGAGGGATCAAGCATGGATGGGCAAGTGGAACCCAGGTGGTTCCGCAAAGAGAATGGGTCATGGAAGAAAAGCGCAAGTGAGTTCCAGTAGCGATCACAGTTTGCTCAACACCGAGATGCCACAGCCCAGAGCTGAGGAGACCAAAGACCAAGTGGGCCTGTTAACCAAATTGGTTACGCCTCCCCCCTGCAGCCGTACCAGCAGCTGGTGCTCAAAACTCGGCGGACTGCGAGAAGAATGCTTCAGCATCCCCTTGTGAGTCTTGCCCAGCAAGAGGGTACAGCCCTCGGGAGGAGCTGTGCTACAGATCCCCATCCTGACTGTCATTGCGCTCGCCTTCTGAGCGTTTCCATAGAAGTCCCGCCCCTTGGCGCAGGAGCTATCAAAATCTCCCTGAGTATTTCTACCCCATAAAGAATCCGGGTGCTCCTACTCATTTTTGGAGGGAGAGGCCGTTCGAACAGGACTCCAGATCCATGTGGGAGAGATGGCCTGACTATACGTATACAACCCTCCCTACTCTTATCGGGATTATTCACCAATCCCTGATAGTGGTGGGGAATCAGGAGAGCATAGCCAATTCCATCCTGGTCGCAGCAAGTGAGGTGGGGACATAGGGAGCACGAGGGGGACCCTGTAATGCTTCGCATCCATCGGGTGGTGAGGAGGCATGCAGTCAATGCTGCTGTTCTTCATCTGAGTGCTCAGCTGGATCCTATGGCAGCAATGCAGTTGGCAGACCTCAGACACCGAAGCCTCTGTGATACAAAGCCACAGCTAACCGAGGAGCTTGGTAAGTCTGTTTCATCATGCGCAGATAGGGCTTTGTGTGGAAAGCACAGGGGAAAGGACAGGCACAAGCGTGTGAGGCGCAGGGTCTCCCAGCACACTCTCCTCTTCCTCGTCATTTTCATGTTCTTCCTCGGTGGCGAGCAAGGCAGGCCGTGACAAGGTCACATGGCCTGCGGAACTCCCTGATGGGGTACACAAACTGTGGGAATTGGTGCCTAAGAATCTTAGGCATCACATCAGGTACAAGCATTATATTGATCTGTTCTGATTGCTGGAGGGGCATAGCAAGCGGGGGCAGACCAAGTGGGAACAAAAGAAGGAGTTGAAGTCAGCCAAGCCTGCACAGAGGGAAATTGTGAACTATGTGTGGGCATTCACCAGAATGGCCTCTGAGGTCATGCCTGTGGAATCCTCCACTGTGCAGCCTTTACTTAAGTCTCTCAACACCATCTTGGGTGCTTACAAGGAACACAGTGGGTTTGCATGTCTGAACTATGATGAAGCTTTTCAGGAAAGACTGGCCAGCAAGTCCACCAAATCTTGGGGAAGACAGGACATCAGCCTCTGGCTTATGAAAATGACTGTGCATGCTCCTGACACCAAACCAGGAGTGAGGCCCTTACACAGTGAACAGGCACGGAGTGCATAAGCCAAGCACCTGCAAATCCCCAATGACATCTGCTGGAGATTTAACTGTAAGCCTGTTCCAATGCAGACTGTAGGTACAAGCATGTCTGCAATTGATGCAGAGCTCCACATCAGGGGAACAAATGCCTGTGTAAAGATAAGTAAAGGGCAGTTTCCAACTATTGCCCCTACGCTTGTTAAGTGGCAGGCCATGCTCCCATGGTTAGCACACTATCCAGACAGGGTCGGGGAGAATACTCTACTGAGTGGTTTCCAAGACAGTTTTCCCATCCCCCACATGGGTCAGCCACAAACTGCCAGGATCATTAATGCCCATCGGTGCTCAATTAGGCCCAAGGCATCAGGGAGAAACTTGAGAAGGAGATTGAGCTGGGGCAGATAACTGGACCATCTTGTCCTGTCTCCCCTGGCAGTCATACCAAAGAAGGAGCCAGGAAAGTACAGGTTGATACACAATCTTTCCCATCTGGTAGGGGATTCCATAAGTAACCATATTCCCTCGGAGTTCTGCTCGGTTAAGTATTCGTCCTTTGACACGGCATTAGAGTTGCTGCGGTCATGCGGACAGGGCACTCTGATGGCAAAGTCAGATATCAAGTCCACGTTTCAACTGCTCCCTGTTCACCCAAGCAGAAGGGGGCTTCTAATATGGCAAATATCTGCCAATGGGTTTCTTGATATCTTGTACCTACTTCGAAATGTTCAGCACCTTCCTTCACTGGGCTACCACTGAGGTTGCGGGCTAACATCTCTAGTCCATTACCTCGATGATTTCCTATTCATAGAAAAAAGAGTGCACAGCTGAATGCAGCAGGCTGTTTGACACATTCCACGGTTTGGCCAGGAGATTTGGTGTCCCATTGGCAGCAGTCAAATCACTAGGCCTGGTGACAGTCCTTACGTTCCTTGGGATCGAGCTCGATTCCACCCAGATGGAATCAAGGCTCCCCAGCAACAAGCTGGCAAGGCTGGCCGATATGGTGGCAGTAACCATGTGAAGTAAGAAAGTCCCATTGAGGCTCATGAGATCCCTCATATATAGTTTGGCCTTTGCAGTGCAAGTTATTCCCATGGGCAGGATATTTCTGCGTCGCTTAATATGGCCCATGGTAGCCCTAGTGTATGACCATCACCATCTGCATATAGGCAAGGCAATAACAGAAGACCTAGCCTTGTGGTCTAAATTCCTCATGGACTTCAATGGTGTCTCAGCATAGCTTTCCAGGCCAATTAGCAGCAATGACCTTCAGCTGTACTCTGATGCATCAGGAGGCACTGGCTTCAGCGTGTTCTTTAAAGATGCCTAGTGTGCAGTGCAATGGCCAGACCAGTGGGCGGCAACTGGCTAGGGATGTGAATCATTTTTATGATGAATTAAAATATCATACAATATTTCTTAATTCGTCATATATTGGTGAAAATCGAGAAACGATCAAATTCCCCAAACTTTTTGTCAAAAAATCATTTTTTGGGTTAGTGCTCGCTAACGGGAATTAGTGTGCACTAAATCCCATTAGCGTGCACTAACAAAAAATGTAAATTTTTGTTACATTTTATTTTTTGCTAGTTTTGTTAGTGTGCGCTCCGTTAGCGCACTCCCGTTAGCGTGCACTAAGCTGAAAAACAATTTTTCATTAAAAAAAAATGCTGATCCGTGGGAAAATCTCCCGCGGCCACACAAACCCGAAAGTGCAAATGATCGGGCACCAAATTCACATCCCTACAACTGGCTTAACCAGGAATATATCAAAATAAAGAATGTGGTCAACTGGTCATCGATTAAGCAGGAATATCACATTTATTGAGCTATTCCCCATTGTAGTTGCCCTGCACTTCTTGGGCAATATCCTTAGTTGCCAATGGGTGTTTTTATAGTTCGACAACACAGCAGTGGTAAAGTAGATAAACAAGCAGACCTCCAAGTTCCTCCTGGTGTCAGAGCTGTTGAGGGAGTTCGTATTATGCTGCTTGCAAATGAACATTGTGGCACAAGTGAAGCAAGTTCCTGGTATGTGCAATGAGATTGTGATTCTCTCTCTTGTTGCAAGTGGTCCCTGTTCAGGAAGTTGGAGCCATAAGTGGAGCTGACTGGCAGAGAAATTCCAGAGCAGCTATGGTCCTTTGGAACAGTAAGGCGTAAGAGATACTATGAAGATTACCCACTCCATCTACCTGGAACACCTATATATGCAACTACAACAAAGTGAAGGTGTTGCTCACTGCGAGCAGTTGGTCTGGTCACCGGTTTCCCGAGGACCTACTGATTAGCTATATCATGCATACCAAGCAGGGTGGGGTATCCGTTATCCAGGAACAAGGTTCGCTCGCACCTGGCCACCTGGGCATTTGTTTGGAAGCTGGAAAAGGGACGAACAGAGCAGTACTTCACAGTACAAAGAGTGATGATGAGCTGGGCAAGTGAGTCTGCATCTCGACATGACACACGAAGGCTGTTAACCTATGGCCTGCTGATGTCACTGTGGAGCATCATGCACTCAGTAGCATCGAATGAGTTTGAGACTCCACTTTTTTGGGTCGCGTTTGCGCTCTCGTTCTTCAGTGCCATGCGCATCAGCAAATTCACTGTGCCATCGTGGAAGGCATCTCAGGTGCGTTGGCTGCTGTGGGAGGATGTCAGAATCTTGAAAGGCATGCTACGCTTGTCATTGATGCTGTCAAAGACTGACCAAGAAGCGCACAGTCAAGTCATCACTCTGGCGGCAGTCAAGGGTCTGTTAATATGTCCAGTGGCGACCATGATGTCATACTTTGTTTGCGCCCAAGAGTGAATGGCCTATTCTTACTGCATCAGAACAAAATGCCTCTAAGCAGATACCAGTTTTCCAAAATGTTCAAGAAAGCGCTGCAAAAAGCTAGGCTGCAGAGTGAATGTTTTGGCACTCGCTCATTCTGCATTGAAGCCACATCTAACATAATGACAGGCGGCCTTTGATGCGGAATGAATGAGTGCTGAAACATTCACTCTGGAGCCTGGCTTTTTGCAGCGCTTTCTTGAAGATTTCGGAAAACTGGTATCTGCTTAGAGGTGTTTTGTCCTGATGCAGTAAGAATAGGCCATTCACTCTTGGGCGCAAAGTATGACATGGTCGCCACTGGACATGTTAACAGACCCTTGACTGCCGCCAGAGTGATGACTTGACTGTGCACTTCTTGGTCAGTCTTTGACTGCCTCAATGACAAGCGTAGCATGCCCTTCAAGATTCTGACATCCTTCTGCAGCAGCCAACGCACCTGAGCTGCCTTCCACGATGGCGCAGTGAATTTGCTGATGTGCATGGTGCTGAAGAATGAGAGTGCAAACGTGACCCAAAAAAGTGGAGTCTCAAACTCATTTGATGCTACTGAGTGCATGATGCTCCACAGTAACATCAGCAGGTCATAGGTTAACAGCCTTCATGTGTCATGTCAAGGTACAGACTCACTTACTCAACTCAGCATCACTCTTTTTACCTTGAAGTACTGCTCTGCTCGTCCCATTTCCAGCTTCCAAAAAATGCCCAGGCGGCCAGGTGCGAGCGAACCATGTTTCTGGATACCTGAACCTGCTTGGTATGCATGATACAGCTAATCAGTAGGTCCTCGGGAAACCGGTGACCAGACCAACTGCTCGCAGTGAGCAACACCTTCACTTTGTTGTAGTTGCATATATAGGTGTTCCAGGTAGATGGAGTTGGTGATCTTCATAGTATCTATTACGCCTTACTGTTCCAAAGGACCATAGCAGCTCTGGAATCTCTCTGCCAGTCAGCTACACTTATGGCTCCAGCTTTCCCTAAATGCTATGGCTCCAGCTTTCCTAAATGCTAAAAAAAAACTGAAATCCTATACATCTCACCTAAATTAAGCAAGACAAAACAGCTTGAAATTCAAGAAGCGGCCAAAAACTACCCCATCTCCCTGGAAGTACGAGATCTAGGGATTTTTATAGATTGCAAATTATCTATGAAATCCTGCGTTTAAAAAATCATTAGCGATGGTTACTTCAAATTAAACATACTCAAAAGATTAAAACCCCTCCTATTCCCAAAAGACTTTAGAACTGTCTTACAGGCACTTGTCTTATCAAGATTAGACTACTGTAACTCACTATTCTTAGGCCTTCCTGAAAATATCACAAGACCATTGCAACTTCTGCAGAACTCTGCAGCTAGATTCTTGACAGGTACTAGAAGATCCAAACATATCACCCCATTATTAAAATAACTTCATTGGCTGCCGGTCAAATACAGGGGCCAGCATAAAATCTTATCACTAATTCACAAAACCCTCTACAATGAAAAAAATTGAATGGCTACCCTCTTCACTTCACTTCCACATCCCCTCAAGAATCACCAGATCAATCGGAACAGGGTTGCTATCAATTCCTTCCCCCAAAATTGCCCACTTAAATAATGTAAGAGAAAGAACTATCTCTATTGCTGGACCCCTACTATGGAACTCTATTCCGCAGGAATTACGATTAGAAGCTGACATAAAATCATTTAAAAAGGGGATTAAAACTTGGCTTTTTAAACAAGCCTACCAAGAGCTGTTAGTATAACTATCTCACACTTCTGATTTTATACCAAGGTAATGTATATTTTTATTTTTATTATACTATCTCTACCCTAACTATACTACTTCTCTAAGTGTTTAAATTTTGATTATTTAGCCAACTATTTAGTTTGCTATGTTAATTATTTATATTATGAAACAATGTATTTACTTCCTTTCTTCTTTGGAAATGCAAATAATTTTAAATGATTATTTGCTAACTACTGTAAACCGATTTGATATGCTTGCATGAAAAGTCGGTATATAAGAATTATTAAATAAATAAATAAATAGAAATAAATTAAAAACTGCAATGCAGACTTGCTTATTTAGATTCCTGGTTTTGATGGTAGCCTGTTTCATCAGGATGCATGCAATCTGATAAATCAAAGAGGAAGTCTCTAACTGATTCTGCCTGTCACTCTTTCTTAACAACTGTGGGTCCATTTTCAGCCATTGTGTGACTCAGCTAGTTAGCCAGAGAAATATATCCAACTAACTAGCAGGGTATATTGAGGGGCGCAATTCAGCTGCTAAATATACCCATCTATCTTAAAATTAGCAGGTTATGTCTGACTGGATAACATTAGGACAGCTCTCCAGCCCGACCAGAGTTAGCCACATATGCAGCTAACTCTGCTCCCCCTGGAAATCCTTCCCTCCTGCATCTGGAAGCCCCCAGCTTATGCAGGCTGGGATCTGAGCATCCAGCGATGAATATCACTGTTGAGCCATTTAGAAGGATAACTTTTCAGTTATCCACCTAAATGGCTTTTGAACATCAACCTCTTTAATTTTTGCATAAAGTTTGGCAGAAATATACAAAGCACATTTGGGGCCTTCCAGGGATTTTCCATAACTTGGAGCATTGGCCCAGAGTGGGTTGAAAAATATTCTTTCTCCCCAGAACTTCTCTGGCTTCATGGCAGATTTGCTCCCTTGGATTCTTTCTTTCTCTTTTTATTTCTTATAGTTGACAAAAGGTTTTTCCTTAGGAATTTTCCACAATGTGAATAAGTTTAATCTGTTTTCAAACTGAGCTTACATCTGTAAGTTTGCTTTGAAAATTATTCCATCAATCCATCCAAACAAAATTATACCTGATAATTTATGAACAGATTTTTTTCTAAGACAGTTTGTCCCACTGGATCACTAGGACTGAAATTGTAAGCAAGGTGGTTGCCCAAAGGGTGAACAAGGGTGGGGAGTGGGAGCCGTACCTCCTGGGGTTGGAATTTATTTTATTGAAGGGGAAAGGTTGGGGTTTGGGATGTGGGATTTGCAGCAGACTTGAAAATTGCCCTAAATATGGCTGCCTTCAGTGATGGTGGCTTGATATGGATTTCGGGAGGGGGATTGTGCACTAGCCTGAACATTCCACACATTGACACCCCCATGTCAAACTACTCCAAAGGAACAAAACTTCCCCTGGAGCTTTTTCATTCCTTTGGGGTGATTTGATTTGGGGTGGAGGGGCTGTCAGCCCCTTTAAGCAGTGGTGGTCCCATACTCCCGGCACTGCCATTGCACATTAAAATGAGGTACCACCTTGGTATTTTTTCTTGCAATATTTTACCATAGGGAAATATTCAGTGGGAGCCACAGAGGGGCAGGTCCATTTAACATGGCTTTGTGACTGCCATAGTATGGACCCTCAGTCTGATTCAGATTAGCAATTCTTATGTTGTTCTTCTTTTGGATACCTCTAGAACTGCCTTAGAGCAGACCTGTAGTTATCTGGGTAAATGTACCCAGTTAAATTGATACCTAACCAGCTATATTCAGAATTTAAGCCTAGATTTATCAAAAAGCAGTAAATATCTCATGTGATATAAAAGGGGTGTATTTTATGGCAATAGCCTATTTATTGCAATGTGTCTTATGTTAGTGCTTCAGATAGGTATTACTGGAAAGTGTGTTAACTTCTTGTACTTTGTGGTAATGCCACAATGTGCTCTTTTCACCACTGGGAAAGACAGAGAAAGAGAGAGACTATCTACAAGGCCCTTGTAGTAGTTAACTATTTAGGCTACTATAGGAGGCCCACCCAGTAACTCGAGGTAAGGTTTAGATTATAGTGTCGGGGTTAGGGGCTACTTTTACATGCAGAGTGAGACGTACGAACAGAACAGTACACTCTTGTGAAGATTTGATGAACTTCAGAGTGAGGAAACTCACCCAAAGATGAGATTTGTACAATGTTCTCTCAACCTAGCTTTATGGACTGTCTACCTGGGCAAAGATGTTACATTTGTGGCAGCCAGACTGGTTATATAATATTATGTATGTACCACTGATACTAAAGGTTGGGCTTACAAACTCCAGCTGTGCAAACAGGCTGAAGAGACAATTGCAAAATATAAGTTCTGCTACCTATAAAATGGACATTAAACTGACAATAAACTATCAGAAACTGAAAATGTTGACTTTGGACAAAATACTATTTTGTCCAAAGTCAACATTTTCAGAGGAAACCCTAATCTTGCTATTTTGAAAATAGCAAGATTGGGGTTTCCTCTGTGAACCCTACTGGAAGAGTACAGAATGCTGCATGCAAAACACACAAGGACACTTTTTTGATCCCAGAACTATTGGCAACAAAGTAGCAGGGAGATTCTGAGCCTATAGCTTAAGAGGCTGATTTTAAAAGATTTTTAAAGCTAAGCAGTACTATTATGTTATGTACTAACAGAAGTCATTATAATTTGTGATTAGCTATACTTGTGATCTGGTTTTGTAGCAAGAGAATAAAATATTAGTCCAGATAAATTTATGGTCTCCTGATTATTGTTAGCATTGTTACATTTTCTTATTGCCAGTTTCCCAACCTCTTGCACATATAACAATTGCAGTGCAGTCGCCAGACTGATTCATTTTAATATGTTCTTACAGTCATCAGGAAATAATGGTAAAATAAGATATGCAAAAGGCAATAAGCAAAAAAGATTATGTACACTGGGAAATTATTATAATAGTTATAATAAACTTTAAAGGTTCTATGCAATATTCAATACATAACCTTGTATACTACTTTGGGATTTTGGAACAATGGTATATAAAAATGATTGAATAAATAAAATGGGCACATATATTTCAAGTCATGTAGAAAATAAAGGGTCACTATCAATTTCTACACTCCAAACTTGTCCTCATTTCCATTATTCCACCTGCTGATCAAATCTGGAATGGGGCGGTTTTCAGAAACCATGCATGCACTTCTTTCATACCCTCTGCCTGTAATGCACTGTTCCCTATGCATTCACATCTAAATAATGCACAATATGTATCAAACTATTCAACAGAATAAAACAGTGTTTTATGCACAGGCATGGCTTCTTACAAAATTTCCAGCCTAATATGTGGGTAAACTTACCTACTTAATTCATGTACACATGTAAGCGTACCTAGACTGAGCGGAGGCATTCCTGGGGGTGGAACTGGGGAGGGGTTGCACTTACACACATTCTTTGGAAAATTCAAAAGCCTGACCATACATTTTTCTGAAACATTTAGGGTGGATTTGCAAAGGCCCGTGTGCGTAAATGGGTCGATTTTAAAAGGAGTGTGCGCGCGTTCATGTGCACAGTTCTTGGCGCGCGCACATGGATGCACCGATTTTATAACATGCACGAGCTGGCACACGCATGTTAGAAAATCTCATGGCCATGCACAGATGCACGATGGATTTTAAAATCTGTGTGCACATGTGTGGGCGGTGCACGCGGGGGGGGGGGGGGGCAAACTTTTGAATATTACACGTGGTGATGCAATCAGGCTTCCCCCAGTTCCCTCCCAGTCCTCTCCAATTAAGGAGCGGACTGGGAGGGAACTTCCTTAGTTCCCTGCTTAATCTTCCTTCCCTTTCCCCTTTCCCTTTTCCACCATGACCTCTATCCCCTACCTAGCTACCCAAACATTTTTAAATGTATTATTTACTGCTCCTCCTGAGCAGGAATAATTTCCATGCACCGGCTGGCTGCTGGCGTGTGCTTCCCCGGGACAGTGGCTAATGGCATGTAGCCATGCGTTAAAACCCTACTTGTTCCTTTTAAAATTGACCCCTTTATGTGCATCAGATAGCAGTTGTAAGTGCATGAGGGTAAATTTTCGAAGTAGACATGCATATGTCAGCTGTGAACTGGTGTAACTTACATGCAATTTTGCTGTGTTATTTCGGTGCAAAGTTGCAAAATTAACCCCTTAGTTGACAGATATACACAATCATACCATCTGTATGATTGTGCACACAATGATCCACAGAGGACATGCTTCTGGGAAATGGCTCCAATCACAGCCTTCTCATAGAAATCTTGAAAGGAATTAAAAGCCAAAGGGCTTCATCAGATGCATTAAATTCAACCACCATTTTATGCCATGCATACTCTCCCTCCCCCAACCTATCCCCACCCCTTTTTTGACATGGATAAAATTTGTGAAATGATGACTAGAAATGTCTGGAGGGTGTTCAATTTTCAAACACCCCATATCCAGTGAAAACACTTATTTACTTATTTATCTATATCCTATCTAAAATACTAGGCTGGTTACAATAAAACATACATATTAAGATAAATAATAACATCACATACATATAATAAATATGTAAAAGCAGAACAATAAAACAGCTTATTTCTCTCTGCTTTTTGGTTTATTGGCCCATAGGGAATTCTGTGGACCTTTTCAGGGTTCACTGATGCCATCATTGTTTAAACTGTGCATTATTTATGCAATAATGTAATGTCTGCCAGCATTGTTATTATATATATGGGTGGATTATATAATGAAGAGTAGGAAAATTAGGTTTTGTGATATGTAGTATAAGGTAGATACTGAGCCACTGTGTGACTCAGTTAGTTAGCTGAATAACTTATCCACTAACCTAGCCTTAAATTCAGGGATACAGCTGTACCACTGAATATTACCTAGCTATCCTAAAGTTAGCCACATAAGTTTAGGAAATGTCTATTGTCCAACCAAAGTTAACCAGATAAATTATCCAGCTAACTCTAAATATCAGAGTTAGATGGATAACGTCTATGGCTAACTCAGCTCCTCCTTAGAATGTCCATACCCCGGCCCACAGCCATTTATCCTGCTAAAAACGTATCCAGATAAGTACTTAACCAGCTAAGTGGTAGTTACTGAGCCCAGGCAGATATTCAACTGCCGCCACTTAGCCAGATAAGTCCATGATCACCTTCTCTTCATTCTCACATCAGGATTTCTCTCCTCTTCTCTGACTCCTGTTCTCATATCAGTCAACCTCCAGTTCTCCTAACATGCCACCTCTGTTCCTTTCTTCTCCATCTCCCCCTCAGTGTTACTCTCTACTAATCTTCTGTTATGTATTTCCCTTCTTCCCCAACAGCCATCCTCACTCTTGCTTTCACATCACTCCCTTTCATCCTCACACTGACTTTCTCTGCCAACCAACCACACTTACTCTTTCCATGTTTTGAACACTTTTATTTAGCTCATCCAATTTTACATTTTCTGTCCTCTACAGCCTGACTCCATTTCTTCATCCCTACTCTTTTTCTCAACTGACCATCATATCCTCTAGTGATCATTCCATCACCCTTACTCTGCTTCTCTCTCACTACCAGTCACTCCCGGTATTCAATCTTTCCCTTGTTAGCAAAGTTCCTGAAAAATTAGTAGCTCTGCTATTGACTGAATTCCTGTTTTCTCATGGTTCTTTAGACAGTAAAGATGTGCACACAAAGTATTCATCTTTGTTTTGGTTTTTTTTATTTTTAGGATATTTTTTATTTGGTGGGGTTTTTTTTTCAGATTTGTTTGTGTTTTCTTGTTTTCAAGAAGTAGAGCATGCTTTTGTGGTTTCTGCCTGTTGATGTTTGCCTCCATTTGGAGATAGAGACTTTGTTGAGATTTATGCTATTTTTGGAGAATGTTAGTATGAAACTCTGCACCCTTTGGTAAAGGTATTCCCCCAAATCCAAAGGCCAGGGGCTGAAGAGCATTGTGTTTCCCATTCTAGCCCAGGGAAGGTGCAGCAGTGACAACATCACTCCAGTGTGAGGTGGGTTTTGTTTGGCTTTGTATATTTTGTGTTGTGAGGAGGTTTTTGATCACCTCTCCTACACTGGGAAGCTTGGCTTGGATAGCCAGTTTATTGATCATCTTCAGATCTCTCCTCCAGAGAGATCACATTCAACAGAAGGTCGGGAAGAAGGAGCAAGATTTGGGAACCCTCGCAAACTGGATCTCCACTACAGGCTGGGGAAAGAGAATGAATATTTAGACTCAGGTAAGATTTTCTGGGATTTAGGGGATCTCCTCACCAATAGCATTTTCCTGGCCCACTGAGACAACACACATTCAGTTGAGGAGTGACAAGCCACCTCCCAGGAACCTGAGAAACTGGACACTTGCCTAGAGCAAGAGAGAGCAGTTGTAAGCAAAGACATCTGTAATGTCACATGTTAGGATTGATTTTGGACATTGATTTCACTTTGAATAATAATTACATTTAATTTGAACACCCACATTTTGTCCAGTCTGTTTGTCCTTACAACACAGCATAACCCACACCTAAAAAACAATACACAGCAGTGCTTGGACCAAGAAAGTTTGTCTTCATGCCGATAGAAGAAGCCTACACTTTGGGGACAAGAAAGAGGGGAAGACAGTTAATGAAGACAGCCCCATGCCCTTGGAAACCATGCCCATCCAGAAAAAAGGGTTATATTATATTAACAAGACAATACTTGTTAGATGATTTACTTAGGAATTTGGACATCGAGGGAACAGTGAGAGTGATCCTTTTGAACTTTTGCACTGTGAAGTACAGTCTCTTAATAAATTGTATTAGATCTTTAGGAACTGATAGATAGGAACTGATAACCCCAGCAAGACTGAACTTTTAATTATATCTAACAGGCCACCGCTCCCAGACATCCCACCTGCATACTCTTCCACAAGTTTCCCATCACACGTTCGCAACCTTGGTGTTTTCATTGATAACCATCTTACATTCAAACCTTTCATTAAATCTATCATTAAGGAATGCTATTTTAAGCTCCAAACCATAAAAAAACTCAAACCACTGCTACACTTTTCTGATTTCCGCACTGTACTACAGTCTATCATTTTATCTAAGGTAGACTATTGTAATGCACTCTTTCTAGGCATCCCCGCTACCCATACCAAACCCCTACAACTACTACAAAACGCTGCCGCCAGGATACTATCAAACTCTAAAAAAGAGATCACATCACCCCTACACTTATCGAACTTCATTGGCTCCCTATACACTCTCGAATTCTCTATAAAGCCTGTTCCATCATCCACAAAAGTCTGTTGAACTCTAACCTGAATTGGATTAACCCCCCACTCCTCCCCCGTACCTCGAATAGACCCACACGTACTGCCCTCCAAGGAACCCTACGTGCACAACCTATCAAATCTTTCAAATTATCATCCACTATAAACAGAGCTTTCTCCCTAGCCGGCCCCTCTATATGGAACTCCCTGCCTCCTGATATACGCCTGGAATCATACACACCCACTTTCAAAAAAAAACTGAAAACATGGCTCTTCCAGCAAGCTTACCACACATCACCTCCCATTACATAAATCCCTAATGATTAAATAAGAAGTGATTCTCCTAGAATCTGATACGCGACTTATGATTTAATTCTCGGATTACGTTGTATGCCTATCGATTTTGTACTTTGACTCGGCTATTTATGTACTTATCTATTATATATAGTTTTGATGATATGTATATAGTGATTTTGCTGTTCTCAGTTTTATGTAAGGGCCCTGCCCAAAAGTTAACCTGTTTGCAATGTTATATGTAAGGGTTCTGCCCAATGGTTCCTGTTTAATTGTAAACCGAATCGATGTGTGAACGGCTATCGGTATAAAAAAGACATTAAATAAATAAATAAATAAATAAATTTTAGCTGAAGGAAATCCAGTGAATTGCCATTTAAAACATTTCTCTCTGTCATGGGTTGCTCCTTGTGAAGTACCCCAGGAATCAATCTTATTTCCTTTTTTCTTTAATATTTTTATGATCCTGTTATCTAAATTGTTTTTTACTGATGACATGCAGCTGATTTTTAAAGTCAGTTCTGGAGTAACATAGAAACAATATTTTATTAATGACTGTTTCTCTTCAGCCGTATCCTGGAGTCAGATAAGTGGCCAACTCAATACCAATAAGACTCAAGTGCAATGCCCAGCTCAGGATGGTGGATCTTTCTGTTTCTTTACATTGTAAAGCTCTGTAACTTCATAGTATGGTTCATGATTTGGGTGTATAGCTAGATTCCAGTCTTTCAATTCAGGCTCATATTTCCTTAATTGCATTTTTGACTTTGGGTTATATGTCAGATTAGATCTTTTTTTCTCCCACAGGATTTGAGGACAGTAGTTCAGTCTCTAACAGTGCCTAGGATTGACCACTGTAATAGAGTCTTCCTGGGTATGTGAAAATGTCAGATTCTATTAAGCCATTACTTAGAGAGTTAAACTGGCTTCTAAGCCAGTTTTAGATATAGTTTTAAATGTTAGCATTATTGTTTAGGTAAGTGGTTCTCAACAGGTGTATCAGGACACACTGGTGTGTCATGAGGCCCTGGGAGGTGTGTCGCAGGGCCAGCAGATGGCTGCCTCCTTATCAGCTTGGGTGGGAGTTGGTTGACTTCTCTTACATTGGGCCTGATGGGAGGCTACATTCATTTCCTTCTCTTCTTTCTGGCCCAGGGGGAGGCTGTTTCCTCCTTCACCCAGATCAGAGTGAGACATTGCCAGCTCCTTCTATTCTGGGTCTGATGGGATGCAAGCTTTATCTTCCCCTGCTGAGTCTGGGAGTGATGTTGCTGATGATCTCTTCACCCTGTGGAGGGTGGGGGAAAGGAGGTTGGGAATGCTGGAAAGATAAAGGTGGAATGAAGAGGGAGTGTGGGGCTGCTGAGCAGGAAGGGGTGGGAAACAGGGTAGGGGAAACTGGGCAGGCAGGGAGATGGGAGGAATGGGATAGAGAGAGTCAAGCAGGAGAGAGTGGGAGCACAGGGAAGAGGATGCAGGGGGTCAGGAATGCTGGGCAGGGAAATGAGTGTGAGTGGATGATTGAAAAGGAGTACTTGGGGAAAAACTGAAGGATGATTGAGACATGGAAGGAGAGTGACAGGATGCAAGAGCCATGATATGTCAGTTTTGGGATTGTGCATTTCTTCTATCTTTGTACTTTGCTTAGTGTAGGAGGAAATGTGTTTCTGTTTCTACCTCTCCAGTTTTGCACTGCATGCAGAGTGGCTTTTTGAGATTTCCATTTCAGATGTTTGTTTCCACATTTTTAATTTGTGGTCTTTTATTCTGTATTTAGTGAAGGCCGGATCTGTATTTGTGAGTGAAGTGAGGTATTTTACTAGTAGGTAGGGATTTGTATCAATCTTCTTTGTTGCATTTTCTCATTCGCAATAGGACATGCATTGGTGCTGCACTGCTGCCTTTTCATAGGAATGGCTATTGCTGTTTGAGTTCTTGGAATTAGTGTTGCAATGGTATGGAAGGTTTGCTACACATGAGCTGAGGATTTTTTTTTTCAGGTTTTGTATTTTATAATGTGCCTGGTAGTAAGGGAGTCTGTGTTTCTGTTACTGAGATAGCACCAGAATCAGAATATCTTTTTTATATAGCAAGTTGTATTTGAAATATCCTAGTTCTGCTCTGCATCCATTATTTGGGGGGGGGGGGGGGGAGGGGGGAGAACGGGGGTCGGTTCCTGTGGATGCAGAGTATATGTTTACATTTAGCTCTGTGATGGTCAAGTGTTCAGTGTGTGACACCTGTAAGCATTATCTGCCAGGTGTGTCCCAATAGAAAAAAGTTGAGACTGGTTTAGATACATCTCTGAAAGGGTATCTGTTATGATTAGCGGTCGCGGACTAAGCCTATGGACCACCACTCTCACTCTTTTCCAGCCCTGGGACAAAGGCCACCATTTGTGGCTGCACGCGCCTTGGAGGTCACCAATGACCTATGTTCAGGCACATTCTTCCTAAGTGTGCGTGCCTCTCAACTCAATTTAAAGGGAGCACAACAGGAAAAAGCGCTTTGGCCCTGCTTGATGACCTCATCAGCTCTGGCCTTATAAAGTTCCTCTTTCCTGCAATCAGGGCTTTGGCAAAAGGTCAACTTCTCTTGAAAAGTGCTTGCCTCAGTGTTCCTGCGTTCCTGCATGCTCCTTGTTCCTGTTCATGTCCTTGATCCTTGCTCCTGCTTCCTATGGCTGTTTCATGCCCCTCGTCCTTGTCTCGTGGTCAGTCCCTTGCCTTCTTTGTGGTCAGTCCTCGATCTCTGTCACTTTCTGTGTCTTTTCTCCTGCTTCTGCTGCTCCTCGCCTCCTGTCTGCCTCTTCATCCCTCCTGGTTCTTCAGACAGATCATCAGCTTGACTTCTGCTTAGACACTGACTCTGATTGTGTTCCGCCTGCTACCAACCATCACCTGGATACCAACTCTAATTGACCTCTGCCTGCCAATAACCACTGTCTAAACACCGAATCTGATTGACCTCCGCCTGCTATTGACTCCTGCCTGGACACTGACTCCACTTGCATTCTACCTGCGCTATTCCTGGCTTGCTTCTTTCCCTTCTCATTGGATCTTCTTTACCTCAGAGGCCTTTGTCCAAGAGTTGAACCTAAGGGGAACATGGGCTGGTATTGGTGAAGTTCCAGTTGGCCTCTGCTTATGACATCTCCACCAGTCGATGGTAGGGACCTGTAAGGCTCCTTCCTGCAGGTTGTGCCAACCCCACTTCAGCCAAAGGATCCATGCCTGCAACAGTATCATATTATTTCCCATTGAGGCTATTATTCTCCTCTCAAATGTTGCCTATATTTGAAACCTGTGAGGTAAGATAGAGGGGAACAAGACCAGAATGTTTTCTGTGGCCACCTTTAAACTCTGCAGCCAACCTTCGTTGGAAATTAGGTCAGTTGATTATTTGCTAAGGTTCTATAAATTTTGGAAGTCATGGCTGTTTGTCCAAGCCTCACATTGAATGTCAAAGTGGCCCCTAACCCCTTACACTAATACCTAAACCTCACCTCGAGTTACTAGGTGGGCCTTCCATAGAGATATAAATACCTATCTAGGGTGATAACATTACAGTTAGGCATTTTCTCTTTCTCTTTCTCTCTCTCTATCTCCCCCCACCTCCAGGTCTCTGGGAGCTTCAAACTAGTAAAACCAGCATCTACAAAAAACATCACAACAGGTGATATAGCCATAATTCAAGCTATCACACAGCTTAACGCTCCTGAAAACGTTGTAGCTAAAGTCAGCATTAAAGCTGTGAGATAGGGCTTCACAAAATGGTAAGCCTACTCCTCCTCTTTTTTGGATTTGCATTGGCACCATTCGATATGGTGCTATTGCATGCATTAAAGGCATTTTCACATGCGTTAAGGGCTTATCGTATGCGTTAACAGCGTTTTTCGCATGTGATAAGCCCTTAACACATGCAAAAACGCCTTAGCACATTTTGATAAATGAGGGGTTTAGTTAGCTATTTATATCAGTGTTCTCTTAGTCAAGTTTCTTGAGTATTAGGGTTCCTGATAAGGTTTCTGGAGGTATCTGATTCAGGGATTTAAAGTCTGCAGATTCCTGACTTAGGGCTCCAAGGGTTGGGAATCCATGACTAAGAAGTTCTAGAGTCTAGTGGTCCCTGATTCAGGACTTGGAGCCAAGAGTACTTGATTAGAGGCTTTCAGCCCTGAGATTCCCTGGCATAAAGAACCAAGGATCCCAGAGTTATGGGTCCTTGATTCAGAAATCCCAGGCTCGGGTATCCCAGGTCTGAGGCTAGGTGAATTTTTTAAACTTCCAATTGGAAGAGGCAGTGGGCCAGGTCCTGGTGACTGAGGTTAGCATTGGCTCCAAGCCCTGGCCTACTCTGAAAGGACCACTGGAAGGGATTGCCAAAGGTTGAGGAAAGATGCAAGGGTTTGAACTTGGTCCAGGTGGCATGTTGGCGTACCCTGAGGTTCAAAAGGAATTGGGTATTGCTGGGAGCTGAACCTGCAAGGTATCACAAGAGGGGTGTGTCTAAATGGGGCAAAGGGAATAAAAGACATGGTGGGTTTTTGGCACCAATTTTCACCACCTTACCTTGCAGACATTTGTTCTCTCCTGCCAACCCTTCATCTTGTTATTCAGCCATGGATTACATTTTAAGTGTGTCTGACAAAGGGGTAAATTATAATGCAAAAGGGGACAGGTGATTTGAGCCAGGGACATATTATGGGCAATATGTTATTTTGGAAATGTTCAATTTGTTTTTCATTTTGTGAGGGGTTGACCCTGCTCTTTGGGGGGGGGGGGGGGGGGCCTGAATCACTGTGATACAGACATGTTGAGGTATACCCATGAGTGGTCAACCACTCTAATGTGGTGGGAAGAACTGCCTTAACATTGATGGTTAATGCATGAATCCTAGATGAACTGACAGTGTCCCTCTGCTGGGATATGATGATAGGGCTGCAAAGTACTAAGTTGGAGTAACTAAGAGTGAATTCATATTATGGGAGGAGGAAGGTTTACAGTCTCAGGACATGTTTTTGTTTGTCTCAATAAAGTTGTGACCTCTGTAATCCACTTTTGGTGTATTGTAAACATGAGGTGAGCAAAAAGTTCCCAGCTGCTCTGTTAACTTACAATAAGCAAACCTTTGGACTAAAAAAATGTAGTAAAAAGTGAACTAATTTTTAACTCACTTCTCTGCATTAGGTAGTAAAACTTAATGCAGTTATTAATATGTTATTTGCATGAAAAGTCTAATAGAATTAGATCATTTTTTATTATCATTCTAATCCCCATTTCTTGTGGATTAAAACATTTATTAAATTGGTAAATTTGCCTATTCAAATTAGGTGCATCCTGACCTGTCCAGAATTAGACTAGTTAAAGTGAGTCCCCTAGTGAAAATAAGAGGAATAAATTTAGCTGTTCAAACTGGGTAATTTTCAAAAGCTATGAGCTAGCCGATTAAGTCCTTACTGAACCAGTTTGATCACTTTGAATATTTACTTGTATGTCTACTAAAATACTATTCCAGTTAAGTGAATGTAAAAAGCTAGCAAGTGCATTAAAAAGCTGTTGTACTTTAGTCTTTCAATAAGGAAACATTAGAGATAATTCATACACAATGAAACAGTTAAAAAGACTGCACAGTCTTGAATTTGATACTAATTAGAAATATATAACTTAAGCATCCATAAGAAAGCCAAAAGTTATGAGTCTGCAGTAGGATCACAGCCAGAAAGTCCTATAAAAGAGTTAGTGTCAGCAAATAAAAACATAAAACTGAGAATGTGCTGTGTTATCTCAGCACATTAAATTAATTAAAGTAAACCTGAGCAAAGGAGATACTTTTATCAAACTAATAAATGTTTAAAGAAGCAAACTTTATGGACACCTAAGGTCCCTTCTTCAGGCAATGGGCAACTCAGCACAACCAATACCTTCTATCTTTACACAGTCTATCCTTATCTAAGTATCATCTTTATACAACTATTTTTTAATCTATTATTTTACCATATAAAATGTAACAAAATAGATGAAGTATCCTTTTCACTTTCCCATCATATGTTTTCTGTGCTTTCACTCCATCATGGCAAACAAAAAATGAGAATCCAACTGAAAAACCTGTCAGTAACTTCTGTCTATGAATTGTGCATGTATATTTTGTGAAGCCTCAGACCTTTTTAGTAGAGCAATAGCATGACATAAAATAAGCAAATAGCAATAAAACGATCATATTCCAACATGTTTATTTAGTTTGTGCCCTAATGATAGAGGCCTTTGTACCTGGTAATGCCTGGAGCCACAAAACACCAGCCAAGATTTCCTTATGTTAAAATTAAGCAGTTGTTTTTGACATAACTTACATCTGTTACATGTCACCAGGTCTTTTCCTCAAAGAATCATAAAATATTTCTAGTCTGTTTTGTTCTGCCATTGTCCTGGTAAAATGAGCACTCAATATACACATAAAGTAACTATAAATCCAATGAACAATGAATGTTTTTCTTCTATATATCACTACAACAGACAGTTGTATTAGAGTAAGAAGAATAAATAACATCTTATCCTACTCCTGCAAAACTCTACTGCTAAGTCAAATAATTTTTAACCATTTCTTTTTTTTTTTTTGACATGACATTCATATAACACAAAAAGATAAATTATGCAGAAAAGCAAACATATTTCAGAAGAAAAGAAATTCCAGAACAAGAGGTCATGATGAAAGGCTGAAAGAGGGTAGACTCGGTGAGACTCGCTTGGAAATATAAAGGGTACTGGATTAAGGACCAGCCTAACGATGGAAATTGTGGAGGTCAAAAGCTAACAGGATTCCAAAGCCATAAGACAAGCATAGAAGATTTTTAACAGTGGGGCAGCAAGGGTTAATCTGGACACCAACAAAGTTCTGCAGTTTTGCAGCAAGTCGGGAAAAGGGAGCTTGCAAGTTTCATCTGCCATCATATTCATTTTTTCTTTCTTCATTACTTTTGTGAAAAATATTTAGTAGACTAGGAGTAAAGAGACCTCTTTAGGAACTGGAATGTAAAATATGTTGGTTTATAGTTATCTTTAAAATATTACTGTATTCAGAAGCATAGTGTATCTTAGGCCTGGATTTTCTAAAATCGCAGGCCTTAGTGAATCACGCGGTACCAGGGGGCGGGGGGACAAAGCGGGGACGGGCCTGCGAAAGCCGGCAGCGATCACACCAGGGCGGTGCAATCACTGCTGGGTATCGCAAACAAATGGCGCTACCGTGAAAGGTGATGCTATTGGGCGCATTCTGGCAGCCATAAGGGGCCTTACCTTTCCACCATGTCTTCCCCATGTCTGCCCCGGTGCCGCTCCGACTGCTCCCCTTCCGATGCAGACTCTGCCCTGACTCCACCCCGATCTATAGCTTTCACGTGCGAAAGCTATAGAAAATGACCCCCTTAGTTTTTAATTGAATTGAGTTAAGATATAATACAAATTATTTTTTTAAGTATGATTATAGATTGGATTCGGTGGGATTATTCAAAATTCCTTGACAATTACAAACCATAAATGAATATAATAATTGAAGTTTCATCTTTAGGACAATGTATTTGTTTATACTATTTCTGGCATTTTATCTACAGTAGATTGTACTTTTCCGAAGGAATCAAAATTGGTAGCTAGAATCCTTATAGCAAAAGTTATGAGTTGAACAAACCTAAAAATATACAATCATATTTTCATATATTGAAAGCTCTATTTTCAAAATAGTTTCCTCTGAGAAACAGAGGCAATCCCCTGAAATTATAACCTTACAAATGATCCAGTTGTATACTGCTGTAGTGATGCAACTGAGAGCATAAGCAACGTCAGTGCTACTATAATTTCTAGAATTATTTTAGGTTTTATTTTCACAGTTCTCATTAAAATTAAACTAACAGCTGAAGTGTAATAATTTTTGCATGATTATTCAGGAGGGACTTTTTTTTCCATTCTGTGCCTATGAGTAAAATCTGTAATGAATAAGACTGTAAAAGGCCGGTTGTCCTTAAGGACTTTTCCTACTTTGTGTCAATGGGAGAAAAAAAAAAGCTTTGTACATTTGGCTCTAGATATGATCCCAATGTCCTAAATTCAATTGCATATTATTAAAATTCTTCTATCTCAATCTGTATTACTTAATTTATTGGTAGACTATGTAGAATCTTTATTATATTTTCTTGCACATAAAAAAAATGCAAACACAAAGTATTGTTATAAATTAGCTGTTTAGCAGCTTTTTGTGTCAGTTGGGAATGCATGGATGAGATAAATGCAGAAACAAGTGGAGGAGGTATACTCTTGTGCTCAGATTATTCAAATCAAAGTGAACACTCTCCTGGTCAAGAAATTGAATAATGCAATTCATAGACCATTCAGCGTAAATAAGTGTTCAATCATCCAATCAATAATATCTCATGTGACATCTAATGGCATGCTGTTTATTCATGTCTGTCCTGTTTTCTTCTTAAATTAACTTCTTTTGCTTAACTACAAACAAATTTATAATAGAAACAGTAACATGTTTTTTATGAAACATATTTGTTTCATTCTCCACATAAAACTGCAGAGCTTCCAAATATAATGGTGTGTAAAAGTAAAGATACTGAGTTTCTGATTCCTTCCCATTCCTGGAAAGCCTTGAAAAGAATTATTTTGGAGCTAATAAGGCAGTGGTTATAGTCCCATAATTTTTTTAACATTATTTTTTAAATTAAAAAAAAAAATAAAAAATAACATCACCTAATTTTCTATTTGTTTTATAAAAAGTTTACAATAAGTAAATTCTCTCTGACACAGGAAAGACCAATCTTTTCACAAAGCATTAAGCTGCAGAGAATTATTGCTTAATAATCCAGCTAATGTTTTACACAGGATGTCTGTACCCATTCATTTTTATTGCACTGTTCCATTACATATGATAACACTAGAAATACCTATGTTTTTGTTCAGGTCCTGTCTATTTTGTTTTTATTCATATTTTCAAATTTTGGATATCTTTATATTTTTGTTTAAGTGTATGAATTTTATATTGTTGTCTCTTTATTTTCTTGTTCTCCATGTTAAGCATTCTACTTTTAGAAAGGCAGATACAAAATATTATTAAATAAGTAAATACTTTAATTGCCTCACAATATTATTTCAAGATCAAATGATCCATTTCAAGGATATATGCAGAGCAAATAATTTTGAGCTTGATATGACACTGCTTGGGGCCTTGAATCATTTCTCTCAAAATGTATTTCCTTTCTTGAATAAATACATGTATTTTTATTTTGAGTTAGAAAAACTACACTGGCTGCCAGTAGTCTAAAGGGACAAATTCAAAACCCTGACACTAATATTCAAAGCCCTGAAAGACAGGATATCTTTTATAAATGAGCTGGAAAAGGAATCACAAGTGAGATGATCACATTTACAGATGACACAAAATTATTCAAAATTGTTAAAACAGCAACAGATTGTGATGAACGGCACAAGACATTTTTGAGACTAGGAGACTAGGCATCTGAATGGCAGATCAAATTTAATTTGGAAAAGGGCAAAAAGATGAACATAATGAAAAATAATCCCTATAAGTACACAATGTTAGGTTCTGTTTTGGGAGTCACGACTGAAGAAAAGAACCTTGGAGTCCTTGGGAACAATGCATTGAAATCCTCTCCTCAGTGTGCGGCAGCAATCACAAATACAAACAAAATATAAGGAATGGTCTGAAAATGAATGGAGCATAAAACAGAAAATATCATGTTGGCTTTGAATCAATCTATGGTGCACCTGCACCTTGAGTATTGTATGCAATTCTGGTTTCTCCATCTCAAAAATACATAGTAGAAATTAGAAAAGATGCAGAGAAGGGCAACAAAAATGATAAAGGGGAGGAATGGCTCTTTTATGATGAGAGGCTATACAGATTAGGGCTCTTCAGCTTGGAAAAGAGGCACCTGAGAGGGCACATGATAGATAAAATCATGAGTGGGGTGGAATGGGTAAATAAATTGCAATTATTTGCCCTTTAAATAATTGTAGAACAAGGGCACACTCAATAAAATTAAAAAAACAACATAGTTAAAACATATTATACATAGGGTTTTTATTTTCACTCAGCATACAATCAAGCTGTGGAATCTTTTGCCAGAGGACATGGTCAAGGTGAGTAGTGGGATTTAAAAGAGGTTTGGATAAGTTTCATGAGTAAAAGTCCATAAAATGTTATTGTAAAGGAAGACTAAAGAAAGCTGATGCTAAATAGATCTAATTTTTGTGATCTGCTGGACTCTTGCAGAAACAGAATGCTGGGCTTGAAGGACTTTCATTTAAAC
This sequence comes from Rhinatrema bivittatum, assembly GCF_901001135.1. Taxonomy (NCBI): domain Eukaryota; kingdom Metazoa; phylum Chordata; class Amphibia; order Gymnophiona; family Rhinatrematidae; genus Rhinatrema; species Rhinatrema bivittatum. Next base: position 672,721,612 of record NC_042616.1, on the reverse strand, counting down.
CAGCATGGCATTTCTTATCTTGTTATGTATTCACCAGCCAGGTTATAAGATCCTTCAAAGGATCCTGTTTAATCACACCCTTGTTGCACAAATCTATATCATCCACCACCCATCAGGAGTATATCCAATTCAGGATACAGGTGAAACCCTGGCTTTTCAGTCAGGTCTTTAATGGATGATACTATAAGAACATAAGAACATAAGAAATTGCCAAGCTGGGTCAGACCAAGGGTCCATCAAGCCCAGCATCCTGTTTCCAACAGAAGCCAAACCAGGTCACAAGAACCTGGCAAGTACCCAAACACCAAGAAGATCTCATGCTACTGATGCAATTATTTCTCCAACTTTTGCTGTTTCAAGGGAAACCTTGCTCGGTGGTTTTTGTACGGGGGCTTCATATAAGGATAACCGATTTGCAGTTATCCTTTCTGTGTCCCCATGTGCCTGCTTCAGGATTCCTGAAGCAGGCACATGGTGCCGAAACACGGCCGATGTCGGACGGGCAGTTCCGTACCCAAGACAACTAATAAAGGCGGCGACCTTGATAAGTATATAATGAAATAAGATAGTGGGTCGGATAAGCAGCCGGGGAGAAAGTATTTTAAGTAAAATATATATATAAAAAAAACATTACAAAAAGTGGATATCTTCAGAAGAAATAATAAAGAATAATAGACAGGGACACAGAAAGGATAACTGCAAATCGGTTATCCTTATATGAAGCCCCCGTACAAAAACCACCGAGCAAGGTTTCCCTTGAAACAGCAAAAGTTGGAGAATTGAGTAAGAAGGGAAAGAGGTTTGTTGATGAATACTGATGCAATTAATAGCAGTGGCTATTAGGGATGTGAATCGTTTTTTGACGATTTAAAATATCGTCCGATATATTTTAAATCGTCAAAAAATCGTTAGGGCCATGATACAATACCAATTCCCCCGATTTATCGTTAAAAAATCGTAAATCGGGGGAAGGGGGAAGGGGGAGGGCAGGAAAACCGGCACACTAAAACCCCCTAAAACCCACCCCCGACCCTTTAAATTAAATCCCCCACCCTCCCGACCCCCCCCCCCCAATGCTTTAAATTACCTGGGGATCCGGCGGTGGTCCAGAACGGCGGCAGTCCGGAACGGTCCCCTCAATAGAATCGTGTTGTCTTCAGCCGGCGCCATTTTTCAAAATGGCCGCCGCAAAATGGCGGCGGCCATAGACAAAAACGATTCGACGGAGGAGGTCGTTCCGGACCCCCGCTGGACTTTTGGCAAGTCTTGTGGGGGTCAGGAGGCCCCCCCAAGCTGGCCAAAAGTTTCCTGGGAGTCCAGCGGGGTTCCGGGAGCGATTTCTTGCCGCGAATCGTTTTTGTACGGAAAATGGCGCCGGCCATACACGTATGGCCGGCGCCATTTTCCGTACGGAAAATGGCGCCGGCAGGAGATCGAGTGCAGGAGGTCGTTCAGCGGGGGTTCCGGACTGCCGCTGAACGACCTCCTGCACTCGATCTCCTGCCGGCGCCATTTTCCGTACGAAAACGATTCGCGGCAAGAAATCGCTCCCGGAACCCCGCTGGACTCCCAGGAAACTTTTGGCCAGCTTGGGAGGGCCTCCTGACCCCCACAAGACTTGCCAAAAGTCCAGCGGGGGTCCAGAACGACCTCCTCCGTCGAATCATTTTTGTCTATGGCCGCCGCCATTTTGCGGCGGCCATTTTGAAAAATGGCGCCGGCTGAAGACAACACGATTCTATTGAGGGGACCGTTCCGGACTGCCGCCGTTCTGGACCACCGCCGGATCCCCAGGTAATTTAAAGCATTTGGGGGGGGTTCGGGAGGGTGGGGGATTTAATTTAAAGGGTCGGGGTGGGTTTTAGGGGGGTTTAGTGTGCCGGCTCACGATTTTAACGATTTTTCACGATAGTTTACACACCCAAATGGCAACAATACGATTCCCTCCCCCTCCCAGCCGAAATTGATCGTTAAGACGATCGAGGACACGATTCACATCTCTAGTGGCTATTAGCTAAGTAAACTTGATTAATAGCAGTTAATGGACTTCTCCTGCAAGAACTTATCCAAACCTTTTTTGAACCCAGCTACACTAACTGCACTAACCATGTCCTCTGGCAACAAATTCCAGAGCTTAAATGTGCATTGAGTGAAAAATAATTTTCTCCGATTAGTCTTAAATGTGCTACTTGCTAATTTCATGGAATGCCCCCTGGTCCTTCTATTATCTGAAAGTGTAAATAACTGATTCACATCTACTCGTTCAAGACCTCTCATGATGTTAAAGACCTCTATCATATCCCCCCTCAGCCATCTCTTCTCCAAGCTGAACAGCCCCAACTTCTTCAGCCTTTCCTTATAAGGGAGATGTTCCATCCCCTTAATCATTTTGGTTGCCCTTCTCTGTATTTTCTCCATCGCAAATATATCTTGTTTGAGATGTGGCAACCAGAATTGTATGCAGTATTCAAGGTGCGGTCTCACCATGGAGCGATACAGAGGCATTATGATATTTTCCGTTTTATTAACTATTCCCTTCCTAATAATTCCTAACATTCTGTTTGCTTTTTTGACTACTGCAGCGCACTGAGCCGACAATTTAAAAGTATTATCCACTGTGATGCCTAGATCTTTTTCCTGGGTGGTAGCTCCTAATATGGAACTGTTGCAACCATCGGTCTGCGACGGCTTCACCCCGCCTAGCTTACTCTTCTTGCGGCTCCTTCCTCTCACCTCGGACTACTGGCTTCCGCGGCATCTGTGTGCCGACCTCTCTTGCGTCCCTGGACTGGCTTTGGTGCTGCTTCCCACCATGCTCCTCCAAGGTACCATAGGTCGCGTGCATGCATGCCGCCCTCATCTATATTTCCTCATTGGCGCGAACCTCAGGGGCGTCCCCGTGAGATGACGCCACGCTGCTCGGATATTTAAGCCTACCTCTTTTGCTAGCTAATCGAGTTAGCAATGACTCGGATTCTACAGATGGGATTTGCTCTCCGTACCGAAGCTACTCTGCCACTCCAGCGATATCTAGAACTCTTACTGCTAATGGGATATCTGCTCCTTGGAGGCCTCTTCTGCTTCTTTCAGGTGCTATCAGGAAACCGGTACTTGCTCCTCGAGGGCCCATGTTCCCTGAGATGCTGCCTGCATCTACAATACATTCTACTTGGAACACTTCACTAACAGTATCCATCTGTGAGTACAACTACCATTTATTCCACAGTACTGCTTCCCTGGAACCAGGTACTCACTCCACCAGGGCCTGCCCTCTCTTCCAGTGCCAGACCTCTCATCTAGTGGAACCGCTGTGTAAGTGCAATACCACTGATTCTCCCTGCTCTAAGGGATCAGGTACTCGCTCCTCGAGGGCTTGCTCTCCCTGTCTCGGAGCTTCTCCTATTCTACCTGGGACTCTGTATGTTTCTCACTATGTACTCATAACTCTCAGTCTCTTTCTACTACAGCACAGCCAAGCAGAGGATCCGCTGTTCCAACATCCTGTGGGATACTCGCCCAGCTAAGCTCAACATCTACTACTCACTACTGCCACCTCTGGTGGTTTCCAAAACTGTTTAAATAAAGAGTCAATCTGTGTTTGTGTAGCCAGAGTCTAACCTGACACCGTGGCCCCTCACAGGATTGCCCCCATGGGTGTGGTCAGCTGCCACAGTGTCCAAGGATACACCCAAACACCAATAACCATAACAGGAGCCTAAGATCGTGTAACTACAGCAAGGGTTATTTTTCCCTATATGCAACACCTTGCACTTGTCCACATTAAATTTCATCTGTCATTTGAATGCCCAATCTTCCAATCTTGCAAGGTCCCCCTGTAATGTATCACAATCCTCTTTTGATTTAACTACTATGAATAATTTTGTATCATCCGCAAATTTGATAACCTCACTCATCGAATTCCTTTCCAGATCATTTATAAATATATTGAAAAGCACCAGTCCAAGTACAGATCCCTGAGGCACTCCACTGTTTACCCTTTTCCACTGAGAAAATTGACCATTTAATCCTATTCTGTTTCCTGTCTTTTAACCAGTTTGTAATCCACAAAAGGACATCACCTCCTATCCCATGACTTTTTAGTTTTCTTAGAAGCCTCTCATGAGGGACTTTGTCAAACGCCTTCCGAAAATCTAAATACACTACATCTGCTGATTCACCTTTATCCACATGTTTATTAACTCCTTCAAAAAAATGAAGCAGATTTGTTAGGCAAGACTTCCCATGGGTAAATCCATGTTGACTGTGTTCCATTAAACCATGTCTTTCTATATGCTCTATGATTTTGATCTTTAGAACAGTTTCCACTATTTTTCCTGGCACTGAAGACAGGCTCACTGGTCTATAGTTATCCGGATCGCCCCTGGAGCCCTTTTTAAATATTGGGGTTAGATTGACAACTCTCCAGTCTTCAGGCACCATAGATGATTTTAATGACAGGTAACAAATTTTAACTAATAGATCAGAAATTTCAGTTTTTAGTTCCTTCAGTACCCTAGATGCATACCATCTAGTCCAGGTGATTTGCTACTCTTTAGTTTGTCAATCTGGTCTTCTACATCATCCAGATTCATATACCTAAGACCAACTAAGAACATAAGACTTGCCATAAGGGATCAGACCAAGGGTCCATCAAACCCAGTATCCTGTTTCCAACAACGGCCAATCCAGGTCATCCGTGACTGGCAGGATCCCAAGGGGTAGATAGACTCCATGCTGCTTATCCCAAGAATAAGAAGTGGATTTTTGCAACTCCATCTTAATCATGGTTTATGGATTTTTCCTCCAAGAACTTGTCCAAACCATTTTTAAACACATCTACAATAATAGCTTTCACCACATCCTCTGGCAATGAATTCCTGAGCTTAATTATGCATTGAGGAAAAACATATGTTCTCTTATTAGCTTTAAATATAACCTAGTAAGTTCATTGTATGTCCCCTAGTCTTTGTACTTTTTGAAAGAGTAAACAACTGATTAATGCATACTTGTTACTTTCCACTCATTATTTAATAAACCTATATCATATCTCCTCTCAGCCCTGTCTTCTCCAAGCTGAAGAGTCCTAACTTCTTTAGCATTTACTCATGTTTAAATTGTAATCTATACCAATTATATATTTTTTTCTTATTGTGCCTTTATGTAAACCGTTGTGATGGTGAATTAACTTAACGACAGTATAGAAGAGTTTTAAATAAATAAAATAAAATAAATCATAGGGGAATCATTCCATCAACTTTATCATTTTGGTCACCCTTCTCTGTAACTTTTCTAATTCTGCTATATTTTTTTGGAGATGTGGTGATCAGATTAGTTCACACCATGGAGCAATACAGAGGCATTATGATATTCTCTGTTTTATTCGCCATTCTTTTCCTAATAATCTCTAGCATTCTATTTGCTTTCTTGGCTGTGGCTGTAAATTGAGCATAAGCTTTCAACTTATTATCAGCGATGACACCTAGATCCTTTTCTTGAATGGTACTCCTTGCTCCCATTTCCTGTGTATTTATATTTGCATAAAACAATGTCAATGTAAATATTTGATCTATTCTAGGTACTATCTTTAAGATCCATAACCATGGACCAGTATGTTTATCATACTGGTCTTTGCTTATTTAAATTGAGCAGTTATAAGATTCTAAATAGTTTTTACGTTTCCATAGAACCTTTTGTCAATCATTCCTGTTTTGCTTATTTCAAATCAACCTGCTGCATCTTTGTCTGCTTTATGAATCCCACCTAGGGTGAATTTGTTTCAATAAAGCAGGTAACAAAGCCCTAATATGGTAACAAAGTGGTTGATTTTAAAAGCAGCATGCGGCCATCCATGTGTGCACAGTTCCTGGCGCGCACATGGACGTGCCAATTTTCTAAGATGCACATGCCGGCACATGCATGTTATAAAATCTGATGGCCACGTGCATAACCACATCAAATTTTAAAATCCGCATAAGCATGTGCAGGTGGCACGTGCAGGGGGGAAAAATTTCGGTAAATATGCGTGGCGACGCAATTGGGCCTCTCCTAGTTTCCTCCCAGTCCGCTCCAATTAAGGAGCAGACTGGGAAGGAACTTCCCTACCCCTCTACCTAACCATCCTCCCTCTTCTCCTCTCCTCCCCGCCCCCTAAACCTAACCTAACTAACCCCAAATTCTTTATTTCAAAACTTACTGCTCCTCTGGAGTAGAAGTAATCTGTGCGTGCTGGCCAGTTGCTGGCGCATGCTTCCCCGGGACATTGTCAAATGGCACTGCCCTGGCCCGTGACGCCTTCCTGCTCAGACCCCTCCCCTAGACAACCCTTTTGGAGAGGCCCGGCACTTGTGCACATACCAGGGTTACGCACATGACTGGGTCCATTATAAAATGTGTGTGGCACACACAAGGCCCAGCCACGTGCATAAACTCCGGTATTTGTGCATGCAGGCCTTTGGAAATTTACTTGTAAATAAATAAATAAATACACTGCCAAGTGGAATCACAAATTAGGTAAAAGCTGAATAAGCCTCCATTTCAGGGAATTTCAGGACTGACTGCATTCTCTAAAATATAATATATCATCAGCTTTATTACAATATGTATGAGGCTCATTATTCTTAAAAATGCTATGTTACTCAGCTGCTGTTAGAAATAGATGGAGATGGGTGGAGGAAGCATACAGATCATGGTCATGAAATGATATTACAATCTAAGGACAAGAAGCCAAGGATGCTTGTCTACAGTTCAATTATCTCTCAACCTCATTTACATACCTTTGATCCACATTAGGAAACAATATGCAGCCCTGGATTTGTCTATAGGAAGCCATTATGCCTGTGCCTCGGGTGGCAAATATTTAGGGGCTGCAGACTTGAAAAGATGTTGCCTTCTAGCTCTGCTGAATCTTTTTCAGCAGAAAACAGACCTCTGCTACCCTATAAAAGACCCTTACAGGAAGTGGGAGGAGGGTGAAAACACCAAAAATGTATAGGGGCACCAAAATCCTAAATCCATCTCTGGCAATATGGGGAAACATACATAGAAAATGTCTTATTACAGTTAAAAAAAACAAACAAAATATGCAATGCTTCAGCAAGGTATAAAACAAGATGAACTGCAATCAATAGAGGGCCAGTATGTATCCTTTCATACACTTTGTCCATGTCTAAACTCTACTACCATCACAATAGTTAATAGTTTTCCTGTCCATAAAGATGTAGCTCTGGAAGTTCAGGTGGAGGCAAAGCAGTTAAACATCACTCAACTTTGCCAACACTAGGCTGTCCTGAAAGTTCATAAAGTCATAAACTCAATTAAAATAGCATTGGAAAAGTAGGGGCAGTATGAAAAGCTGCCTATCTGCCCAAATTTGCCATGCCCTGAGATGTGTGTTGCATGGTCATCCAGCTATTCATGTTAAAATAAATGCAGAGATGTATCAGTTTCTTGCAAAGCTGAATCTTTTAATTTAACATTGCACCAGCTATCACCCATGTTGTTTAAAAGCATCCCCACTGGTCAGTTTCTATGTTTGCACCAGATGTCTTCATCTCTTCTAGAATACAAAAAGCACGCATTTCACATGAGAAATAAGTTCTTGCTTAGGTACTTGCTCCTCGAGGACCTAACTCTCTCCAGCTACTGAGCCTTCTTATTAATCTATGTGAGAGTATCATCTACTTCTGGTTATGTATCCAGCATACCCTGTCTACTCACTATCTATGAGTCTCTCTCTATAGCTCAGCAAACCCGGAGACAGCACTTCCAGGATCTGAGGGACTTCAGCCCTGCCGGGCACATCAGCTCACTACTGCCACCTCTGGTGGTTCTACTACCTGTCTAATAAAGAACTATCTGTGTCTGCCTCCATATCCAGCCTAGTCGGTGGTCCCTCTCATGATATCCTCCTGAGGGTGCTGTCATCTGCCATCGGCCAAAGGATTCACCATTTCACATTAGAATGCTCATCTCTCATACTTCAAGAGCTGAGTACATTGCTAGCCCCTCCCCTCTGGGAGAGCAACTCTAACAGATTGCTAACTCTTAGCAGAAAAGATAACATGAATCTTGTAAACTGTTGTGATGGCTTCACCGAATGATGGTATATAAAACTCAACAAATAAATAAATAAATACCTGGCCAAAATGAACCAACAGACTGAAATTAGGGAAGCTAACAAAATTAGAAACACAGAGTAATGGATGATTTCAATTATCCCAGTATTGAGTGGGTAAATGTCATATCAGGACATCCTCAGGAGGTAAAGTTGCTAAATAAAATAAATGATTGCTTCATGGAGCAGCTGGTGTATGCATCAACAAAGGAGGAAGATATTTTAGACCATATCCTTAATGGAACACATGATTTGGTGAAAGAGGTAATGATGTGAAGGCCACTTGGCAAAAGTGATCATAACATGATCAAATTTGACCTGATAACTAAAGGGATGACATTAAGGAAATCTAATGCAATAGCATTTAACTTTCAAAAGGAAGATTATGATAAAGAGAAAACTAGAAAAAATCTGAGATGAGTAGCTGTGAAGATCAAGTGCTTACATCAGGCATGGATGTTGTTTGAAAATACCATCTTGCAAATCCAGACCAGATGTATTCCATACATTAAAAAAGGTGAAAGGAAGACTGCTGACATGATTAAAAGGTGAGGTAAGAGAGACTATTCTAGCCAAAATTAGAGATGTGCATTGGGTAAAATATTCGTTTTGGGCTTCGGATTCGGCCAACCGTGGGAAATTTCATTTTCTTGTGGTTCAGGATTTGTTTTTTTTGAGGATTCCCAATTTTCTGGTTAGTGTGAACTAACTCCCGTTAGTGTGTGCTAACCTGAAAAATGAATTTTTCCAAAGTTTTGGAAAAATTCCAATCATTTTTTGGGTCCTCTGAACCAGGACGAATTAGAAAATGTTGTTGAAATTGTCTAATTCATCCAAAACAAATGCACATCCCTAAAAAGAATATCTTTCAGAAATGGAAGAGGGATCCAAATGAAGAAAACAGGAAACAATATAAGCACTGGCTAGTTACATGCAAAGAATTGATAAGAAAGGCAAAGTTAGAATTTGAAAAGAAACTTGCCTTGAATGCAAAATCTCATAATAAAAAACTTTTTCAGCTACATTCAAAGTAAAAAGCCTTTAAGGGAGTTAGTTGGACCATTAAATGATCAAGAGGTAAAAGGGGTGCTAAGGGAGGATAAGGCCATATCAGAGAAATTAAATGAATGTTTTGTCAATAGGAAGCCATTATGCCTGTGCCTGGAAGGTGTAAGGCACATACCCATACCTGAAGTGATATTTAAAGGTGATGATTCAGAGGAATAGAAGCAAATCTCAGTCAACCTGGAAAATGTTACGAGGGCAAATTGACAAACTAAAATGTAGCAAATCACCTTGACTAGATGGTGTTCAACCCAGAATGCTTAAAGAACTGAAAAATAAAAATGCAGACCAACTGTTAGTAAACTATCATTAAAATCAGCTACGGTACCTGAAGATTGTAGGGAGTAGAATGTAACACTGGTTTTTAAAAAGGGTTCCTTGTGGGATCCAGGAAACTACAGACCGGTCAGCCTGATGTCAATGTCAGGAAAAATGGTTACAACTATTATAAATAATATAAATAACTGAACATATAGATAAACATGGTTTAAGCCAAGGGAAGTCTTGAATGCCAATTTATTACATTTTTTGAAAGCATAAATATGTTGTTAAAGGTGCGTCAGTTTATATAGTGTATCTGGATTCTCAGAAAGCATTTGACAAAGTACCCCATGAAAGATTTGAGGAAATCAAAAAGTCATGGGATAGGAGGCAATGTTCTATTGTGGAATGAGAACTGGTTAAAATATGGAAAACAGAGAATAGGGCTAAATAGTCAATTTTCTCATTGGAGAAAGGTGAATAGTGGCGTGCCCCAGAGATCTGTACTAGGTTCACTACTTTTTAACGTATTTATAAATGACCTAGAAATGAGAATGATGAATAAGGTAATCAAATTTGCTGATGATACAAAATTATTCAAAGTTGTTAAATCACAAGAGGATTGTGAGAAACTGAAATAAATCCTTTCAAGACTAGGAGACTGGGTATCCAAATAGCAAATGGCATTTAATGTGGACAAGTACAAAGTGATGCATGTAGGGAAGGGCAACCCAAATTATATATACAAAATGCAATGTTCCATATTGAGAGTCAAAATCCAGGAAATTAAACTAGGCATCATGGATAAAATGTTGAAATTCTCTGCTCAGTGTACAGCAGTGACTAAGAAAGCAAACAGAATGCCAGTAATTATTAGGAAAGAAATGGAGAATAAAACAGAGAATTTCATAATGTCTCTGTATTGTTCCATGGTCCAACTGCACCATGAATATAGTATAGCACAATTAGAAAAGGTACAGAGGAAATCAATCAAAATGATAAAGGGGATAAAATGATTCTCCTGTGAGGAAATGCTAAAGAGGTTTGGGCTCTTCAGCTTGGAGAAGAGACGGTGGAGAAGAGTTATGGTAGAGGTCTATAAACAACTGAGTTGTTTACTCTTTCAAATAATTCAGTCTAGGGGACATTCAATGAAATTACTAGGTAATACAGTTAAGAAAAATAAGCGAAGATATTTTTTTACTCAACACATATTTAAACTCTGAAATTTGTTGTCGGAGGATGTGGTGAAAGATGATACTGTAGCTAGGTTGAAAAAAGGTTTGGACAAATTCTTGGAGGAAAAGTCTATAAACCATTTTTTGAGGGCATAAATAAACATGGGGATAAAGATGAGCCAGTTGATATAGTGTATCTGGATTTCCAAAAAGAATTTGACAAAGTCCCTCAAAATAGCATTCTTAGGAAATTAAAAAATAATGGGATAGGAGGCAGTGTCCTATTGTACATTGCAAACTGGTTAAAAGATAGAAAACAGAGAATAGAGCTAAATTGAAAATTTCTCCAGTGGAGAATATTGAATAGTTGAGTGTCCCAGGAAACATCTGGGACCACTGCTTTTTAATATATTTATAAACAATCTGGAAATAGGGACAATGAGCAAGTTGAGCAAATTTGCCAATGACACCAAATTAATCAACGCTGTTAAATCACAAAAGGATTGTGATAAAATGCAAAAGGACCTTGCAAAACTGGGAGAGTGGGAATCCAAATGGCAGATGACATTTAATGTGGACAATTGCAAAGTGATACATTTATGGGTAGATTTTAAAAATGTTGCGCGCATAAAAAACATGGGTTACATGTGTGGCCGGGCCTTGCACATGCTGCACGCATTTTCAAAGGGGCCCGGGCACATGCATAACTCAAGTTACCTGCAGAAGTGCTGGGCCCAAGGAAAGGGGTGGCCTGGGGAGCGGGGAGGGGCAGGGCTGGAGGTGGCTAGTACATAGTCCTTCGCTGCTCTTCTGGGGAAGCGTGCACCGACAGTCAGCTGGCACGCACAAGTTGCTTCTGCTCCAACGGAGCAATTAGCAAAAAAATATAAAAAAGAAAAGGTAAGCAAAAGGGTTTATGGGGTGGGGAAGAGAGAAAGAGGGAAGGAGTATGGGTTAGGGGGTAGGGAAGTTCCCTCCCAGTTTGCTCCTTAATTGGAGCAGACTGGGAGGGAACTGGGAGAGGCCCGATCTTGTTGCCGCACGTACCTTTCTAAAATTAGGCCCCCTGCGTGCACCGCCCGAAGCACGCGCCCATAGACGTGCACACACACCTTTTAAAATCTACTCCTTAGGGAACAGTAACTAAATTATAGCTACTGTTACAATCGTGATAGTGGACCCAATGATAGTGTAACAGTCTTACCTTGGCTTAGACCTGGACCATGGTAGGCAGCAGGTTAGGGGGTCAAAGGCACAATCCGGTCCCCAGAGGCAGGCAGCCAATAAGAGAAGGTCCAGGGAAAAATCTGGGTCAGAGAGGCAGGCAGCAAGCAAGAGAACGTCCAAGGCACAATCCGCGTTCGAGAGCCGGGCAGCAATAAGAGAAGATCCAAGGTGAAATCCGGGTCAGAGGGGCAGGTAGCAAGCAAGAAATGGTCCAAGGCACAATCCAGGTCAGAGAGGCAGGCAGCAAGCAAGAGAAGGTCCAAGACACTATCCAGGTTTGAGAGCCAGGCAGCAAGCAAGAGAAGGTCCAAGGTGCAACCCGGTCAGAGAGGTAGGCAGCAAGCAAGAGAAGGTCCAAAGCACAATCCTGTCAGAGAGGCAGGCAGCAAGCAAGAGAAGATCCAAAGTAAAATCTGGGTCAGAGAGGCAGGCAGTAAGCAAGAGAAGGTCCAAGGCACAATCCGGTCAGAGAGGTAGCAAGCGAATCCGAGGATGAGCACCAGCACAAGCAAGCCTGTAGCTGAGGCAATGCTGTGCTGAAGAGTTGCGTTTAAATAGTCCCAGTTCCCGTGTTAGCGTGGGAACTTCAAGGGACAGCAATGACGTGCCGCGGTGGGAGAAGTCCTGATGCGGTATGCATTCGAGCATGCTGCAGCTGGGAAATCCTGCCAAGAAACATGGCCGCTGGCCCCGACGGAAGCAACAGATGCGGAAGACTGCTGAACAGTAATAGTACCTCCCCCGCAAAGTACCTCTCTCCATTTTTTAGGATCAGGTTTGAGAGGAAAACGTTGATGGAATTCATGGAGTCATCATGGGGCTGGATGTTGCAAGCTGGTTCCCAGGAGTTTTACTCTAGCCCATAATTTTTCCAAGAAATTAAGTACTGCAAGGTTCCTCTTCTTCTTCTGACATCCAAGATTTCCTCGATCTCATATTGTGTGTCTTCTACAATAGTGGACATGGTCTGGTTAGATCTCCTGGATGGCCAGGACAAGATTGCTGGTTTGAGCAGCGATATGTGAAAAACATTGAGTACCCGCAGAGTGGGTGGCAGGCGAAGCTTATACGTGACTGCGCCTAGTTGTCTTTCAATAGGGAAAAGTTCAATGAATCTGGGTGCAAATTTTAGGGAAGGTGTCCGTAATCTGAGATTACGTGTACTCAACCATGCTAGATTCCCTGGTCGGAGTTCAGGACCTGGCCTCCTCCATTTATCCGCCTGTCTCTTAGCCTTGGTTGCGCTTTGCTGTAACAACCGACTAGTTTCTTTCCATAGCTCTGTCATGGAGCGGGCAGTCTGATCTACCGCGGGTCAAGATGAGGAGGTAGTGATAGGCAATGGTATTCAAGGATGTCTTACAAAGACTAGGAAAAAAGGGGATGTTCCAGTGGCTTAAGCTAAATGATTGTTATGGTAAATCTCTGCCCAATGTAATTAGGATGCCCAGTCATCCTGTCGTTGGTTCACATAACATCATAAGAAAGTCTTGAAAGATTGATTGGTCCATTCAGTTAATCTATTGGATTGGGGGTGATAAACTGTAGAGAAGTTAAGTTTTTTTTTTTTTAATTCTTTATTTATATATTTCACATTACAAAATCAAAAACAATTTTGCATATTAGAAAAATCAGATGAACAGAAGTAAGAAACAGTCATTTTCTAGTGCATTAAGTAAATCAAGTTTTACATATTCTCTGTCCATCCTAATTATAAATCAATATAAATTTCTACAACCGAAAGTTAGCAGTGGGATCCAAGATGGCGGCAGCATAGGAGTCGGCATCAGGCGTTTATTTGATTTCCTCTGAAAAATTTCCTCATTCACTAACTATGCCCCCAAAGAGAAAGGGGAAAGTCAGGGTATATCCCTCGACACCCCCACCATCTTCGGCGGTTTTACAAGAAATCACCCGATACCTTACCTCCTCAGCTACAGCACCTCCAGGAGTCGAGGAGCCCTTGGTGCACCTCCAGCAGAGAGAGGAAGCCCAGCCGGAGGAGACGAGCCTGAGTCCCGAACTGAGGACTGCACCCTCACAAGGAACGGTCTCTGCGTTTCAGCCCGGACCATTGATGGAGGGAACTGCTTCTGGGCTCCAAGGTGAGTCAGCAGTGCTGAGTACAGCGATTACAACGCAGAATATCGTACTTATAGCTTCGGATGAAGCAACTATCAATGAGGGACCTTCTATTGGACTAGGGCAAAGGAATCTTGGGGTAAGTCCTGTGGACATATTTCTGACTCTACCACAGTCAACTCCCCAAGTAGATATACCTTTGAAAATCCCAGAGAGACCTGAAAATGTGACAAATGCAGCACTATGGGACTTGATGGTGAGGGTTGCAGCAATGGTGAATTGAGTGAGTGAGAAAGTTGAGACATTGGCTTTGCAAGGTTCACAAAACTCCTTAGAATATCACCAAAAATATGATACAATACTAAAGAGGGTAGAGAAACTGGAAGGAAAAGAAACTGAAAACCAAAATTTTAAAGCTGCAGTAGTGAAGGACAATTTATTCATGGCACGAAGAACTGAAACATTGGAAAATGCCTCCAGGCATTTGAATATAAGATTTCTGAATTCCCCCCGAATTTTGGGTGAAAACCCATATGTTTCATTGAAAAGATATTTGAAAGAGATTCTTGGCTTACAGGAAGAACAACTGCCAGCGATAAACAAGTGCTTCTTTTTACCAAAATCTAGGTCCGCAGCCAATAAAATAAATATCCAAGAAAATGTGACTGAATTTCTGGAAGATTCTACTGCAGAGGTTGTGGATAGGGCCACATTATTGGTGTCAGTAATATCAACGATGGATCTTCAACTTATTATGAAAAACGATTTCAATAAATTTCCTACTAATTTTTATGGTGAAAATGTAAAAGTTTTTCCGGATATCTCTCCCATTACTCAAGCTAGGCGAAGAGAGTTTTTAACTCTTCATCAGCAAGTGATTACTTTGGGTTTTGGATTCAAATTAAAATTTCCATGCAAATGTATAATAAAAAAAGGAGCCGAGATCAACATCTTTTTTACTCCTCAACAATTAAATGATTTCCTTAAATTGAAAATGCCCCAAACATCTACACCCAGTAATTAATGAAATATGCTGTGGCATGCCGTGATGTTAATTATCTTTAATGTATTTCCTATGTTCTCTCTGTTATTTCGGATCACCAGAAGTTAAGTTTTATTCTGAATTTTTTACAGAGGTCCTTCCAGAATTGAACGGTAAATTGGACTCCTCTAACAGATATGATATCCACGGGAAGACCCTGAATACGGAAAATGTGTTGTATGAACAGTTGAGCCAATTCTGGAGCTGTAGGCAATCCAGGGAGTGGAATAAAAAGGGCCATTCTTGAAAATCGATCCACAACAACCCAGATGCCCATGTTCCCATCGGAAGGAGGGAGATTAATAATGAATGCACAATTAAACTCTGGAATTTGTTGCCAGAGGATGTTGTTAGTGCAGTTAGTGTAGCTGTGTTTAAAAAAGGATTGGATAAGTTCTTGGAGGAGAAGTCCATTACCTGCTATTAATTAAGTTGACTTAGAAAATAGCCACTGCTATTACTAGCAACAGTAGCATGAAATAGACTTAGTGTTTTAGGTACTTGCCAGGTTCTTATGGCCTGGATTGGCCACTGTTGGAAACAGAATGCTGGGCTGGATGACCCTTGGTCTGGCCCAGTATGGCATGTTCTTATGTTCTTAAATCTGTGGCTATGTGAGTCCACAGTTTAACAGGAATGGGGTCACTTTTGGGGACTTTTATTGGCCACACAAGTGGGACAGGATTCAACATATCTCTTGGTATCCAATCTCTACTGGGGCCACCTGTAATGACGGGAGACAAGGTTTCTCATCCGGGCTATTCTAGAATGTCCCACTAGGTGAGAATCGTGAGCTCAGTGAAGGACCTTCTGCCTCAGGTGCCTGGGTTCCACAGTCTTCCCTAGAGGTACCGTGAAGGTAGCGGTGAGTATGATTTGAGCAGATCACTTAGAGAATAGCCACTGCCATTAGCAATGGTTACATGGAATAGACTTAGTTTTTGGGTACTTGCCAGGTTCTTATGGCCTGGATTGGCCACTGTTGGAAACAGGATGCTGGGCTTGATGGACCCTTGGTCTGACCCAGTATGGCATTTTCTTATGTTCTTATGTTCTTATAGTGGGGTGGGTCGGGAGTGTCATCAGGTAGAAAGCTTCTAGACAAAGCATCCACTCGCTGATTCTTTTTCTGATGGTCGGAAGCGTAGATTGAAATTGAATCAATTGAAAAATAGCGCCCAGTGGGCTTGTCATGGATTCAAATGTTGAACTTGTGAAAGATATGTCAGGTTCTTATGATCCATATAAATTGTAACTGTGTACTTGGCCCCCTCTAATAGGTGTTGCCATTCCTCAAGAGCGGATTTAATTGCTAGGAGTTCTCGATCTCCAATGTCATAATTTCTCTCCACCGGATAACATTTTCTAGAAAAGTGGGCGCAAGTAAGTAATTTCCCCAAGTCCGAGGGTTGCAGAAGGATTGCCCCTACTCCTGGAGCTGAGGCATCTACCTCCATAATGAAAGGTTTAGTAGGATCAGGATGTTGTAGACAAGGGTCTTTAATTAATTCTTCCTTTAAACACTGGAATGCATGAATGGCTTCGGGAGACTACTTATGAACCTCAGCCCCTTTCTTAGTCATGGCAGTCAGAGGAGCTACTAGGGTGGAGTATCCTGCAATAAATTGGCAATAATAGTTGGAAAAACCCAAAAAACATTGTAGGGCCTTGAGACCCCTGGGTTGGGGACACTCTACAATGGCCTTGAGTTTCCCTGGATCCATGCGTAGTCCAGTCCGGGAGACAATGTACCCCAGGAAGGGTAATTCTTCCTTGTGAAACAGGCATTTTTCTAATTTAGCATATAATCTGTTCTCTTGGAGATGTTGGAGAACTTGCCGTACATGAATCTGATGTTGTTTCTCTGTTCTGGAAAAAATTAGGATGTCATCCAAGTAAACCAGAATGTGAGAATACAGGAGGTCCAGAAAGATGTCATTGATCATAGCTTGAAATACTGCAGGAGCATTGCAGAGTCCGAATGGCATTACCTGATACTCATAATGTCCATCTCGGGTATTGAAGTCTGTTTTCCACTCATAGCCCTCCCAAATTCATATTAAATTATAGGTCCTGCAGAGGTCAAATTTAGTAAAAATTTGTGCACCTTTCATTCGGTCAAAGAGTTCAAAAATAAGAGGAATAGGATACCGGTTTTTCTTCATAATGCCATTTAATCCTCTATAATCAATGCATGTTTGGAGGGAACCAACTTTCTTTTTGACCAAAAAGAATCTGGCCCCTGCTGGAGAAGAGGAGGGTCTAATAAATCCCCAAGCCAGATTCACTTGGATATACTGAGTCATGGCCTCTGACTCAGGTACTGATAATGTGTAGACTCTACCCTTAGGTGGAGATCTTCTGGGGAGTAAGTCTATTCCACAGTCATAGGCCCAATGTGGTGGTAAAACCTCCGCTTCTTGCTCGCTGAAAACATCCACGAAGTCAGCCTACTGGTGAGGTAACCCAGAGGAGGTAATTGCAAAACAGGGTATTTGAGGCTTAGGTGGTTTCACCGGAATCAGGCAGTTTTGATGGCAGTAGGAACTCCAACTTGCTAGCTGCAATGATCCCCAGTCCAGCTGGGGTTGATGCAGCCTTAACCAGGGTAATCCCAAAATCACCTGATTAACTGCGGAAGGAATCACATAGAATTGAATAGTCTCTTGGTGAAGCAGTCCCATAGTCATTTTGATAGGCTTGGTGATAAGCCAATTTTATTTCCCAAAGGCTGTCCAGATACCAAAGAGACTGTAAGCGGTGTTTTCAAGAGCTCTGTGGGAAGTTGATATTGATGAGCAAAACTTCCCTCTATGAAATTACCAGTAGCACCAGAATCCAAGAATGCCTGGAGATGAATGGAAACTCCAGCAGTAGGTAAGGTTTCTAGAACATAAGAACATAAGAACATGCGGAGAGGAAGTAGCATGACCCAGGGAGGCCTAGGCCCAGGAGTAATTGTTTGGGCATTTATTGGTGAAATGACCTGTTCTGGCACAATACAGGCAGAGATTATTCTGCCTTCAATGATGCCGTTCTTCAGGCGAGATCCGGAATTGGTCAATCTGCATAGGTTAGGCAATACTGAGCTGAGCTGCAGGAGTCTTGGGAACCACAAGTGGTCGCTGAAAGGCTGGTGCAAGTCAAATTGGTCTTCAAAGAGCTGCCCGTTTCCGGGACCTCTCCTGAAAATGAAGGTCCAGACAAATAGCCAGTTGTATCAATTCCTCTAACCTCTGACGGTTCTCGAGCTGCTAACTCATCCATGAGTTATCTGACAGCCCTTGACGAAAGATTTCTGTGAGACTATCTTCACCCCAGCGGAGTTTGGTGGCAAGAGTTCAAAACTGAATAGCATACTCTCCCACAGAGCGGGACCCTTGTCAGATCTGAAGTAGGTCTGAAGCTGCAGAGGTAGATCGACCGGGCTCATCGAAAATTAATCGAAAGTCTTTCAGAAAATGGTCCAGATCATTTAATAGAGGATCATCTCATTCCCAAAGGGGTGATGCCCATACCAAGGATGGTCCCTCCAATAGTGATGAGTGTGACTTTGGTTTTTTCTTTGGGGAACAGTGAAGATTGAAGGGAGAAATGCATGTGATATTGATTTATGAATCCCCCAGCACTGCTAGAGATTTCCATCGAAACGCGGAGGAGGTGGAAGTCATAGAACAGGAAGAGGTTCTGTGACAGAAGCCACAACCACTGGTGGTGTGATGACCAGGGCATCCATACAGGCGTCCAATCTTTCTAAAATCCCAGTCACTTCGTCCAGCACTCCTTGCTGTTCTTGTACATGTGAAGTCAGTTCTGGAATGGCCTGTAAGACTGTTAAGTCTACTGGGTCCATGGCCTTGGCTAACTGTTACAATTGTAACAGTTAGCCAAAGCCGAAGGAGCGCGACCTAAGGGGCCTGCCCCTTAGCGCGCCCCTTGGAGCGACCCAGAGCCAGGGCCGCTACACACTCATTATCAGCCACGGAAAATATACGCCAGTACCTCCAGCACTCAATCAAAAACCTCCAAGGTCAAGACGACACATCCAGAGGCATACGGGCATCATTCAGCCTTCATTAGCGTGCCATCCTTACAGCCCCCAGCAGCACCCATCCAGACTATAACAGCACTCATCCAGCTGCACTCAACCAGCCTCCAGCACTCATCCAGCTGCACCCATCTAGCCTCCAGCCTCCAGCACTCATCCAGCTGCACCCATCTAGCCTCCAGCACTCATCCAGCTGCACTCAACCAGTCTACAGCACTCATCCAGCTGCACCCATCTAGCCTCCAGCACTCATCCAGCTGTACTCAACCAGTCAACAGCACTCATCCAACCTCCAGCAGTACCCATCCAGACTACAACAGCACTCATCCAGCCACCAGCACTCATCCAGCTGCACCCATCCAGACTACAACAGCACTCATCCAGCCACCAGCACTCATCCAGCTGCACCCATCCAGACTACAACAACACTCATCCAGCCTCCAGCTCTCAACCAGCCTCCAGCAACACTCATCCAGCTCCCAGCACCCATATAACCTCCAACAGCAATCATCCAGCACCGATCCACCCTCTAGCAACTATGCACTACCGACCACGCACCTACAAATCACTCATTCCAATCATGATTTCCCCCACCACACAATTCCTAGGTCTCACCCTATTCACCATCATCCTATTTAACGCCCAATCGCTCACCAATAAAACTCTTATACTTAACGACATACTGCAGGACACAACCCCAGACTTTTGCGCCATAACAGAAACATGGCTCAAACACACCGACATCACCCTCATTAACCAACTACCAACACAAACTTACGATTTCTTCTCCATCCCTAGACAAAAAAAAAGAGGAGGGGGTATCTTCTTAGCTGCTAAAAAATCCCTAAGGTTCACACACTACCCGATCAACACAGCTACCAAACTAGAACTAGGATTGTTCAAATCAGAATATCTCCAAATCCTTCTAGTCTATGCCCCTCCAGGCTTGGTAGAATCAGACACCTCCCCTATTCTCGAAACCATAACTTTGCATCTTAATCTTGACTCCCCTGCTATAATCCTGGGCGACTTCAACTTACATGTTGACAAAGTCCCCCTTTCAACAAACTGTGAAGCCTTCCTCACCGCATTGTCAGCGATGGGTTTCAGTCAACAAATCAACAAACCCACTCACAAAGGAGGCCACACACTCGATCTCTTCTTTACAAACTCCGGTATTTCTCTAATAAAACAACCAAATTGCAAAAAAGTTCCATGGTCAGACCACTCTCTAATCTCCACCAGCTTTTCTGTACCACGATCAGACTCTAATCTCGACTCAAGACCTTCTTTCCAATACAGAAAACCATGCACCTCGGAACACCTCAACAAACTACTAAATACAGATCTACCACTCATCGATGTTTCTACACCCAACTCTGCACTCCAATCCTGGTCCAAAATAACAAAATCTATAGCTAACACTCTTTGCCCTCTGACAACCAAAATACAGACTTCAAATGCATCCAAAAGACAACCCTGGTTTAATGAGGAGCTGCGAAAACTCAAACAACTACTTCGGCAGAAAGAAAGAAAATGGCGCAAAGCCCCTTCACCGGCCTCACTCTCTGATTATAAACGCTCACTCCATCTATACAAAAGTACTACGCTGAAAACCAAAAGAGACTACTATGCCCTTAAGGTTCACCACCTCATCTTTGACTCAAAAGCTTTATTCGCCTTCGTTTCCAGTCTCACCAAACCTATCATTCCAGATATCCCACCCGAACTAGCTCAGACTAAAGCAGATGAACTGGCTCTTCATTTCAACAAAAAAATATCTGACCTCCTCAATCAGCTGATACCTAACAATGCCTCTCCAGATAACTTATATCTCCCCCAAAACAAAGACATTCAGTTCAACGCGTTCGAACACATTACAATCACAAAATACAATCGGTGCTGAAGAGAATGAAACCGTCATCACATCCATTTGATCAAATCCCTTCCAAAATGCTTCTTCTCATCCCTGACACTATAGCAAAAACACTAGCAGACATCATAAACTGCTCCCTGTCACATGGTATCTACCCAGATGACCTAAAAACTGCCTCAATCAAACCACTCCTAAAAAAACCAAATCTAAATGCTGATGATCCTAATAACTTCCGCCCCATTTCCAACCTCCCATTCATAGCCAAAATTATGGAAAAATTGGTAAACACTCAACTATCCAACTACTTAGAAGACCACAGTATTCTGTCTCCAAACCAATATGGCTTTCGCAAAGCAGCAAGCACCGAAACGCTACTTCTCTCACTCATGGACTTCCTCCTCTCTGGAATTGATAAAGGCCAAGCATTTTTACTAATCCTCCTTGACTTCTCGGCAGCCTTCGACACCGTCAACCATGTCCTTCTTCTAAAACAACTGGCAAACATTGGATTGTCAGGTGCTACACTAAACTGGTTTAAAACATTTCTAGAAAACAGAGGATATAGAGTCAAAATTCACAATACAGAATCCCAATATCACCCTTCCAACCGTGGGGTGCCACAAGGTTCATCACTTTCACCCACACTCTTTAATGTCTACCTGCTTCCCCTATGTCAACTTCTCTCAAAACTAAACCTGAAACACTTCCTTTTCGCAGACGACGTACAGATCGTGATCCCCATAAAAGAATCAATCTCAAAAACAATGGAATACTGGGATAGTTGCTTATTAGATATCAAACATCTCCTCACCAGCTTAAACCTCGTCCTCAATGCTTCGAAAACGGAATACCTGCTCATATCACCGGAAAACAACAACACACATCCAAACCCACCAGCCCTCCTTCAAACAACCCACGTAAGAGACCTAGGAGCCCGCTTAGACAACCGGCTTAACCTCAAACCATTCATTAACCAGACCACCAAAGATTGCTTCCACAAATTACATATTCTGAAAAGAATTAAACCACTTTTCCACGCTCAGGACTTTAGAACAATCTTGCAAGCAATAATCTTTTCCAAACTAGATTATTGCAACTCACTACTACTAGGCCTCCCAGCTTCCTATACCAAGCCTCTACAAATGGTTCAGATCTCAGCAGCCAGAGTCCTTACAAACTCCAGGAAAATCGACCACATCTCACCGATCCTCAAAGACCTTCATTGGTTACCGATCCACTACAGAATCATGTACAAAACTATCAATATCATCCACAAGGCTATCAACCAACACACTCAACTCGACCTACAAATACCACTTAAAAAACACACATCCGCCAGACCCATCAGGGAATACTACAAAGAGTCACTCCAAATTCCTCGTGCCAAAACCTACCAACATAAATCATTGAGTCTCAGAGCTTTTTCTTCAGCAGGTCCAACACTATGGAACTCTATCCCACCTGACTTGAGACAAGAACCATGCACTCTAACATTTAGGAAAAGACTAAAAACTTGGCTTTTCAAAAAAGCATTCCCAGGCCCTGATTAAAACCTCCACCCTTCAGCACAAATGTATTCAAAAATTGGATCAAAATAAGAATCCACCAACCACAAACTTATACTCAGCACAATATTATCATCACTCACAACTGTGTCATATCTAATTCACTTGGGTGACATATTTATTCACTTGGCTATATATATTTATTTACTGCGTCATATCTATCCACAGTCATATTTACTCACGTTGTCTCATTTACTCACAACTATGTTACTTGATGCAACTGGCTGATATGTACTCACTTTGCTATACAATTATGTTACTTGATGAAACTGTCTGATTTGTAAATATCTCTTTATTCACTTTCTCCCCCCCTTTTCTGATCCTAGTTAATTTTCCCTGTTTTATTGTAACTTTCTCACATCCTTATTATTGTTTTACTGTATTTAAAGTTTCAATTGGGAAATTTGTTTATTATGTTACGCTTTACCCTACACACATTGTTAGCTGTAAACCGGGTTGATGTGATATTAGTCATGAAACTCGGTATAACAAAAATAATTAATAAATAAATAAATAAATAAATTGTGATAGTGAACCCAATGATATTGTAACAGTATTACCTTGGCTTGAACCCAGACCATGGTAGGCAGCCGGTTAGGGGGTCAAGGGCGCAATCTGGTCCCCAGAGGCAGGCAGCCAATAAGAGAAGGTCCAGGGCACAATCTGGGTCAGAGAGGCAGACAGCAAACAAGAGAAGGTTCAAAGCAGAATCCGAGTTCGAGAGCCGGGCAGCAACAAGAGAAGGTCCAAGGTACAATCCAGATCAGAGGGGCAGGCAGCAAGCAAGAGAAGGTTCAAGGCACAATCTGGGTTCGAGAGCCAGGCAGCAAGCAAGAGAAGGTCCAAGGTGAAATCCAGGTCAGAGAGGCAGGCAGCAAGCAAGAGAAGGTCCAAAGCACAATCCGGTCAGAGAGGTAGCAAGTGAATCTGAGGAGCAGCACCAGCACAAGCAAGCCTGTAGCTGAGGCAATGCTGTGCTGAA